>NC_041721.1:18361533-18705283 GCF_900700375.1 Denticeps clupeoides | reverse complement strand
AACTTGAAAGCACGTTGTAAGTCGCTCTGGATAAGGGCGTCTGCCAAATGCCGTAAATGTAAATGTAAATGTACTTTCAACAGACCTTGTCTCTGTTTTTTTTTCTGCCATTTTAACAAAGGAAGCAGACTACCCTGTCCATGAACAGATTGACCTGTACGATGATGTAAAATCTCCCTCTGCGAACAATGGGGATGCTCCAGAGGACAGAGACTACATGGACAACCTACCCGCCAGGTCCACCTGGACCCCCTGGACCAACCTCCGGGTCAGGGCTTGCCACCACCCCTGTCTGGTCCCCCTAATCATGGTGATCGTCCCCCTGCTCCCGTCATGTTTCCAGGCCAGTTTGGGCAACCTCCAATGGGTCCCATGCCACCTGGCCCACCTCCACCTGGATGTGGCCCTCCTCCAGGCCCACCACCTTCTCAGCAGGGTCCGCCACCACCGGGGCCATTTCCTCCACACCCCCCTGGCCCTATTGGTCCTCCATTGGCTCTTGCACCACCCCCACACATGCAAGGTCCACCCCCTGCACCTCATGTGAATCCAACTTAATGTTACTTGAAATTATTGCACAAACCCCCATGTCACAGTTGTGTGTTTAACTGCTTAATGTGGTGCTGGTCACCTTATTTCACCATCTAACTTTTAGATGTCTACTATATAGGGTTGTATCACTCCCATTCTTTAATGCTTAAATGCTTCAAGCTTGACAATAGTTTATAATAATTATATTTGTTTTTAAAAATGTTTAGATCATTTTTTAAGAATTAATCTTGTGTTTTTTTTTCCTGAATGTAAATGATTTTATCTGAACAAGACACTGTTACAAAAGGAGGGTGTTTTTTATTGTACAACACTACATGAATCTGTTAGATCAAGGTAACATTTCAAGACATTTACACGCACATCAGGTTAGGATAAAAAATAGTGTTATCATCAAGTTCAATATCTTGTAAAAATTCAAACTGATTTAAAATCAGATCAAATAATCACTCAAAAACATCCTTTTACATCTTGCTAATATGATCGTAATTACAAAGAATGAACAAGCACATATATAGGAACTAGGAGTACATGGCGTAGAGATCATAAATACACAAAACTCCTCTTCCTCTGACAATCCTCATGCTCTCATTAAAACTAACAAGGGTGGTGGTCTGGCACACGTTTCCTGCAGGGTGAAAAAAATAAAAATAAGAGGATTACACCAAAACAAACGCACACACACATTAACATCATCGTGCACAACTCTTGCATTTTATTCTAACTGTCCAACCGTATTCTTGAAGTGCAATGACTATCTACACAGTCTATCTTACCCGCTTTAACCCACTGCTTACTTACAACTGTAAATATTCTACACCTCTAGATCTTATTTAAATTTTACTTATATTTTATCTTTGTTGAAAAAAAATGTAAACCCTAGTTTAAATGTCCATCTTCTGGTTTGCTCTCACTGTACTTTATAGTCACTATACATATATGGCCATGAAAATGGACTTCTGTTTGGATCAATAAGGCACTGGCTGGCTGTTAAAGAAAGAGTTATTAACTGTGCTTCATGGAAAATCGTTGTGGGATTTTCCATTAAGTTATACTCATTATACTATTTGTGTAGCCTAAGTGACAGGGCCATACCTGGGCGCTGCTTTAATGATGTTGTCTACTCGGAGGATCATTTCAGCTGCCTCGGCAGCACTCAGCAACACCTGCCGCTTCACCTGGAAGCTCTCGGTGATGCCCAGCTGTGCCATGTCTCCAATCGTCCCCTGGCTCATATCTGTGAGGAAAAAAAGAAGAAGACAGAAACGTAAAATTTAAGCTTAGTTAAATGAAGGCACTATGGGTGCGTGTAAGATTTCTCACCCAGACCAAAGGTACTCTTGTTTTCCTGGTGTGCAGCTCTCAGCTGGGCCACTAGGTCAGCGCTGTCATACCCGGCATTGTCTGCAATGATGGTGGGCAGCTAGAACGGAGAACACATAGATTATAAAATGCGAGAGAAAGTCTGGGATGCTCCTGTGTAGGGGTTCACGCAAGCCATTTGGTCTCTTACCATCCTCAGTGCTTTGGCAAATGATTCCATGGCAACTGCTTCTTTGCCTGGTGTTCTGTTAGCCAGATCAGTCACTGCCTTTGCCATCAACATCTCAGAGCATCCTGAAGACACACAGGCATTGATATGAGACAATATGACACTCTACAATGGAGAGTGACTGCACGGGAAAATATGAAGGAGAAAGGCTCATACCCCCTCCATAGACTGTGCGTGTCTCCTTGACTGTCTGAGCAAGGACACACAGAGCATCATGCAGAGAACGCTCTGCCTCATCCAGGATCTGCTGTGTAGCCCCACGCAGGACAATAGTGCACGCTTCACCTAAAAAAAAAATAAAAAAAAAAGTTAACAAAGTCGGTGACAGGGGAATCTGCATAATTTGATCATTTATGGCCGTACCCATAGCAACACCAGAGAAGTGGATGAGTGTGTCCTCGCCAATCATCACCTCCTCTATCAGTTTGCAGTGGCCAAGCTGCACCAGCTCAGGGTGGTCAAAAGTGGAAGTTATTTCACCACCTGCAGTCACAGCAAGGGGTTACACAGAAAACACACAAAAGTGGGTCACTCATGCACAAACAGCAGACTAACTGTTCCAATGTGACCCTTTACTGAAATGGGAATACCAACCAACCAACCCCTGATTACACCTTTAAAAACTCCATACCCACGTACACACCTGTAACCAGCGCAAGCCGTTCCACTCCGGCAAAGTCTGCATGCTCAATAGCCATCACTCCAGCTGCTGCAAACAACTGCTCTGGGTAATTATAAATCAGTTGCCTGGAAAACACACACATTACACACATCATGACAACTGGAAAAGGAAATGCACAACATTTTACAGATTATTGATATCGGACCTGCAGTGCACCCCCAAAATCTAAAGCAACCTTTCACAGCAGGAAGAAAAAGCAAGTCAGAACGCTTATTTCTTTAAACCAGGGGGCGCTGCTGAGCGTGCAACGGAGTAGACGCATTAGTTTAGCGCTCCGCTGAGTGTGTTTTGAATAGTACCATTTTAGGCACATTTCATAGGTGAACTGTCGGTTGTGCTTTGGTCTGAAAGGAATCTGCAGATATATAATCCGGAGAAAGGGCTGGTAAATAGACAAATTACCTTCCAACTATGAGGCCTAAGGTGGCACCTCTGACCTCTTGAGCTTCGACAAGGTATGATTGCTAACTAACATTAGCGCTTCATAGAACGTTCATTATTAGTAATTATTTGTGTTATGAGTTGATAGTGACGAGGCATGATAAGGCATGAGATCTCACTCATGTAATTCATCCCTCGCACGTGCCCCCCTTTACTTTAATAATAAAGGATGCCTTGCATTTGGAACTTTTGACCATAAAATGTGTTCAGGTGTTTTCACATAGATTGGTAGCTGATGCACCATGTGTGACCTGAAAATAGTTTTTGGTGTGGTCATCCATTGATCAGGGGATGAGAGAGAAGGAAGAAAGAAGGGCAATAGAATAGATATGAGCAGCTGGACTGCAGGGGTCTACAGACCTGTTAATGAAACAGTTGATGCCATGCTTCAGGATGCGCTCCACCTTCTCTTTCATCTTCTCCTTCTCTGCCATCTCAATTTCTGCAACCTTGGCTGTGGAGTCCACACGCACCCTGGAGCCAAAGATCTGAGAAAGAGCACATAGTCAGTACTTCTGAGCAATGAGATGAATACAGCAGAATACACACAACCAAATGTCACCTTGATCTAGTCTGTGTCCATAGCAGTGTTAGCGATGAGGATGTTGACATTTTCCAGCCTCTTGGGCTGGTTAACCCCAATCTTCTTGTCCAGAAGGAATCCTTTTAAATGAACAGAATATCATGAATTGACATTCACATCAAGCAATTGCTTGTCAAGAGGGGGGGGGGAGAAACAAACAAACCTTCATCCAGGTACGAGTCTGTGAGGCTGCCACCCAACTTCTTAATGATGTGAATCGCGTCCAGGTTCCCAGAGCCTTTCAGCCGCAGCACAGCCCGGACAGCCAGCTGGGCAAAGTGATCCTTGTGGTGAGTCAGCAGTTTGGAAGATAAGGTGGTGCGGGAAATATTCAGAAGATCCTCCTGAAACTTCACCAGGTCGTTCCTGAGGATGGGATAGAAGATGGAACTACTTTCCTGAAAGAATCAAAACAGGCTGTACATTCTCGAGGTTCATTAAAAGAGGGAACGAGAGCCTACCCATGATCCACTGCTGTCTCTTTCAGAGCCTCACGAGCAGCGTGAGTGGCCTTCCTCCAGCCGGAAATAATAATCTGAGGGTGGATCTTCTTAGCAACGAGAAGCTCAGCTTCCTAGAATCAAATCAGATTTGCATGCAGGGAGTTAACATTTTATGTTCGTGGACTGTGTGGTGGACACAGGCATCCATATGTTGCTCAGTGGTTATAATCTCCATACACACAAGAATTCTAAAACAGGGCCCTGCGAAATAAAGTTTTGTTTTTTCCATTTTAATTCTTCTGAATTGCATGTTTTCTGATATAAACCTATTTATTCACCTAAAAACTATATTTAAACACAGTTCAACCAGAAGCAGTGGCCAGAAACTGCAATTATACACAATTCCACGTTTTAAAGCGGATTCTGTGATTAAGTCCACACACATTTTATGCATCGCGGAAATCATAGGGCCTCAACTAAAGGACTCACCCTAAGAAGTTCAGCAGCGAGGACAGTGACCGAGGTCGTGCCATCCCCAACCTCATCATCCTGGACCTTAGACATGTCTGTGAGGAAAAAAAAAACACAAGTCACATCAATGTTCTAGACCACTGACCTGAAGCTCAGCCTGGTCCCACTCACCAACCAGCACTTTTGCAGCGGGGTTGTCCACTCCAATGGCCTTAAGAATGGTTGCTCCATCGTTGGTCACTGTCACACTGGCATCTCTGCCACCACCCATGAGGATTTTATCCTGAGCAACGAACGTGGAAACATTTAACTCAGTCCATCTAAGAACTCAACTACAACAAAAAAAGTTATTGTGACTACACACCATGCCTTTTGGTCCCAGAGTACTCTTCACCAGGTCGCCTATGGCGATCGCACCAACAAAGGAAGACTGAGGAGAGAAATTAGAATGCTTAAGCAACAACCACCAGACTCAACCAGAACTGCCTGAAGAGTTCACATACCATTCGAGCAGTCTCCGCTTTCTCCTCATCAGCTCCTTGTTTAAAGATATTAACGGGGGCCATCGAAAGGGAAGCCTACAACACAAATTGAACAATAAGCAAGCAAAACACTTTCTGGACTGGACCTATGTGGTCACACACATTTTCTTTTAGCCCATTTCAACTAGACTTATTAAAATATCACCGGTTAGTTTAATAAAAGCTCATCTTTAAATGGGTAAAAAGTTCGATAGCTTATAAGTTAATGTAACCATAGAAAGCGCGGCATCTGGCCTTCCTTCTACAGTCCTTCTCACTGAAATTGGCATACTTGTGTATTTACAGTACTTTTAAATGGAGACATGGCTACCAGACATCCCAAGTCTCCTGGAAGTCGGTGGAACGGAGCACCGCCGCCTCCACGATGCCGGTGACTTTTTTTTTTTTTTTTACCAGACGCGCTTATTCTAAGCCCCCATGACACAGAACAGCAGAATAGCATCGATTACATTATAGTATAACATACTTAAAATAAATATTTTTAAAATAATAACAATATAACGGTATTTAATAGAGACACACGCTCACCATGTTCCTGCACTGTCGACGCGCACACAAAAAGTATCCAACGAATCAGCGTTTTATTCTTTTTATTCACGTTTTATTCTTTATTTATTCGCAATAAACTGGCGCTGAGAAGGAAGTGACGTACGGCGGTTTCCTGTCTCCTGGGTTCGATGGAGGAGGCTGAGTGGAAAATGGCGGACGGTGTGGATCACATCGACATTTACGCGGATGTATACTGTGTGTGGTATTCCAATTAAAAAAGCTCAGCTTCCTAGAATCAAATCAGATTTACATGCAGGGAGTTAACATTTTATGTTCGTGGACTGTGTGGTTGCCACAGGCATCTATAGAAGGAGGTTTAAACATGATTGACTTTGAGTCAATGAACGGCTGCATCAAACTCAGATGGTTACAGTTTTATAAAAAAATACGAAAGTTTATGGTTCAGTTTTCCTTATAAGATTCTTGGTGGAATTAAATTTTTGATGACATGTGACTTTGAAATACCTAAATTACCAGTAAAACTATCAGACTTTCATAAACAAGTATTGCAATATTGGAAACTCATTTTCAAACACAACTTTTCACCACATTCAACTCCGATTTGGAATAACAGATACATCTTGATCAAACGCAAGTCATTCTTTTACAAAGATTTGTTTGAAAAAGGTATTTGGTCCATCTTACATCTTATGGAAGCTGATGGTAGTTTCTTATCATATGAAGACTTTATAGGAAAATACATGTTAACATGTACAATAACTACATTTAACAGTTATTAAAGGCAATTCCTTCTACTTTGACTTTATTAATTAAATTCCATAATTATTCCAAAAGAACCATCTATGACTAAATGGATGTGAATTTATAGACAGATTATGATGTCATCTCTTTAAAGAACTATTAGAACTAAACACCTCTCTTTTCCAATACCACAGAAAGCTAAAGAAATCCATTTTAAAATTATGTATGACATTTATCCCTGTAATGATCTTCTGCAAAAGAAATTTGGTACAAATGACAATTCTTGTGTTTTCTGTAACTCTAATATTGAGACATTAGAACACCTCTTTTTTGTTTGCAATGCCACACATATTTTTTTGAATGATTTTCAAAATGTGATAATTATTAAAAAATCTATTCCACCTTTGAGATAATAAGGGTTGGTCTGATAGGAGATGAAGAATCAGAATACTGTAATAATAACTTCATTCTTATGGCAAAAATGTTTTATTCATAAATCCCATTTTCAAGATTTTTGCAAATGAAATACATTTATTCAAGGAAGTGCTAAGTCACTGTAAAAATACTAAAGCCCAATCATTATATCAGTATATAGAAAACTTAATATAAGAACTGGAAGTCCTCTTGTAAGCAACAACGATCAGTGTTTTTTTTTTTTTGTTTTTCATATTAAGCTATGTTTCTTCATTGAATAGTTTGTTTGTTTGTTTGTTTGTTTGTTTTTAATTTCTTGTTGTGGTGATATTGGTTGTAATATTTTGTACCCTTTGTGCTCAGGTTACAATGTTCTGAAGACATTCCTTAATATGTGAAATGTGCCTTGTAATTTGTAATACTAATTAAAAGGTTAATTGAAAAAAAAAAACATTTGCACGGATGTTGAATAGGAGTTCAACCATGTACCATATCTGCTAAAACGCTCCTTTCTTTTGCATATTAATACTTTTCGAGCATGCTCCTTTGCTGGTAGAGCACATTTTGCCTTAACCATCCGCACGGGCGTGTTTTTTTGTAGTTGTAAGTAAAACCCTGTTGGCCTGCCCGGTCGCTGCGCAGGCTCATCAGATTTCAGCCGAGAGCCTCCGCGGCCACACTTTTGGGTTAGCATTTTATTGCAATTTTTTATCATCGGATTTTCCTGTCAAATCTCGCGAGCATTAAGACAGTAAAGAAATACTCTTGTGTCGCGACTGGGCGCTGCGCGCCGCCGCTTCATTGTTTTGCCCGCGACCCCGTGCAGCGCGTCGCTAAAGCGGATATGAACGAAAGCTTTCAGACACGCATTAATATTGCTCTTTTATTTGCTCTCGCAAGCAAACATCGTTTAATTTGCACAAATCTCCGCTGTTGTTGAATCATTTATTCCATCTGCGGTTAGTGCTGGAGAGATGCCACAGATGCTCCATGTGTGTTCCCGACATTTTACAAAGTGCTTTAGTGACAAACGTTCCGCTGTCACTGTGATCGCGCCGAATTTCATTCACAATGTTGCGAGCTCCACGGATACGATGTTTCTTAAGGAGATGAGAGATGAATGAAGTGGAGCCCGATGGTGCGCTCTGCGCATCAGGTTGCTGATGTAGAGTTTCACCGAGTGCAACACTAACTTTCCCCAATTCACCAATAAGTCATGTGTTTTTTTTAATATCAACCCAATCCCCGAATGCATTTTAGGTCTGGACACTTATAATCCTTTGTTCCAACCATTTATCCAGCTGCTGATGATTTAATTACCCCTTAATTAACAATTTATCCTATATTTATCGTACAATCATCAACTACTTAATTTCAAATATATTTCATTCTCAATCAATTCATAAAACATTTTACACATTTACCAATGATCCCCCTCCGGTGATCCCCCTCCCCCCTTCCCCAGTACCCAGGAATCCCTCACAACCCCTCACAGACATTTCCTGTCCATAAACTGCAATAACTTGTTCTTAGTTGGCCAGTCTAATCCCAAGACTAACCCGTGTTTGTTCTGTCCTGGAAACGCTACATACTGAATTTGGCGAGCCATTCATCAATAAATGTTTTATTTTCTCTGGCGGTGTAGAGCACTTCTTACTTTCAACAGACCTTGTCAAGCAGACTACCCTGTCCATGAACAGATTGACCTGTACGATGATGTAATATCTCCCTCTGTGAACAATGGGGATGCTCCAGGGGACCGAGACTACATGGACAACCTACCCCCACCAGGTCCACCTGGACCCCCTGGACCAACCTCCGGGTCAGGGCTTGCCACCACCCCTGTCTGGTCCCCCTAATCATGGTGATCGTCCCCCTCCTCCCGTCATGTTTCCAGGCCAGTTTGGGCAACCTCCAATGGGTCCCATGCCTCCTGGCCCACCTCCACCTGGATGTGGCCCTCCTCCAGGCCCACCACCTTCTCAGCAGGGTCCGCCACCACCGGGGCCATTTCCTCCACACCCCCCTGGCCCTATTGGTTTTCCATTGACTCTTACACCACCCCCACACATGCAAGGTCCACCTCCTGGAGGTCCACCCCCTGCACCTCATGTGAATCCAGCTTTCCCCCGGCACCGCTAGAGCTGGAAGGTGTGTATGATTCCGAACTGTCTTTTTTTTTTCGTCTCACTGTTTTCTTCCGACAGGAAACTGGTTCTGACCTTCAGGTTTCTATGGAAACCATTTGAAGCTGTGGACTTCTAACCACAGGTAGGTGGGTGGATCTGTTTCAGGTTTTTAACCAGAGCAGGTCCTCCACATCCATCCAGGTCTTACCAACAACCAACTTTGAATGTGGAATAAGGCTTTTAAATCTGAATGTTTTTAATTTAATACCATAATCAAATTTTCAATGAATCAGGTGTGAAGACTCACATAAACACAAATCTGTGAGAGGGGTGGTGATTTAAATGAATATTTGCATCTAAAAATGTTACTCTGCAAGTAATTGTTACACAGCTGTGGCCGTTGATGGTACTGATCAGTATCTTATCAGGTTGATGTTGAACATGATCTTTTGAATTATACACCTGCCCTTGTGAAAAGTAATCTGGAAATTTCTTTGTTAAACATCTTTTATATCTAATACATCTTAAATGTCTTGTGAACTGTTCTAGTCATGACATGTATGTGTGAAGGTTTGTAGGGTTTCCAGGTGAGTATTAATACATGTCATGTAACTTGATTTGATGGTGGCTAACTCCGCTGTGGACCATCTGCCAATTTTGTTTAATCATCAAATGTGCGCTTTTACTGAATATTTTGGCACATGGTGCTTCTAGGAATCAGAGAACCAGTTAAATATTCTATTCCCTGCTGTTAAACATTCTTCCCCTTTGCCCTCAAATTTTATTGGTTGATTAGATCAGATCTTCCTTAAAAAGGGATAGTTGTGAAATTAATGTTACTTGAAATTATTACACAACCCCCCATGTCTCAGTTGTGTGTTAAACTGCATAATGTGGTGCTGGTCACCTTATTTCACCATCTAACTTTTAGATGTCTACTATATAGGTTTGTATCACTCCCATTCTTTAATGCTTAAATGCTTCAAGCTTGACAATAGTTTATAATAATTATATTTGTTTTTAAAAATGTTTAGATCATTTAAGAATTAATCTTGTGTTTTTTTTTCCTGAATGTAAATGATTTTATCTGAACAAGACACTGTTACAAAAGGAGGGTGTTTTTTATTGTACAACACTACATGAATCTGTTAGATCAAGGTAACATTTCAAGACATTTACACGCACATCAGGTTAGGATAAAAAATAGTGTTATCATCAAGAGCTTGTAAAAAATCAAACTGATTTAAAATCAGATAAAATAATCACTCAAAAACATCCTTCTACATCTTGCTAATATGATCGTAATTACAAAGAATGAACAAGCACATATATAGGAACTTGGAGTACATGGCATAGAGATCATAAATACACAAAACTCCTCTTCCTCTGACAATCCTCATGCTCTCATTAAAACTAACAAGGGTGGTGGTCTGGCACACGTTTCCTGCAGGGTGAAAAAAATAAAAATAAGAGGATAACACCAAAACACACACACACACACACACACACACACACACACACACACACACACACACACATTAACATCATCGTGCTAAACTCTTGCATTTTATTCTAACTGTCCAACTGTATTCTTGAAGTGCAATGACTATGTACATAGTCTATCTTACCCGCTTTAACCCACTGCTTACTTACAATTGTACATATTCTACACCTCTAGATCTTATTTAAATTTTACTTATATTTTTGTTGAAAAAAAATGTAAACCCTAGTTTAAATGTCCATCTTCTGGATTGCTCTCACTGTACTTAGATAGATGCCTTTATAGTCACTATACATATATGGCCATGAAAATGGACTTCTGTTTGGATCAATAAGGCACTGGCTGGCTGTTAAAGAAAGAGTTATTAACTGTGCTTCATGGAAAATCGTTGTGGGATTTTCCATTAAGTTATACTCATTATACTATTTGTGTAGTCAAAGTGACAGGGCCATACCTGGGCGCTGCTTTAATGATGTTGTCTACTCTGAGGATCATTTCAGCTGCCTCGGCAGCACTCAGCAACACCTGCCGCTTCACCTGGAAGCTCTCGGTGATGCCCAGCTGTGCCATGTCTCCAATCGTCCCCTGGCTCATATCTGTGAGGAAAAAAAGAAGAAGACAGAAACGTAAAATTTAAGCTTAGTTAAATGAAGGCACTATGAGTGCGTGTAAGATTTCTCACCCAGACCAAAGGTACTCTTGTTTTCCTGGTGTGCAGCTCTCAGCTGGGCCACTAGGTCAGCGCTGTCATACCCGGCATTGTCTGCAATGATGGTGGGCAGCTAGAACGGAGAACACATAGATTATAGAATGCGAGAGAAAGTCTGGGATGCTCCTGTGTAGGGGTTCACGCAAGCCATTTGGTCTCTTACCATCCTCAGTGCTTTGGCAAATGATTCCATGGCAACTGCTTCTTTGCCTGGTGTTCTGTTAGCCAGATCAGTAACTGCCTTTGCCATTAACATCTCAGAGCATCCTGAAGACACACAGGCATTGATATGAGACAATACAATGTAGAGTGACTGCATTGGAAAATATGAAGGAGAAAGGCTCATACCCCCTCCATAGACTGTGCGTGTCTCCTTGACTGTCTGAGCAAGGACACACAGAGCATCATGCAGAGAACGCTCTGCCTCATCCAGGATCTGCTGTGTAGCCCCACGCAGGACAATAGTGCACGCTTCACCTAAAAAAAAAAATAAAAAAAGTTAACAAAGTCGCTGACAGGGGAATCTGCATAATTTGATCATTTATGGCCGTACCCATAGCAACACCAGAGAAGTGGATGAGTGTGTCCTCGCCAATCATCACCTCCTCTATCAGTTTGCAGTGGCAAAAGCTGCACCAGCTCAGGGTGGTCAAAAGTGGAAGTTATTTCACCACCTGCAGTCACAGCAAGGGGTTACACAGAAAACACACAAAAGTGGGTCACTCATGCACAAACAGCAGACTAACTGTTCCAATGCGACCCTTTACTGAAATGGGAATACCAACCAACCAACCCCTGATTACACCTTTAAAAACTCCATACCCACGTACACACCTGTAACCAGCGCAAGCCGTTCCACTCCGGCAAAGTCTGCATGCTCAATAGCCATCACTCCAGCTGCTGCAAACAACTGCTCTGGGTAATTATAAATCAGAAACGACAAACAAACCTTCATCCAGGTATGAGTCTGTGAGGCTGCCACCCAACTTCTTAATGATGTGAATCGCGTCCAGGTTCCCAGAGCCTTTCAGCCGCAGCACAGCCCGGACAGCCAGCTGGGCAAAGTGATCCTTGTGGTGAGTCAGCAGTTTGGAAGATAAGGTGGTGCGGGAAATATTCAGAAGATCCTCCTGAAACTTCACCAGGTCGTTCCTGAGGATGGGATAGAAGATGGAACTACTTTCCTGAAAGAATCAAAACAGGCTGTACATTCTCGAAGTTCATTAAAAGAGGGAACGAGAGCCTACCCATGATCCACTGCTGTCTCTTTCAGAGCCTCACGAGCAGCGTGAGTGGCCTTCCTCCAGCCGGAAATAATAATCTGAGGGTGGATCTTCTTAGCAACGAGAAGCTCAGCTTCCTAGAATCAAATCAGATTTACATGCAGGGAGTTAACATTTTATGTTCGTGGACTGTGTGGTGGACACAGGCATCCATATGTTGCGCAGTGGTTATAATCTCCATACACACAAGAATTCTAAAACAGGGCCCTGCGAAATAAAGTTTTATTTTTTCCATTTTAATCCTTCTGAATTGCATGTTTTCTGATATAAACCTATTTATTCACCTAAAAACTATATTTAAACACAGTTCAACCAGAAGCAGTGGCCAGAAACTGCAATTATACACAATTCCACGTTTTAAAGCAGATTCCGTGATTAAGTCCACACTAGGGCTGCAACAACGAATCGATTGAATCGATAAAAATCGATTACTAAAAGAGTTGGCAACGAATTTCCTAATCGATTCGTTATGTCGCGCGACACGGAGACGTTTGATTAGACACTTAACCCTAAGTTGCTACAGGGGGACTGTAACTACTGATTGTAAGTCGCACTAGATAAGGGCGTCTGATAAATGCTGTAAATGTAAATGTTTACCCGTCATCCAGCTTGACAGGCATGACAAGTTGGCTCGTTAATAACAGTAGTAAAGCAGGGGTGCTAAAGTTACTTTGCATTAAAAGACTAAAGACATGTTTGTATTCACTAGCCTTTTTTGGACCATTCATTTTTCAATCTGTTGTCATGTATAGCTACACTGCAAAAAAAGCTTTTCTTACCTAGTCATTTTGTCTTGTTTCCAGTCCAAATATCTAAAAAATCTTAAATCAAGATTACTAGACAAGAAAAATGGCATGAGAAAATTAAGTGATGCTTAAAACTTCTGTTTGAGATTATATCTCATTAAGATTAGTTTTCTTTCCCCATTGGCAGATAATTGTGCTTGTTTTAAACAAGCAAGCACTTAATTTTGAGATGTTTTATCAGAAAACAAGACATCATTTCTTATGCTATTTCATGTGTCTAGTAAACGTATCTTGATTTTTTTGAGATTTGGACTGAAATCAGGACAAGTTAGAAAAGCTGTGTGTGTGTGTGTGTGTGTGTGTGTCAGTGTGAGAGTTTGTGAGTGTGTGCGTCTGCGAGTGTGTGCATCTGCAGTGTAGTGTAGAGAACAAGTTCTGACATTCTGACATTCAAACAAATCCTGTTAAATTTTCTGATTTGTATTGTTCTTTATTTTTTTATAAATTATTTATCGTTCTGGCAGCTCAGGTGGCCTTTTATTTATTAAAAAAAAAGTCTATATTTGGCAGATGTAAAGCATACATGTGTATGTTTTTTGTGTTAGTTAATTTTTATTTTATTTTATTATTATTATAACAGCTCAAGGAGCAACATGTTTGTGCACTTTCTAAAGATTTTGGTTCTGTTTCTGAATAAAGGGTTGGAAACGAATGCTTTTCTTGTTTATTTTCTTGTCCAATTCTACGATTAATCACACACAAAAAATTGACAGATTAATCGATTATTAAAATAATCGTTAGTTGCAGCCCTAGTCCACACACATTTTATGCATTGCGGAAATCATAGGGCCTCAACTAAAGGACTCACCCTAAGAAGTTCAGCAGCGAGGACAGTGACCGAGGTCGTGCCATCCCCAACCTCATCATCCTGGACCTTAGACATGTCTGTGAGGAAAAAAAACACAAGTCACATCAATGTTCTAGACCACTGACCTGAAGCTCAGCCTGGTCCCACTCACCAACCAGCACTTTTGCAGCGGGGTTGTCCACTCCAATGGCCTTAAGAATGGTTGCTCCATCGTTGGTCACTGTCACACTGGCATCTCTGCCACCACCCATGAGGATTTTATCCTGAGCAACGGACGTGGAAACATTTAACTCAGTCCATCTAAGAACTCAACTACAACAAAAAAAGTTATTGTGACTACACACCATGCCTTTTGGTCCCAGAGTGCTCTTCACCAGGTCGCCGATGGCGATCGCACCAACAAAGGAAGACTGAGGAGAGAAATTAGAATGCTTAAGCAACAGCCACCAGACTCAACCAGAACTGCCTGAAGAGTTCACATACCATTCGAGCAGTCTCCGCTTTCTCCTCATCAGCTCCTTGTTTAAAGATATTAACGGGGGCCATCGAAAGGGAAGCCTACAACACATTGCAATAAAAGAAATTGAACAATAAGCAAGCAAAACACTTTCTGGACTGGACCTATGTGTTCGCACACAATTTGATTACATTATATGTGACGGGTTCACCTCCGCAGCACCATTCTACCGGTTCCACACACACCATTAGACACTTGGACAGCCGGGTGGTTCACGAATTCCCTTTTTATTTTCTGTAATACACACCAGGTACAGTGGAGTAGGTGGGAATTAGCCTACGGTTGGTCTGGATAACTCTCTCCATTCAGTGTCCTGAATTTCTTTGCAGCTACATACTTGGTTGTAAATGTAATAAAAGGTACAAATAAGCAAAACAAACTAAATAAGGCCTCTCACATTAGTGATCATATAGTGATATGAAAAGCACTGAACACTTAAGCATAATGTACTCAAAACTCTTAGTATCTGAATTAATACATTTTATCCGTAGCACCAGGGATAATTCAAGTGAACCCTTTTTCTTAGAATTAAATAAGAAACCACATGAACACAGTGAAACATGAGACTCACCAATACATTTACTGGGTGGTGTTCTACCGGATTACCATCTAACTAACTTATATGAATGAATCTTAACAGATATAACAGAACCCAAAACTTTTGGTAGAACCATGTAACATTATAAAAACACAAGAAAATCCAAACGATATTACCTGTAATACATGCAAGGTACAGTGGAGTAGGTGGGAATTAGCCTACGGTTGGTCTGGATAACTCTCTCTGGGTAGCGTGGGTAGAAGAAAATTAGCATGATAATCAAACAAGTAAATCAACCTAAAACTACGGATATACATGTCATGGAATCATCTCAAAATATTGAGCAAGAATCGCTACCCAAACTGCATGATAAATAATGGCTTCTGTGTACTTATAACCCAGTAAAACATAGTTTATTCCAGACCTCTCATTACGTAACCTACCCATTCAGTGTCTTGAATTCCTTTGAGCAATTTCATGCAATCTCCTACTACACTGTACCTTGATACCACTAGAGGGCGTCATTGCGCCATTTAAAATAATTTAACCACATACTACTCTGTTACATATAGTATAACATACTTTAAATAAATATTTTTAAAATAATACAATATAACGGTATTTAATAAAGACACACGATCACCATGTAAATGTTTCTGCACTGTAGTGCGAGGACGCGCACACAGGAAGGATCCAACGAATCAGCGACGACGTCTTTGGGCTCCCGGGGGATGACGCAGCTACGTGCGCGCCGCCGTGCTCGCCTCCCATTTCATACAAACACGTAAAATGTTATAATAAGAGCTATGTAGAGGTGTTTTCTACAATTTGTTTTATGTATTACAGTTGACTTACGATCACATTTTAAGATGACAGTGTTTAGAAGACTGTTTTTTTAAACCTGTATTGCTGAATGCTGAAAAGAAATAACACCTCATGCAGGAAAACTTTTACTCCAGGCTTTCATATTTTACATTCACAGCATTTCAGCATGAATCAAAGTAAGCGTTTCAGGAAAATATATTTTTATTCGCAATAAACTGGCGCTGAGAAGGAAGTGACGTACGGCGGTTTCCTGTTTGCATTTTGTCTCCTGGGTTCGATGGAGGAGGCTGAGTGGAAAATGGCGGACGGTGTGGATCACATCGACATTTACGCGGATGTTGAAGAGGAGTTCAACCAGGTACCATATCTGCTAAAACGCTCCTTTCTTTTGCATATTAATACTTTTCGAGCATGCTCCTTTGCTGGTAGAGCACATTTTGCCTTAACCATCCGCACGGGCGTGTTTTTTTGTCGTTGTAAGTAAAACCCTGTTGGCCTGCCCGGTCGCTGCGCAGGCTCATCAGATTTCAGCCGAGAGCCTCCGCGGCCACACTTTTTGGGTTAGCATTTTATTGCAATTTTTTATCATCGGATTTTCCTGTCAAATCTCGCGAGCATTAAGACAGTAAAGAAATACGCTTGTGTCGCGACTGGGAGCTGCGCGCCGCCGCTTCATTGTTTTGCCCGTGACCCCGTGCAGCGCGTCGCTAAAGCGGATATGAACGAAAGCTTTCAGACACGCATTAATATTGCTCTTTTATTTGCTCTCGCAAGCAAACATCGTTTAATTTGCACAAATCTCCGCTGTTGTTGAATCATTTTTTCCATCTGCGGTTAGTGCTGGAGAGATGCCACAGATGCTCCATGTGTGTTCCCGACATTTTACAAAGTGCTTTAGTGACAAACGTTCCGCTGTCACTGTGATCGCGCCGAATTTCATTCACAATGTTGCGAGCTCCACGGATACGATGTTTCTTAAGGAGATGAGAGATGAATGAAGTGGAGCCCGATGGTGCGCTCTGCGCATCAGGTTGCTGATGTAGAGTTTCACCGAGTGCAACACTAACTTTCCCCAATTCACCAATAAGTCATGTGTTTTTTTTAATATCAACCCAATCCCCGAATGCATTTTGGTCTGGACACTTATAATCCTTTGTTCCAACCATTTAACCAGCTGCTGATTTAATTACCCCTTAATTAACAATTTATCCTATATTTATCGTACATTCATCAAATACTTAATTTCAAATATATTTCATTCTCAATCAATTCATAAATCATTTTACACATTTACCAATGATCCCCCTCCGGCCCTTCCCCAGTACCCAGGAATCCCTCACAACCCCTCACAGACATTTCCTGTCCATAAACTGCGATAACTTGTTCTTAGTTGGCCAGTCTAATCCCAAGACTAACCCGTGTTTGTTCTGTCCTGGAAACGCTACATACTGAATTTGGCGAGCCATTCATCAATAAATGTTTTATTTTCTCTGGCGTTGTAGAGCACTTCTTACTTTCAACAGACCTTGTCTCTGTTTTGTTTCTGCCATTTTAACACAGGAAGCAGACTACCCTGTCCATGAACAGATTGACCTGTACGATGATGTAATATCTCCCTCTGCGAACAATGGGGATGCTCCAGAGGACCGAGACTACATGGACAACCTACCCCCAGCTGTGGGTTCTGAGGGAGGCAAGGGTGCCCCGCCCAATGTGGTCTATACATATACTGGCAAAAGGATTGTTCTCTATATTGGCAATCTCACATGGGTAGGTCATTAAATGACACATGCTTCATTTGTAACTGTTTTTTTTTTTTTTTTAATTACCTTTGTAATACCTTTGTTTTTGCCTCATAGTGGACCACGGATGAGGATTTGACCGATGCCATTCGATCGATTGGTATTAACGATGTGCTGGAGATTAAGTTCTTTGAGAACAGGGCAAATGGCCAGTCAAAAGGGTGTGTGTTGCTGTCTTTTCTGTCTATACTAAATTCTTTACTAATTGCACCTTTAAAAAAAATGTAATCTTATTTGCTTGTTTTCTTTTTATCAGGTTTGCCCAGGTATGCGTTGGCTCAGATGCCTCCTCACGGAAACTTCTGGACCTGCTGTCTAAGCGAGAGCTTCATGGTCAAAATCCAATAGTCACTCCCTGCAACAAACAGTCCCTGAGCCAGTTTGAGATGCAGTCCAGGAAGAGTATGTACAGGTGTCCATCTGACTGTTGAGTTCCATAATGGTGTATTCAAGCCACAAAAATCAAATGTTCTTTTCCCTCTGTGCTCAGGTACACAGTCTGGTCAGATGTCTGGAGAGGGGAAGGCTGCACCTCCTGGCGTGGTTCCTCGTGGTAGCTTTCCTATGGGTAGGGGCAGAGGCCGCTTTCCTGGTCCTCCTGGTCCTGTTGATCGCTTTCCTGGTCCTGTGGGGCCTGGAGGTCCTCCTCCACATTTTCCAGGTAATGGAGTTTAGAATTACTGTTGGGGAAGGGGTGGTTATTCCATACTTCGACTCGCACGATTGGGGAGTTAGGGCGAGTGGAACAGAATATGCCTGTAACATGGATGGAGGATGCTCCTGTCCAGAGTGCCTTACAAGTGCTGTTAAATGTATAGTACATAGAGCTGGGCAATATGGCAAAACATGGATCACAATATGTATATTTTGTAATGGGGCCACTCTTGTCATGATGCTCCCCTAAAACAATTATGGTTATCACTTCAACATTTTAATCACAATTTCAGACCTTGTAGTTAAATAATACTGATACCTGATTGGCTTTTTTCACCCAAAGTAAATCAATCATGATGCTCTTAGTCTAGCACAGACTACGTGAACACACATACAAATTCTCCCTCTTCTCTAAAGTGCTTGTTCACACTGCTGTCTTGCTTGCATGCTCCAAAACCTGAATATTTTATCCAATTTGCGGGTATTGGGGAGCCTCTTCAGGAAACTCCTGGAACTTCCAGGAGACTTGGGATGTCTGGTAGCCATGTCTCCATTTAAAAGTACTGTAAATACACAAGAATGCCAATTTTAGCCATTTATATTGCAAATGTATATATTGAAAAATCCACCAAGTCAACCACCAAATACGGTGTGTGCTTACCCATCTGTGAGTGATTCAGATGGTACAAAGAAAATGTACGCTTTTTTTTTTGCGCATCTCCTTTAATATGTAAATCCCACCTCAAACTGGGTTGCCATTTCGTTTGGTTGCAAACAGTCTCATTCTAGAGTAGTCATGCACAGCCCCCAGTGCAATGAGTAGCTAAGCATTCTTTCCTGCACATGAAACATGATTTTATATTCTTTTCCCCCTTACAGGAGGCATGCAGGGACCTCCGCGACCCCCACCTGGTCCGCCAGGTCCACCTGGACCCCCTGGACCACCTCCGGGTCAGGGCTTGCCACCACCCCTGTCTGGTCCCCCTAATCGTGGTGATCGTCCCCCTCCTCCCGTCATGTTTCCAGGCCAGTTTGGGCAACCTCCAATGGGTCCCATGCCTCCTGGCCCACCTCCACCTGGATATGGCCCTCCTCCAGGCCCACCACCTTCTCAGCAGGGTCCGCCACCACCGGGGCCATTTCCTCCACGCCCCCCTGGTCCTATTGGTCCTCCATTGGCTCTTGCACCACCCCCACACATGCAAGGTCCACCTCCTGGAGGTCCACCCCCCGCACCTCATGTGAATCCAGCTTTTTTCCCCCCACCTGGCAACAATAACATGCCCTCTTCTGATAGCCGTGGTCCTCCTCCCAATGACCCGTATGGCCGACCGCCTCCATATGACCGAGACTATGGGCCCGGCAGGTAATACTACGAATGAAGCTACATTGTGTGCATGAATTTTTCTTTTATAAGTTATGCCAGGAGTTGGCAAGGACCACTGGTTCAGCCGTAAGCAAGTCATTGCAGATGTGTATCTAGCTTCACAAAAGGGGGAGGGGGGTTGTCACAATACAATATATATTTGAATGCATGTCATGTTTTAGTGTTTAATGCATGTCTTTAGCACTTCTGCATTCATTTTTCACCCGACTCACTTGACTGAGAATGAAATGAACAGTTTGTTTACACAGCAGTGAAGTGCCTGGACAACTTTGCCAGACATGAAGACCATTTTCTTTTGTCTTAGGCCTGTGGAGATGACTTGTTCAGTGTAGTGTCCTGATTGTGTTGATCCATCTCGATGCGTTCGTAGGGATATGGACTCTGCACGCACACCACTGAGCGAAGCCGAATTTGAGGAAATCATGAACCGCAACAGAGCCATCTCTAGCAGCGCCATTTCAAGAGCCGTGTCTGATGCCAGCGCAGGTAGCTGCACAGCGCACCCCCGCTCACAAGCGTCCCGCTTCCCTCAGTGCAGTTAACACATTGGTTCCCTCTCCATTCTCAGGTGACTACGGGAGTGCCATTGAGACATTAGTGACTGCCATTTCCCTTATTAAGCAGTCGAAGGTGTCCGCTGACGACCGCTGTAAAGTCCTCATCAGTTCGCTGCAGGACTGTCTTCATGGCATAGAGTCCAAATCTTATGGCTCTGCTTCCAGGTAGTATTTTTATTACCCCCCCCCCCATGTGAATTTGGTAGTTCTTGAGCCTCTCTTTCCTCTGCTGAAAGACGGGAACGTTCGAGGGAACGGGACCACAGCCGATCTCGTGAGAAAAGCCGTCGCCACAAGTCGCGTAGCCGCGACAGGCACGAGGACTACTACCGTGAGCGCAGCCGCGAGCGCGACCGTCACCGCGAGCGAGACCGTGACAGAGAGAGGGATCGTGACCGGGAGAGGGAGTACCGCCACCGCTAGAGCTGGAAGGTGTGTATGATTCAGAACTGTCTTCTTTTTTTTCGTCTCACTGTTTTCTACCGACAGGAAACTGGTTCTGACCTTCAGGTTTCTATGGAAACCATTTGAAGCTGTGGACTTCTAACCACAGGTAGGTGGGTGGATCTGTTTTAGGTCCTCCACACCCATCCAGGTCTTATCAACAACCAACTTTGAATGTGGAATAAGGTTTTTAATTTAATACCACAATCAAATTGAATGAATCAGGTGTGAAGACTCACATAAACACACATCTGTGAGAGGGGTGGTGATTTAAATGAATATTTGCATCTAAAAATGTTACTCTGCAAGTAATTGTTACACAGCTGTGGCCGTTGATGGTACTGATCAGTATCTTATCAGGTTGATGTTGAACATGATCTTTTGAATTATACACCTGCCCTTGTGAAAAGTAATCTGGAAATTTCTTTGTTAAACATCTTTTATATCTAATACATCTTAAATGTCTTGTGAACTGTTCTAGTCATGACATGTATGTGTGAAGGTTTGTAGGGTTTCCAGGTGAGTATTAATACATGTCATGTAACTTGATTTGATGGTGGCTAACTCCGCTGTGGACCATCTGCCAATTTTGTTTAATCATCAAATGTGCGCTTTTACTGAATATTTTGGCACATGGTGCTTCTAGGAATCAGAGAACCAGTTAAATATTCTATTCCCTGCTGTTAAACATTCTTCCCCTTTGTCCTCAAATTTTATTGGTTGATTAGATCAGATCTTCCTTAAAAAGGGATAGTTGTGAAATTAATGTTACTTGAAATTATTGCACAACCCCCCATGTCTCAGTTGTGTGTTAAACTGCATAATGTGGTGCTGGTCACCTTATTTCACCATCTAACTTTTAGATGTCTACTATATAGGTTTGTATCACTCCCATTCTTTAATGCTTAAATGCTTCAAGCTTGACAATAGTTTATAATAATAATAATTATATTTGTTTTTTAAAATGTTTAGATCATTTAAGAATTATTCTTGTGTTTTTTTTTTTTTTTCCTGAATGTAAATGATTTTATCTGAACAGAACACTGTTGCATAAGGAGGGTTTTTTTTGTTTTTTTTATTGTACAACACTACATGAATCTGTTAGATCAAGGTAACATTTCAAGACATTTACACGCACATCAGGTTAGGATAAAAAAAAAAATAAAAAAATAGTGTTATCAAGTTCAATATCTTGTAAAAAATCTAACTGATTTAAAATCAGATAATCACTCAAACATCCTTTTACATCTTGCTATTATGATTGTAATTACAAAGAGTGAACAAGATGCAGGGTTTAGATGTGAAGTTATTTAATTATTGATCTAATTTTATTTATTTTTATTCACATCAATTATCAAAGCATTAATTGCAAAATTAGCTTAATGTATTAGATTTTTTCCCCCCTGTGTTTGTGTGTACATGTGACCACATGAGTGTAGTATAAAATGTGTAAAAGTATAAGCAACCTTGGTACTCTTGCTCATGAACCTGAATACATTTGATATATTTTGCGTACGTCTGAATAATCTTTTCATGTCAACTGTTCTTTACAGTAAACAAAGCAGGTGGCAAGGTTGCTTCCTGAATGTCAGGTGGATTTCCAGCTCTCTCCCTGTTGACTCTCACCACTTGGTCGGGTTATTTAATGGAACCCTTGTCATGGTTTAGATCAGGGGTCTCAAACTCGCAGCCAGTGGGATGTTTTGTGGGCGCAGGACGATCTAAAAGTCTAATGTTAATTTTTTATTTTATTTTAAAAAATTTTTCAATGAATACTATCTTAAGAATGTCTTGAATTTTCGTTTGTAAAATATGCTGAGAACAGGGCAAGTTTTTATTTATTTGTTTTGTTTTGTTTTTAATGAACTCCCACTGGTTCAAATGACACTTTACCATGTTTTGTATAAAAGGTTCCTATTTTTGCAAGCAGTGAAACATTCCACAACAGCAATGGAGTGCCCGTGCTACATCTCATAGCCATCATTGAAATAGTACTTCTTTTTGATTCGGCATCATGTGGGTTGTATTTTGTTGAATTTGTTAGGACGGATTTTCAGATTAGCAATCAGATTAACGACCAACATCAAAGTTTCGTTGGCCAGTGTCACCAAGGGGAGTGGACAGTCCAATAGCTCCCGTCCGCCCTCTTGCTTCAGTAAAGCTCCAACACTATCCTCCGTGCAGTTTTTTCAGAGAGTAAAAGTAGAACTAACTTAACACAAAGAAGTAAGATGTAGGCAAGAGAAGCCGTGTTCAGAAGAACTCGTGTTCAATTCTTTTAAATCATATTCAGGACTGTTTTTGTTCAAAAGAACCCATTGAATTTAAAGTATTAGTTGTGTTTACTAATAGTTCTTTAAATTCAATGTGTTATTTTGAACATAAACAGTCCTGAATATGAATTTGTGTTTGATACCCCTGGTTTAGATAGAAGAGCTGGAAACCCTCCTGTCACTGTGGCTTTGTATGGTCTTTAGCTCAGCTGCAAGTGCTAATTGAATACAGGCCTGGGTTTATGGTGCGTCTTTTCGTTTTTGACTTTCATTCTGGGACTTGTAGTAATGTTTTGTATATTTAGTGGAATGTTTCTATAACTCAGGAACCTGATGCTGAGGCCACTAGTTTCATAATCTTTTTCTTCAATGTCATTTCACGTGCAGAATTAAATTAGAATGCTGTGCAATGCCCTTTGTAAGGTGTTATGTGTCCAGTCTTCCTTCTAAAGCAGTCAAACGAAAAGCCTGAATGTAGTTCATTGCAGAAAGCTCTGATTCATGTGTGCATTTATGCAGCTATGTAGTAATTCATGATGTTGCGTAAGGGCGCTTCCATCTGTTCACACTCACCCTTCTACAAATCTCATTTTGAGACTCCATAGTGTCCTGTGAATTCCTGGTCCTCTTGTGCAGAGGTTCTGACATGTTTCTAGAGGAACCTTATTAGCTCTGTTATAATTAAAAAGACCCTCAATGGCTATTAATAAATGTGGTTATTTGAAATCAGTATGTGTAGTAATGCGGATCCTCCTGGAACAGGGTTGAGAACTTCTGCTCCAGTGGATATACGTGTTCTGGTCTTAAGAAACCTCTCCGCTGCAGAATAAGGAGTGAGGCCAAAAATCATTTTCTCGGTGCATGTTATTAAGACTACTCAACAGTTGTCTTCAAGACATTTGTAATTTACCTACCTTCGGTTTCATTTATATTATTTAGTTTAAGTGTAAGTCTTGTGTTTTAAGAGAATATTGGTTGCAAATGTTTTTTTTTTTTTTTGTAAGACTTTGATGAATGTTTTCCTGCACCAGTGAGTCAAGTGCACTAGCATATCCTTTATTGTGCTTAAATGTGGTAACTGTTCAAAAGAAGCATTGTGCAGAACCGCTTGTAATTGTTGGATTGTCAGTCCCAATATGAGCCTTTCAGAACGCAATCAGGGTGGGTCTTACTATAAAGGCTGTGTGTGAGAGAGACTACATCGCACTGAGAGGTTTCTTTATTGACCTGTAACAGACTCACTCCACGCACACTCTACCTTGTACTTGTGAGCATTTTCCTCCTTGAGCCAGAGGGCATGTTAAATTGGTGTTTTAGTGAACATATAGTGTGTAGGACCATGTCTACCGTGGCTGGAGGTTGTTTCTGCAGTATCCCGTTGGCAACATTTTGGCAGTCATGTTCCTTATGTTTTTGTTAATGCTTTTAATAAACTGGGTGACCATTATTTGGCCCAGTTCAACTTGGCATATTGTAGCCTAAAGTTGCTAAACTTCTTGGTCCAGGCTTTTTACTTTGCCCAATTTTACTGGTTATTGAAAACTTTTACGAAATACATTTAATGTGATTTTACTAGAATACATCACACTTTTTAAAAGTGCCCTAATTTATATTAAAATTAGTATTTTATGCACCATATTTTCATTAAGAATTTGAACCTTTATGGTCAAATGATATGTTTTAGTCTTCGTTGTAGCGTGTTTAATGAATTTTGGTGCTAAATGTTCAGCTGAAGAAATTGAGCTAATAATTATTAGATTTGATTATCCTCATTTTCTTTTTTACTTTTTACTCTATCCAAATCGCACATTTTGTTAGTCTCTCTAAATTTGCTTTCTAGCACCCTAGCTGTAGTGGCATAAATAGTTACGGCCCCTTTGTGTATTGCTGTTTGTTTTACTCTGAACCAGAATTTTATGGTTAAGGTTTTTTTTTTAATTTTTTTTTTTTTTTATTATTATGTACATCTTTTTCTTTCTTCCCGCTAAGTCGTGTTCTACAGACATTTTAGCATCTTTTTAGAAGTAGTGTCTTTCTATTAACCCCCCACCCCCATTTGTTTCCTGTTGGTATTGTTTAGGACTATGTACTCTTAACGCAGTTTGAAGCTGGTGCCAGATTACTGAATCGCTCAGTACTTTCAGAATACATATAATGTATATGTTTGAAAAGCAAGTGTTGAAACCGTTGTGCTGTATCATTATTTGTGTATTTTGTTTTGCTCTTATTATAATTTCAACCACATGAAACACCCCTCAAATGACTATTAATGACTGCATATAGGCTGATAGAAAAACAAATACTATTCTATTGTATTCTGAAAGTATTCTCTCATTTAAAAAAAAAAAGTTAGTATTCTAAATACTGTTTTGTAAAATGTAATGTGGACCTTTTTTATGTATTCTGAATACTCATTGCAGTTACATGTACGTATTGTTGATTCTGGTTAATCATCACCAGACAGCTGCTTACATGCATGGGCAAATAGAGACCTGTTGTGTATTCAAGGCAAAATGTCCATGGCCAACCTCAGACCATGGAGTAAATACTTTAGTATGAACATAAAATGATGCTAGCATTTCTCATTAACGCTTGCTCCTTTTTTACTGCATGCTACTGGATTGAGTACTTGGCCATTCATTAGACTCTTGGTATTACTGTTATGTTAAACATTGCCATTGGCCAAATTTAGACTACAGCTTAATGCAGTTGAGAACTTGTACTGTTATATGTGTATTTTACTCTCTAATACATTTGAGCCAGAAACATGCAGTAGAAAATGGCCATACGGTTGCTCTCTAGATAGTGGTAAATTTGAGCTTCATTAGATGGATCAGCTGGTAGTACTAGTACACTTGGCGGGAAAATGTATATAATTAACCTGGTGTTGTAAAATGTTCTTAAGTTTAATTATGGTAGGTTCTTCTCTATGGGCTGTTGGTAAATGTTTGTGTATGGCTGCTCTACCATGACTTTCTGTCAGAGGTTACTGAGACACAGATCCGGAATATTAAGTATGCATTATATTTTCACAGTTTAATTGTTTATTAGTAGATTTGTGATGTCATTGCCAAAGTGACAACACAAATCAATGACCATAGCTTAGCAAAGGGTTTTCTTTGGAGTTGTTATATAGGAGTGTTTACACTGGTGTATTTGTGTGTGTGTGTGTGTGTGTATGTGTGTTGGACTTGCTATTGGAACTTGTGTATGTTACTGGGTTGTCCCAAAACCAAACTCCACCCTTCATTTGACACCTTTCAGCTGACAGAAGAGGAGGAGGAGGAGCCCCAGCAGGACAGCATCCTCTTCAGGAACCTTCACTACTCTGCAGCATGTTTTTCTGGAGGATGGAATTGGTTCTGCGTAAGCCTCCACACACCCGTGAACTCGCTCTAAATCACAGACCTTTTATTTCATTTTTTTATTTTATACCACAACCTCCTGTGTGATTGGAAAAACCGCATTGCACCATAATGTGTAATATTGCTTGCTTTATCCCAAACAAACTTTGACTGCTTAAAACATGTTCATTGTTCATTAGGAATGGTTTTATAGGGTTTTCTTTTCCTTTTCTTTTTTTAATTAAAGTTCTTTCCTGTGTCTTGTTTTCTTCGTTTAAATGGATAATGTTTGTAAGTGTCTACACTTTATTAAATTGACTCTGTGTTGTAATAAACTGTTTAACAGGGTTTAATCTTGTTACTGTTTGGAATCTCATCAATATCCAGCTCTCATTTATATTAAATGTCTATTTTCCTCAGTATATTTTCATGTTGAATTTTATCCAAGACACATTGTTTTGTATCTATGGTGTAATTTATATTTATTTATTGTAATTTTGCATTCCACTTAAGCTTCATGAATTCATCATTAGTTTAGCCCAGTTTAAATGATAAGCGTGTTTGAACGTGGATGTCTTCCTGCAGGCTCATTACTACAGGGCTCTTGGTAGCTTATGCATTGCACACATTATGTGTTGGTTTTTTTTAATCTTTTTATTTTTTTGCTTTGAGAACTGTGGGTGGAAAAAACGTGGCTGGATTAGGAGGGATACCTGCGCTTGTGTTTGCCAGGCTAGCGAGTGTTTTCGTAGTCAAACAGCAGATGGCTCTCGGCTAAATGACAGACTTGTGCCAGAGAGGCAAGAGCTGCAGCATGACCTGGCAGGCCCTCCTGCTGCCTGCAGCTTCACTCCAGTCCCACCCTTACATGGCTACAGGCACCCGCGTCCATGGTGACCAAAGCCTTAAACTGGGATTTTGCACTGGGAAGCAGTCATGAACATACCATTTTGAGGCCTTATAAAGGGATTGAAGTGTTGCGTTACCATGAACCTGTCTTAATATTTCTATCTAATTGTTCTATGTAATGAATGTGGTAGGAAGCTTGCTGCTGTGTGTTTAGCAGGGAGGTTCTGTTCACAGGTCCATGCAGATGCCCCGGATGCTGTGGTAAAATGCATGTTGTCCAGGTAAGCCGTAGTAAGGACCACATAAGGCCTGGCCATTTGGTTTGAAGATGCTCCTGGTCTTCTACTGCTTCTACACAACACAGGTACGTAGCATCACCACCACACAGCCTACTTTTCCTCATGCAGCGGATATGACCCGAGGATGGGCACTTTAAAAACTTTGTGTTTTTCTACCTTCTCGCACTGGAACGATTGATGAAACTTTCATATTTCCCTTTTTGATATTGGCAATAAACTATGATTTTTACATAAACGCTTTTTGTTATGTCATTTTTTGTTCAAATGAAATGGAGGATGACCTGGTGTTATAAGGACAAACACTGGAGCGCTGTAATATTTCCTGATTGCGTGATCATGGTTGTCGGGAACGGTCCACGAAACGAGATTGTGCCCCCAAAAGAGTCGCCAGTGTCCTATCTCCGTACCTAAAATATCCCCCAAAACGGAGCAGGGAGGTCGGGAATGAAGGCGGACCCGGCTCCCAACCCAGTGACGCGCAGCGCGCCCTCCGGACACGCGCCAGAAAAACAAGACGCACGGCCGCGCGCCGCGCGCTCCTGCCGCCGGCCGCCATTTTGAATGGAAAATATGAGCGATTATTTTGTGGCCTTGCATGTGGGAGCCTGACGGCGATCCCGACCGACTGCTGGTGAGCCCGGCTGCGTCAGGGTCGCCACTGCAGACCATCCACGGGTCGCGCGTGTCGCCTGCGTCCTGAAAAACAGCCGTCCTTGCGCCGTCATAGGAAGTGAACTCCGGAATATTGATTGGTAAACAGCGGGCACCTCGGCGCACAGGAAGGGGGACGCGCAGGTCGCAGTTTGTCGCCTGGTAAGTTTAAGTTCACGGTCGGTTCCAGCGGCGGCTGCAGCTAGAAGCTAGCACGGCTAATTGGCTAGCAGCTCGGCCCGCCGTGTGTTCCGGCCCCGCTATTACTTTCGAACTTTTCGGGACGGAGGCGGAATATCCGCGGAAGTTTGTCTAGTTGGCGTAACTGGTTAACGTAACGACGTTAGTCCGGCCAGAGTGCGTGTTTGACGCTCCGAAACTGTGCCCGTATGTGGGTTTTGTCCCCCGAATGCTGAGGCCTCGCGCAGCACCACGGCGTCGCGGGCTGCCGGAAGGGTCGGGCCCGTGTCAGGGGTCAGGCGGTGACCCCGCCGTGCCCCCGGGGTCAGAGCAGCCCCCTGCGTGGCCAGGGAGGTGCACACGGAACGCTGCGCGACGCAGGAAGGAAGGAAGGAAGGAAGGAGGTTACTTGCTGCAGCGGGGCCGGGGGAGTCTCCGGATCAGCAGCTTGTTTTCGTCCATCATGGCGAGCGGCGTGTTCAGCATCTTCTCTCCAGCGATCCAGGAGGAACTCTGCATGTGAGATGTTCAGAGGCAGCATGCTGCTCCACTGCTCTCTCCATGTGGACACTAGGTCCGGTTCTGTTTACGCTGGAAGTCATGTTTAGTATGTGCTTTGCACCGTGTTTGGACCGTGTGTGCGGGTACATGCCATTTTAAAAGGTAAAACCAACATTGGTCTGAAGAATCTCACCAGCTTGAACTCGCGCTCCTTTTTTCCTTCTTGTCCAGTCCTGCTGCTAACGTCCTTATATTTATTTATGTTGACTAGCTGGTTAAGGATAGTTTCAGTTAGCCAGTACCATGTGACTCTGTCTGTCGGTGCTTGATCCTTCACTAATCTCATACTTTATGGAAATCGATGCACATTGTGTCCAAATCTTTAATTCCTACAAGTACTGAGCTGACAGCTTGACATAAATCATGACTTTTTCTTTTCCCCTTTAATCGTTTAATCTAAAAGCTATGGATTATGTGCCGGTATATGTGTGTTTTGGTGCTGTAGAGAGGTGCTGGAGGTGACGCCCGTGGAGAACTGGAGCCCCATGCTGGTGAATGCTCTCAGCATTCTGCCCCTCAGATGCCTGCTCGTCCGCGCACGGGCCGTCACTAAGCACCTACACACTTCCCCTGCTGGTAATACACACACACACACACACACACACGCATGGACGCATGCACGCATGCATAAGCAACATTTGTTCTGTGGTGCCTTTACATATTTTTGAATTCAGAATGAATTACTTCTGAACATCCAACGCCGTAAAAAACTTTAGACGTGCAATAATTGTTGACCTCCTTGGTTTTGAAAGCTGATCTTTTTGCTTCTACCTGTTTTAATGGAACAGAGCAGGAAAAAATGGTAGATGTTCCCTCATGTAGTCTACTTGCTTTCCGTCACGTCTGAATTTGGTGAACAGAAAATTAAACAGGTTGCCGTTTCAAAATTTCAGTTATTGCCATAATTTCAGGACACCATAGTTGGGTGACTGCATGTGGAACATGCAGTTAAGTCATGTTTCCCTGCTTCTGTTTTTCTGTGGAACCAACCAAAACACAACCTCATTATACACACACACACACACACACACAGATATACATACACACTGCTCGATTTTTGAATGATCAGTGTATTAAAAACAGCCAGCTTTGAAGTTCCTAATATCACCTGATGACTAATGACATGAAAAGCCATCGCTTCATTCCTCTTTTTCTGTCGTGCAGGTGAGCGCCTGCAGCAGCCTCCAGCATGTTTTGGAAATTTGACCTCCACACCACGTCCCATATGGAGCAGCTGCTGGAGCGGGAGGACGTGACACTGCACGAGCTGATGGAGGAGGAAGATGTTCTGCAGGAGTGCAAGGCCCAGAACCGCCGGCTTCTGCTCTTCCTCTCACAGGACCACTGCATGCAGGAGCTGGTCTCCCTCATCACAGAGGAGCCCCCTGCTGACCTGGAGGAGAAGCTGCGCTTCAAGTACGAGCAGGGGTGGCGGTCGTTCAGATGTGTTTGCAGGATTCTGCCTGGTCATACGTTCACTTTAACTATAGACTCTAAACACAGAATGGATTCTTATGTCCAGACACAGGCTCCAGAATAACATTCTGCATCCAAAAAGTTTCATTATTTTTAAAATTTTCAACCCTCAATTCAGCAGAGAAGATGGTCAGGCAGAGCAGGGACGGTGAAAAAAACACACACACACACACACACACACACACACACACACACACACACACACACACACACACACACAGTGATGAGCTTTAAAAATATTAGGTTTTTGTGCACCATAACTCCTTCTGTATTCCTAAATTAATTCTATTCCAAAATAGCTGTACGCTGTAGAAAAGTGTACGTTCTAGAAAGCTGTAGAGGGCAGCAAAGCTTCTGTGTTTTAATAATTACTCTGTTTTAGAATTCTAGCTTGCAGAATCACACCTCCACTCCTTATTTCATGGTGATCTGTCCACTAATTTTAGGGTTTTGTTTACTATTTATGTTCAAGTGCAGAGTGGTTTCAGGGATTCAGATGTTCATGTTGGTTGGGAAATGATTCTGGTGAACAGACGTTTCATTTGCTGTCTTCCAGTACTGCTCTGGAGGGAGCAAGTAACTTGATTACCTTCTAAATGTATGTCAGTGTTGTGCGGCGTAAATATATCCGTCCCGACCCTTCCCTCGTATCACACGACTCATGGGTGAGGCCTGCAGCAGCAGTAGTGTCTGCACTGGGTGTGACTGGAGCAAGACATCCCGTGGTGCTCGGAATGGAAAGGCGTCTGTGTGGTCACATGGCACATCAGCCCATCTGTCTACTAGAGATTCTCATTTCAACAGTTGTTTGGCCATCATAAAATGATTGATCATAAACCAGTCTTGTTTGCATAACCGTGTTTACATTTGAGGCATTTATCAGATGTTCTTATCCAGAGTGCCTTACAATTAGGGGGACTGTCCCTGTCACTAATGAGACACTCGAGGTTAAGTGTCTTGCTCAGGGTTTGAACCTGGGACTTTGTGCTCTTCTGCTTCATAGGCAAGTGTAAAAGACACTAGGCTACTACCACCCAAGACTTTAATTGGTGTCATTTTGTGTGCTTATTCATGGATCTGAAGATCCACCTGACACCACCCTCTTACGCCATTCAGTTCTCGAATAAAAAACCAAAACTCATTCAGCACCTTAGTGCTCCATTACTCAATCAAACGAATTCAGAAAACCGGTCTAACAGAACATCTTCACCGACAATCCACTACGTTCCACACATCCCAGTCTCCATAGTAAATAGACTTCACACACGTGTGATTAAATCTATATAAATATTTTATATATTAGCATTTTTAAAACACCATTAGCCTTAATTTCATTACTCGTTAACACATTATGGATGTTAACGTGACCAAAACCAGCCATGCGTAATGTGTAAATATTATATTCTGAGAGCTGGTTTTCTCCATGTGACCTCCTCTGACCTGGTGCAGGGAACAGATGGGATGTTTGAGTCAGTTTCCGGAAAACTGTTCTCAGGTGTTTCCACTCTGTTCAGTGACCAGAACTGTGGCCTGTACATTGTCAAGTGGTAAACAGCAGATAAATGATTAACATTTCTGCTGTTTCCACACAAGCATGAATTTAGATTATTATATATATTTATATTATATATATATATTTATTTTTTATTCTTATAGTTTAGAAACAGCATACTTTACTCCTCATCTTGTCAATTGCTTCCAGGTTCCCCAATATTGCATGTGAGCTGCTGACATCGGATGTGGGCATGATAAACGATAAGCTGGGTGGAGATGAGGCGCTCCTGGAGAAACTTTACCACTTCCTGGAGAAAGAACCACCCCTTAACCCCTTACTTGCCAGCTTCTTCAGCAAGACAATTGGCAACTTGATTGCCCGCAAAACCGAGCAGGTACAGCATTTTCGAACACATTCACATCACAGGATAAATGGGATGCACGATTATGCCCAAAATGATAATCACGATTATTTTTATCAGTATTATAACCATGATTATTTATCATGATTATTCATTATTTTAGGTAAAACCCATTTTATTGCACTTTCTGTTTGAAATAAACACTAAGTGAACAAGGCTTTCAGATATGTAGCAATAAAAACTATCCTGGATTAAGAGATGACTGAAGGCAGGTCACTATGAAAATGATTTTTTGTAGATTTAATATGAAAGATGACCATCCATTTACCTGCTTATTTGGATAAATAGTCACGCATGTCTCACTCTGTCACAATTTGGGGTTGCTTCTCAGTCTATGCTTTCGCTCGCCCCCTGGTTATTTAAATGTAAATATCGCAGGCAATCATCTTAATTAGTGCTGCACGATTAATCTAATCGCGATGTCTGTGCGATTACATGAACGCTGCGATTTAAATGATTAGATTTAAATGGATTGGATCGGCAGCATATCCGATCCATTCTCTCAAAGTTTGCGAGTCTCACTTCAGTCGGATGTGACGTATTTGGTCACATGACTTTCGATTCGGAGACATATGGGTTGACGGCGCATGACGAGCTGCCTCGTACGTCAACGTTGCCGCCATATTGCGAGAGGCTCTGCTGTGGAGTGAAGCATATACATGTCTATGGAGAGAAATGCATAAAAATGTCTCACTCTTGTGTTGCTTGGGGCTGTACAAACCGCTGTACGCTCCAAACCAGGGATTACATTTCATAGGTAAGGCTGGACAATTGTTTTGAATATATTTGGCCATTATAAAATCCCCGTTTTATAAGTCTTAACCTTAGTTAAGATAGGCTAAGCTAGCGAAGCTATGCATCCCTGAGTTCAAGTCAGCCTCCAAACAACGTTTTGGCTAAGTGTAGGCATTAACTATTTAGACTGTTCTTAGCTGTTTAGTTAACTTTTCTCAAACTTTGAAGGTTTCCAAAAGAAATTCACCTCTGTTTACAAATCTTAACCTTAGCTAAGCTAGCAAAGCTATGCATCCCTGAGTTCAAGTCAGCCTCCAAACAACGTTTTGGCTAAGTGTAGGCATTAACTATTTAGACTGTTCTTAGCTGTTTAGTTAACTTTTCTCAAACTTTGAAGGTTTCCAAAAGAAATTCACCTCTGTTTACAAATCTTAACCTTAGCTAAGCTAGCAAAGCTATGCATCCCTGAGTTCAAGTCAGCCTCCAAACAACGTTTTGGTTAAACGTAAGAACTATAATACGGGATTTTATAATGGCCAAATATAATCAAAACAGTTGTTTAGCCTTACCAGGGTTTGTCGTTCAACAGTAATGTAAAAGAGTTTTTTGTGATTTATTTAATTTTGTAGAATATTGTATTTTGAAAGCACTGGGCATTTCAGGTTATAAGTAGTTTGTATGTTTATCATATCGCATATCGCAATATTGATCTCAATAATCGCAATATGTCTTTTTCCCCAAATCGTGCAGCCCTAATCTTAATTTAATCGGCCAGCTAAAATCATGATCGTGATTAAAATTTGATTAATTGTGCAGCCCTACCTGATAAGGTGTGAACTGAGTCCTTCGTGTCCTCACCCCCGCTGTGTGTGGTGGGGGGGACAGGTGATCTCCTTCTTGAGGAAGAAGCATAGTTTCATCAGTCTGGTGCTGACTCACATTGACGCCTCCGCCATGATGGACCTGCTGCTGCGCCTCATCAGCTGTGTGGAGCCTGCACCTTTACGACAGGAGGTTCTCAATGTAAGTGTCTCTCAGACACAGGAGTGTGTGTGTGTGCAGCTGTGCATCGGGATTTGAACCAGCAACCTTCTTCTTACCGGGCCACTTCCTTAACCACTAGGCTACCACTCGCCTGATTATAACCTCACAATTTAATATGGCGAGATCCCATCACACCCCTTCTGTGTACAGTGTTATCAGGCAGTGGGTGGGACATTTTTTGGCAGCTAGGGAACATTTTAACTCTAGTAGCATCTCCAAATCTGCAGCTCCTGTGGTCGGCGTTTTTGGTTTATATGCCATATTGATTTCCCTGAGCACTTTGTTTTTTTAACTAGTGGCTGAACGATGAACGGCTGATTCAGCGACTAACAGAACTCATTCACACAGGCCGAGACGAGGAGGTGAGCGAGGATTTCTTTATTCATTTCTATCACACACCCACATGTCTGTGTCCAGACGGTAAAAACTCACAACTTCTTGATTATCGCCTTGTGAATTAATATTAATTAATATTCTTGTTTTCATCTTTTGTCTCCCAGAGACAATCCAATGCATCCCAGACCCTCTGTGACATCATTCGCCTCAGCCGTGACCAGGCCAATCAGCTCGCTGAGGCTGCAGAGCCTGATCCGTTATTGGCTGTCCTCGAGTCGTAAGTTAAAGAGAACGCAGATTTCAGCTCTGTGTGTAGAATATGTAGCCCTGTGTGTAATGGTGGTTTTTGACCGCAGGCAGGAGAACGTGTCCGCGCTCCTGAAGAGCATGTTTGAGGCGGACAGGACAGACGTGTCCGTTGTCAATGGAACTCAAGTGCTTCTTACATTACTGGAGTCCCGGAGGACCGGGTGAGCATGAGATGGATGCTGCATCTGAATATGAGAACTGTATCTGAAGGCGGCAAGGAGCATGATGAGTGTCCGTGTCTCGACAGGCTGGAGGGGCTGATGGACCTGTGTTCTCAGGGAAGTGAGTGTGCGTATTCCGTCAGCAGCAGTGTTCTACGTGCACTTGAGCCTCATCTTAAGGACTTCCAGCAACTTCTACTTGATCCTCCTAAGGTGAGTCCACTCTGCCAGTTTATGAAGGGTTGCGTTAGGTAATAAACACTGACTATGGGTGTGTGTTCTCCAGAAAAGTGCAATACTGACTACAGTAGGGGTTTTGGAGCAGCCGCTGGGTAACGCCCGACTCCAAGTGGCTCGGCTGGTGGCTGCCCTGCTCCAGACGAACGATGGGGCCATCTGCCAGGAGCTGTGCCAGCTCAGCATCATGGACAAACTGCTGGTCAGTGCGTCACACCACCCAGCCTCCTCAGCCCTGTGTCCCGGGTTGATCCCAGTGTCCCTTCATTATGTTGTATCACCATAGCAACACCATTTACAGATTATCCTGAGCTGTGAGTGATGGGATCGATCACAAAGAGCAACATTTCTCCCCGGGAACCTCTGTTCATTGTAAACAGTTTTTTGTCAATCTGTACAAGACCTGCTGTATGGCGGGACCACGCCCTCTAGTTCACCCATCCAGAAGGAGGACGTAGGATGTGTGTGTGTGTGAGCCACTAGTACCTTAATTTGAACAATACCAAGGTGTTAAATATTCCTGCTTGCTTGACTCATTTGTGATTGAATTATGGCTTCTTCCTGTGTTCAGGACCTGTTCTTTAAATACACCTGGAATAACTTCTTGCACTTCCAAGTGGAGCTGTGTGTGGCCTCGATCCTGAACCACTCTGCACACGGCACCCTGCCTCCTGCCAGCCAGCAGAACCACGAAGACCCTCCACCCAAAGCAGGTCCCCAGGACCCGCCCCATTCTCCTGCCAACGAAACACTGGTGGCTCATGTGAGCGTAACTCATATATATATATATACACACACACACACACAGTGGTGACCTAGTGGTTAAGGAAGCGGCCCCTTAATCAGAAGGTTGCTGGTTCGAATCCCGATCCGCCAAGGTGCCACTTAGCAAAACTCCGTCCCCTCACACTGCTCCCCCGGGTGCCTGTCATGGCTGTCAACTGCTCACTCATGGCGATGGGTTAAATACAGAAGACAAATTTCACTGTGTGCACCGTATGCTGTGCTGCTGTGTATCACAAGTGACAATCACTTCACTTTTTCACACTGATTTGTCCTGTCTCATCCTCCTAGCTCTTTCAACAGTGCCGTTTGATGCAGAGGATTCTGGATGCGTGGGAAGAGAATGATAAAATCCAGTAAGATCCGGGGGTTGGGTTGTGGGGAAGCTGGGTGAGCCGGATGATGACATTATCTTGGTGTGATTTTGTCAGGGTAGAAGGTGGGGCTAGGAGAGGCTACATGGGTCACTTGACTCGCATTGCCAACACCGTGGTGCAGAATCTGGAGAAGGTGCCTGTTCAGTCCCAGATCAGAGATCTGATCAAAGGTGGGTTCATACATGCTCATACCAGAGCTGAGAGGAACTCTTCCAAAGCCAGATCCTGGCCAGTGGAGGACACGTGATGATGATCATGCTTTCTGTCTGCAGAGTTGCCTGAGGACTGTAGAGGGCGCTGGGAAACATTTGTTGGGGAGACTCTTCGAGAAACCAACAGGAAAAACACAGTGGACCTGGTATTCAAACACACACACATAGACACATACACACCTTTCAGTCCGTTATCCTTCAGTTTCTTTAGGTTTTTGTATGGATTTGAATGTGTTGCTCTTAAATATAATTTTAATTGTTAGGTGAGCACTCATAACCTGCACTCATCTAGTGAGGATGATGATATGGAAAGCCCTTTCCCCAACGACTTGTCCATCCAGCAGGTGCGTGTGTGAGCGAGATGGAGAGAGAGAAAGAGAGCAATGAATGCTAAATTTATTTTTGATTTTTAGCAAAACTATGGCAATTGAGATCAAGAATAAATTTAAAATCTTGTAATAAAATATTACAACCATAGCTACTGAAATGTGGCATATCATTCTAGAAAGCTGTCAGGAACGAGTCCCATAACCAGGCTGTTGCCTATCGGAGACGTTTACTCTCCAAGTTGAAATAAGTTCAGAACGGCCAGTCAGGAATGATTACTTTTTATGTGTCTACGTGTGTGTATGTGTGTGAGAGCGAGAGAGGGAAGAGATGATCTGAAGCGCTGTAATTTACAGTGGAACATTTCACCCCGCCCATCTTTAGGCCTTCTCAGACTACCAGATTCAGCAGATGACTGCCAACTTTGTGGATCAGTTTGGCTTTAATGATGAAGAGTTTAGTGAACATGATGAGAATATCAAGTAAGTCCAAGAGTTGTGTTTCATGCTGTCTTGCGTGCACACAACACGCACACACACACACACACACACACACACACACTTGTTAACCCCCCCCCCTCTCTTTCTTCTTTTTTCCTCCTGAAGTGCTACGTTTGACCGCATTGCTGAAATTAACTTCAACGTGGAGGCGGATGACAGTAGTGTAAGATGCATTTGTGTGCTCCTGAATCTCTGTGTCTTGATCTGGACATCAGTTCACGCCGTGTTTGTGTGTGTGTGTGTGTGTCTGTAGGCCAGTGCTGCAGCTTTTGAGGCCTGCTGTAAGGAGAGGATACAGCAGTTTGATGACTGTGAGGATGAGGAGGATATTTGGGAGGATAAAGAAATTAACTATGCAAAACAAGTCAAATCTCGATCCAGGTAACCTGCTCAACACCCCCACAGTTCTAGAATCACCCCAGTATTCTACATGTCATAATAATTGTGCTTTGTAAATGTAAATCTATGTGTGACACTTTAACTCCCTCTGTCAATTTCTTTGAATACCCATCCTGAAGAATAGATTTTGCGTTTAACTTTGAATTAAATCTGCATATTTTTGTGTTTATTTAGCATGTGTTGATTTCCAGTCTTCATGAATACATTTGCCAAATGAGTACACACACACACACACACACACACACACACACACACACACACCATCTCTCTACCTTTTTCATAAACCCAATTCGTGTGTGTGTGTGCGTGCATACATCTGCTACAGGTTTGGAGTGTCGCTGTCATCAAACAGCACATCCAAAACTCTGAAGAACGGGGGGCAGGGCCGCGGGTCGGCCTCTGATGAAGACCGGGTGGAGGAGGAGGAGGAGGCTGAGCCGGAGGTGGCGGCGGCGGCGGCAGCCACCACTGTAGCCCAAGGGGTGGAATCAGTGGAATCACAGAGTCGGTGTTTCCCCAGTAACTCGTCATCCAGTTTGAGACAGCCAGTCTGTACAGCCAGCATTTTAACTGTGTGTGTAGGCCCAGGCTGGACCGCAGATTTTGGGGAGGTGGACGTGAGTGGGAGCTCCAGTTCCTGGGGTTCGTCTGAGCCGAGTACAGCTGACACGAACGACACGGGCTGGGCCAATTTCACCGAGTTCCAGCCCTTCTGCAGGTACGGATAACAGCAGTAAACGATCCAGTAATTTACTGCTGACTAGCACATATCATATCTCTAGTTTTACATTTAGAGCAGCTGAATATTTCTGTACTGGTTTCTTTGTCAGAATGACCGGAGAAAAGTTAACCTAATTATGGCATACGTACTCAAGTAGGATTGACGATTGGATGGGATATGATGTGGCGTGACCGTAATGCCATTCTTCATCCTGTACAGCTCAGAGAGCAGTGATACGGGGCCGCCAGCCAACCAGACACCAGAGAAAACATGTGAGTACTGTCTGTGTGTGCGTTCAGACCACATGGAGTAAAGATGAAAAGGAAGGCTATTTGTGCCGATGCCATGATGTGGACACTTTAAGGAGGCTGCTACTGTGAATTCAGCCGTTGTGTGAACCTTTTCGCTCCTCTTAGCATCCCCTGGTGGTGTGTGGGAGGTGTGTGAGGGGAGGAAAGCCCCCTTGGTCGCCTCCGACAGCAGCTCTTCAGGAGGCTCTGACAGCGAGGAGGAGGTGGAGGATGCGCGCGGTGACAAGACTGCTGCCAAGAGGTACGCTTACACAACTACATCACAACTAAAACAAACTACTGTAAACAAGTTCAAAATCATTTTAAAAGTCTAATTGCGATCTATTTGACTGATATTGTGATTTTGATTTGTATTAACTGTACTATGTGTAGTAAAAACTGTACATTGAAACATGAACTATAAGTAGTATACCACAAGTTGAGTGTCCTTGCTCGCGTTTTAGTGGGCGTGGCTTGTGAATAGCCATTAGGAGTGAGCAAGCCAGCAGGAGTGAGCAAGATCTCCCTTCCCTCCAGTCGCTGTAGGTATAATAATACAAGTCACTCTGTAGTGACATTAGCCAGTGTTTGCCATGGTTTATGAAACTCACCAATGACTGCGTTTTTGGTCATCGTAGTAGCTGAGTCAGATGAGCATGAACCCACGATTTTAAACCCCACTTACCAGACTCATTATAAACACTAAATTCGGAACGGTAGCAGCAAATGAAGAGTTAAAACGTGTGTGTGACTGTCTGTCAGTGAGGTACAGGTGCCATTGGAGAAACTCAGTGTGTCTGGTGGCAATCAGAAGGTGCAACCTGCTGCTGGAACCTCCCAGTCCCCATCAGGGGCCACGCCCTCCTCAGCCACAGAGAATATCACTGTGACCGACAGGAAGTAAGTGTGTGTGCTTGTGGGTCTCCTGTTGACTGGTGCAGCTGAGTGTGATCTTCATGTTGTACACCCTTCATTGCTGGTGGTCTGTCATGTGGCTCTCTGAACTTTAACCTCTCTCTCTCTCTCAGCAGAATCGACTCACCTTCACCAGGAGGTTTGACTCCCAATGGGCCGGTCTGAGGTTGGCTGAGCATCAGCCCCTCCACCACCCGGTCAGCCGGCCCTGTCTCTCCGCTTCCATTTGACCCCTGAAAACCTCAACGCCACTTCTGGTGTTTCAGCAAACCACATGGTCCTAAGTGATCTGGACACTGCCAATCAGCCAATCAGAGAGCATCTGCAGAGGAGAGGGGAGGCTCCAGGCCGACCTCCAGAGACTCACAGAATAAATGTAGCACTGTCCCCATGGTTACAGCCCAGCACAGCCACTTCGGTCATCCTCTTCATCTCTTCCCCACCCTCCTCTGGATGTTGCCTCTTCAGCAGCTCTTTCCAGTATATTTAAGCACAACAGAAGTATTATTTAAATCTCCACCCACCAGCTGCCACCGTCTCCATTTGGATCTGATCTTTGATGAATGTTGAAGTGATGGCGGGGAGCGGGAGACACATCCTGGGTCGACTCTGTGATGCACTTCTGCTTCCTTCTTATCAATGTGCAATAATTACCATTTGCCATTTATTTAACAATTTGATAAGCATTGTGGGTGAAAAATCTCTCTTCATGGTTCAGGGTTTTTTTTTTTTTTTTTTTTTATTTAATTTGCTTTTCATCTTTTAGTTTTAATCGCATGTGAAACATTATACTCAAGCATATACAAACACATGGTTTTCTTTTGATCCCAGCTAATTCGCCAAGATCTTTTGATTGTATAGACTTCAGATTTGTTCTTAAATCAACCAAAACTTGATCTGCCTAAATATCTTATCTACCTAAATATTCCCACAATTCCCTATTAAAGCAATTTTGAGAGCAGTGGACCCATTCCACACATCGTCAAGTCCGATGCGTCTCTTAATGATGTCAGCCTTAAGTTCACCCTTCCCCACGAGCCCTCTGGGAAGTGGGTGGGGCCTGCAAATCATGCTCTACAGAAGCTGCCCCGCCTGCTGCTCAGACAGTTAAAGCTCCTGCCTGTAGAGGGAGCTGACGCCCCTCTCCTGGTTCCAGCCCCGCCCAGTTCTGCTCTCATCACGTCCATCAGTCATATCTGCTTGCTTCAGTTCTCTATGGTACAAAAATCATCTGGGATGTCTATTGGTTTTTGGCACGTTTGTTTATTTTGCACTTGCAGAAGTGTGAGTTGGAGACATGTTGTGCTGAATTGTGTGTGTGGGTGTGTTGCATATCTGCCTCAGAACTCTAGTCTCCCACCATTCTGCTTTCAACAGTATATAAATATATATATATATATATATCAATGACAGACATTTTCAAAAACAGGTTTGTTTCCAAAGCCAAAATTATTGCCTTTTTTCTGTTGCTGTATCTTTCAAATCCTATTTTTGAATTTAACCAATATTATTTTGCATAATGTAGAAATTCTAATTTATGTGATTACTGTGTAAGCAACCAAAATCTCTCTCTCTCTCTGCCTGCTTCTGCTGGTTTTACTCACTGGGCGGGTGGGGACTGTGGGGCTGATGGTCACGTTCACGATGCGACAGACTGAGTGGGTCGCCAGACCTGGAGGAGCCCAGTTGTCTGGAGGGGAGAGTTTAGCTGGTAACTCTGTACATTTTTTTTTTAATTAAAAACATTTTGAGCAGCTGGACTAAATTGTTTTGTCCCCACAATGGGTCCCTGTAAAGAAGCGTCTGGTGTTTAAACGTGACCCGATCACACGATCTGAGGAGTGGTCAATCCAGAGGCTCCAAAACCAAATGAAACTGCAGTTGCTGTTCCTATTGCTTGTACAAATGCTGAACTACGACTGACGGATACCAGAGAGGAACCTGTTCCTGCTCCATCTTTAATGTTTTAAGGTGGAGAAACTGCACAGTTTCCTGGGACATCAGACTGTCATCTTCATTTTTTTTAATTCCAAAAGCATTCGATGTGCTTGACCACAGACCCCAAGAGACAACAGACAACATGGGATGTGTAGAGCAGAAATGTGAGACACGTGTACACACACTCACACATGGGGAAAGGACTACCATGTTTATACATATATATATATATTTTTTTTTTAAAATGGGGACATCTCCTCAGGAGTTCTTAAAAAAAAAAAAAAAAAAATTAGTCACGTTAATACAGAGATAAACAATGGCACATATTGGATCTAATTCAAAAGTGGTGTTTAAAAGGAGACAAAAGTTAAATAAATTACTACCTTAAACGATACATACAAATCTGAGTAGTATATACAAAGCAGTTATTAGAACAAAATCTACAATTCAAATGTAAAGTTCAGGACAGCAGTAGGACCCTATTTTACACGGGAATGTTGCAGTGTGTTTTGAAGACACAGAACATTCTGGGATTTGTGTCATCTTGGACTATGAATGAAAAATGAAAAGAAACTAATGGTGATGAGACAGAACTGCTCTATATACACGTTTTGAGATGGGGAACAGATTAAATACTCCCGGAAGACATAGTGGTGAGAGAACAGGAGCCCAAACACACACGCGTGCGCGCACACACGGATCCGTCTGCTCTGTGAATAGTTCCGAGTGTGTGCGTGTGTGTTCAGAAAGGCTCAAACTCAGTACATACTGCAGCTATATTCAAAAATGCTTCAGATATGAGTTTAAAACCATCAGAAATGCTGAGCAGCAACTCACTGGCAATTACCCCCATGAGACCTTTCAACTCTGACCTCTGCACCACAGCAGCACTGTTGTCATGGCAGCAAGCACCAGCCTCTCATCACTATGGGACGTAAACATATACAACCCCGGAATGATCAATTTACATGTTCTTGATGAGTTACGGAGCGTCTCCTCTGTCATGAATGGGTGTAAAGACTATTTCTTGTAAACAGACTAATCTGAGATATTAATCTCCCACTGGCACTAATCTGAGCCGAGAGCCACAGCGCCCCCTGTGGCAGAAATAATAACAAAAAGGTCCTTCATGAAGCACTGAGGCCATCGCAAAGTGACATCACTCACTAAATGGATGCATCTGCTGAGTACATAAACCTCTGTGTGTGTGTGTGTGTGTGTGTGTGTGTGGTGGGTGGTTTATGCACTGGCAGTGCAGATGGTTGTGGGGGCATTGTCATAACAACCACAGCAAAAGAGGAAACAGCATATCCTCTGGGGGTGAGATGCATGCTGGTCCCAGTGGACCTAGGGCATAGTGGTTAGTGAGACAGACACACGCGCACACACAAATTCTCTCGTTCTCTCTCTCACACACACCCACACACAATGGCCAGGCTTCACACTTCTTTTCACAAAAAAAAAATTTAAACACTGAGATGCTGCCAAAACACCAAGTGGAGCTCTGCTCCCTGCAGCCCCGCCTCCCTGTGACTGTCAATCCAAGCTGTCGGTCAGAGGCCCCGTGGTGATGGCTGAAGGTCCAATTGGTCATTTGAGCTGTGGCTCCTCCCCCTAGGCATCAGAGAGGCAGCTCTGAATACTGTCTACCCACAGCTGTGCATGCAGCCCATTCTCCGCACAGAAGTTGTACACACGCTTGGTCGTCTTCAGCTGTAAACACACACCAACACACACACTCATATTAAATGTTGAGGGTCTCTCAGATAAAGTTGGGTGACCGACTGCAACCTGCTGCATATGGAACTTACATCAAAGAAGGCTTTTTCCTCTATATTCTTGGGCGCGCCCATGGTGGGTGTTCCGGGGACCACAGACTCCACCTCTGCCAGTTCGATCACCCCCTTACACTCCTTATCCTGCCGTGAGTCGTAGTAGCGCAGCTACCAGAGACCACAAGGGCGTCAGCCCGAGAGTACAGGACACTGTGTGTGTCTGTGTGTGTGTGTGCAGTGGCGTGTTGTGTCAGCAGGTGGCGTGGTTGTCCTACCTGGTGCTTTGTTTTGTCCAGAACAAACCAGCGCTGCTTCCACGGCTTCAGCAGGGCACCCTTCTTATACAGGATCCCCTCGAAGCTCCTGAGTTCCACACAGACAAGCTCAGTCAAAAGCACGTCCCATCTGTTTGACCCCGTGTTTCATGACAATGTGAGGACACGTCACCTGTTCTCGCTCTCGGTGCTCTGGAACTGGCTGTACAGGGTGCTGGTGCTGGTCCTGGTCCGGCCGGCAGCGGGGGTGGACGTGGCACTGGCCTCGCAGTCCAGTGCCAGGTTGATGGAGGAGCAGACCCTGCTCTCTTGCAGATAGACACTCTGAGAGCGGCGCTGGTGGCTCAGATTAGAGGACATGAGCAGAGAGCTGGAGAACGAGGGCTGGAGGCACAAACACAGAGATCATGGAGGTGTCGGTTTTATTTTTTTAGAAACAAAAACATTCAAAACAACCATGAACCGGACCCAGTGTGTATGTATGTGTGTGTGTGTGTGTGTGTGTCTCACTCTGCTGTCCAGTTTGGGCTCATTGCGTTGTGTGGTCTTTATTCTGTCCCATGTCTCCTTCCACTTCTCTGACACCTGACCGAGCTCCGCCTCCAAAGCCTGCAGGTCCTATGGGAGAGGAGAGTCTTCACACACTGTGGTTTGGTGGTTCTGATTACTGTTTATGTGTTTATCGTCTGAGTGGTGACGAAAGACAGAAAGACACAAAGACACAAACAGCAGTAGAATTCATGACCTTGAAAAAGTGAAATTGATCATTTTTTTGTCATTCACAGGTAATTCACTGTTTACATAACGGAACGTGTCCTCTGCATTTATCCAATCGCCTTAGTGAGCAGTGGGCATGTGTGGGGATGGTACTTTGCTCAAGGGCACCGCAATGGCAGCTTGGCGGTTCAGCATTTGAACCTGCAACCCCAGAGGTACACCGGGTACGAGTGTGTATGTATACCTGCAGTAGCTTTGTGATGGCATCAGGCAGCACTTTGCTACAGTCATCATAACATGGCCAGACGATGCGTCTTTGTGATCTGGGTGCTACGCTGTCGGCGCGCTCCCCCGTTTCCTCGGCAACGTGTTCAGCTCGACCGCGCACCAGCTCCCAGTCGAATGGCGGCCCCTCTGCCAGGGTCTCTTCGGTGTAGAAATCCCACACCTTTAGGTTTGAAATGAAACTGTAGGGCTTCAGGACCTGGGGATGGATGAACAGGCGTAGTAAGACCCTGGATCACTCTGTCAGGAGACAAGCACCACCAGAGCAGCTACTCACCTCCTCATCTTCTGGAGCAAACATGTAGTTGTAGAAGATGGGGGTTTTCTTTGTGAGTCGCTCTATGTAATCCCACACAGACTTACACACTGTTGTGTTCTTGCGCTCCCCCTTCTCCTCATACAGAACCCCTGCAGAGAAACCCCGCCGAGAAACGGTCACTCCCGAACAAGTTATCAGCAATCGATGGTCATTCTGCTGAAGACTCACCGAGCTCAATTCGCTCGTAGTCAGAGTCCAGCAGAAAGGTCCGGAAGCGGTTGGAGACGTAGTGGTAGGCCAGGAACTTCAGGTAATGCTGACTGAACTCAAACTCCATGGGGAACTGAAGGTGGATCTGAACAGCAGGGGGAAAAATCCCATTTTTCTTTTTCCCCCAAACACAAGCAGAGCTACACCATGATCACAGGTGTAATATGTAATATTTTTTGGATCTGGTCAATGTCTACTCCATCAAATAGGGTTCAGAATTTGGACGATCTAAAGGAAAAATTAATAAATAAATAGTAATATATAAGTAATAAATAATTAGACAGCTTGCTCTGTCCACCAGTGGTTTAGCAAATTACTGGTAGTCCGATGCTCATTTTCGATGACGTTATTTAAAAAGCCCTAAACAATCTCTAAATTCACCTAATTCCACATTTAGCCATATTTCGAAACTTCTTTTGCAGCTTTCCAACATACATAAAGTTTGTTCACATACTGATACTGAGGCCTCATCCACACAAGAGCCTTTTTCTCTAAAATGGGAAAATTTCTATCTGATCTGGCCTTGCGTCCACATGGAAACAGCTTTTCAGAGGACCCAAAACCGTTATTTTCTAAAATGGGTTATAAGAATTTCTCTTTTCCACGTATTCATGTGAATGGCGAAGCGGCTGTTTTTTGACGTATGACGTATTACCTCATTCTCCGACCGGACCTATACAGGGTCGTGGTTGAGCAACTACAAGAAATCCTCTCTACAAGTGATGTGTCGGCCGTTAACGAAGCGGCTCTTGGAGTCAGCTCTTTAAAGTGAACAATCCGAGCCGGTTCCTGCCTGTGAGTTGGAGTCGGAGAGAGTTTTTTTTTTCTCTTTCAACTACATGATGCATGTCTGACTGAGTGGGGGTGGGTGGGGTTCGCGGGGGCTGTGCTATGGGGGTGTGTTTAACTTCTTCTTTTCGCAAGGTTTTTATATCATGTGACAGTGAAGGATGGTGACGTTTTCCAACATTGCGTAGCTCACCGCGTAGGACAGCTAGACGCTAAAGAAGGAGAGTGGGAAGTTATAGCGGCACTTACAGGGGTGGACGGGTGTTAAAACCATTTTTTTTAGAAACTGAAAAAGCGTTCTCATGTGGACGGGGCTTTATTCATTCATGTTGTAGCTGTGTTCACATTTGATTGTGAATATTAGTTTAATGTAAAAATAATGATTTACTATACACCTGACTTACCCAGTATATATAGGGTGTTATTTAATCCCAATATTAACATTACATACATAATGTACACAGTTCACTCCATGAATGATAGTTTCACTTTGCGCACAAGCAGGTCCAGTTCCCTGAATGATAACTGCCATTTTAACAGCAATCTAATGGGTTAATTGCACGTTACATAATAATGAAGAAAATCTTTCAGGTTTGCCCTGGCAAACCTTTTTCAAAACAGCAAAATGGAGCTGGAGACACCATTAATTTGCAGTTTATGTCAGATAATTGAAAAGTAGACTGATTATCTCAGTCCTGGTAAAGGGGGCAGTGACCGACAGGAGGTGTAGTCATTCGTATATTTCATAAAATTACACAGAACATTTAAAGACCACAGTCTTGGTATTTTACCTGTTATTTTTTAACATTTATAATGCTGCAGGTTCTCCCAGGGACCTAGAGTACAACTACACGTGTCTGTGTGTGTAACCCCACCCTTTAGTATCACTACATTTAAAACAAGTGAAGGAGTCTCAGTAAAAATGAGATTCACACTGGACCATAAAACTCAACAAAAATCAAGTGGTGTATGTGCTTATATGTGAGGAATGATCATTTTTAAATAGTGAATATTCACACACACACCTGATGTACACAGTCAAGGAACTGTAGGAAGATTGGTGTGAAACCACTGTTCTGGCCAGCTACAGTCTGGGCACTGCGGTGACTGAAGCGATGACCAAATGACAACCACTCCTTCTCCACCAGCAAACGGAAGCCATCAAACGTCCTGTAGTATGGGTCAGACAGTAGCTGGACCAGGGACACAATCTAAACACACACACACACAAATTGTTTTAACAGAGTGTTTCTGTTTGTGATAAGGGCAATAATTATGTAATAAACCCCTTATCTTATCAAGTGTGTGATAGTGGGCAAACCTGCGTTGTGACGTCCCATCCGTCCTCCAGGCTCACCATCACAGATGAGCCTGAGTCCAGCAGCTCCACCACTAACACTGATACTTGCAGCACCCTGTGCAGCTGAACACCGACAAACAGTGGAACATGAGGAACTGCTGATTAATGGTTCTAGAGGCAGGCGGTTCTACCGGGTTCTCACCAGGCCCATCCAGTCAGACTCCTCAAGGCATCGATGAAAAGTCATGTTGGGTTCTGGCGAGGCAGACGAGGGCACACAGGCCTTCATCAGTTTCTTAAAGCTGTTCTTCACCTGCCGCACGTCACACACCTCGATAGGTACCACCTCCCACTGCTGAAACGAGTCCTGCTTCCCGCCCTGCACACACACAAACATTTAACAAACCTTACACCTTTAGTCTGAAACTATTTCATGCAAAGACACTGACACCTATATCTGAATGAAATAATTTTATTAAATACTTTACATAGTTGAGTGTGCTGACAACAAAATTGCACCAAAAAATATTGATGGAAATCAAATTTATCAACCCATGGAGGTCTGGATTGGGAGACTTACTCAAAATTCAAGTGGAAAAATACACTGCAGGCTAATCCAACTTTGATGTAATATCCTTAAAACAGGTCAAAATGAGTCTCAGTAATGTGTGTGGCCTCCACGTGCCTGTAAGACCTTCCCTACAACGCCTGGGCATGGTTCTGATGAGGTGGCGGATGGTCTCCTGAGGGATCTCCTCTCAGACCTGGACTAAAGCATCCGCCAACTCCTGGACAGTCTGTGGTACAATGTGCCATTGGTGAATGGAACGAGACATGTCCAAAATGTGCACAATTATATTCGTGTCTGGGGAACGGACGGGCCAGTCCATAGCATCAAGGCCATCACCTTGCTGGATAGCTAGAAGGAACCCAGGGCCAACTGCAGCAGCATATGGTCTCACAAGGGGTCTGAGGATCTCATCTCGGTACCTAATGGCAGTCAGGATACCTCTGGCGAGCACATGGAGGGCTGTGTGGCCCCCCGAAAGAAATGCCACCCCACACCATTACTAACCCTGTGAAGTGATCTGTGAAGAGGCAAATTCGCCAATCTTGGTGTTCTCTGGCAAATGCCAAACGTGCTGCAGGGTGTTTGGTGGTAAGCACAACCCCCAGCTGTGGATGTCGGGCCCTCGTACCACCCATTCCATGAGCAAAGCAGCAGGTGCAATTGGTTGTCAGTGTTGCTTTAAACTGACAGTTTGATTTCACAGAAGTGTGATTGACTTTGAGTTACTTGGATTGTTTGAGTGGACCCTTTATTTTTACGAGCAGAGTGTGTCACGACTAGGGTTGCAAAAATTTGGTGGTTCAATTATAGTCAGAGAAATAAATTGATTTCACAACTGTATTAACATCCATAAACTACACAAACACAATTTAAGAAGCTATTTATGGCAGCTTTTCAGACAGTTAAAAAAATTAAATGTGTAAATAAAATAAAAGTAATTACTGTACACTTCTATGGTAGCACAGATCACTTGTTGCTGCCAAAATGCACAGATAATAAAAAAAATAAGGAATAAAAACAAGGAACTAATGTTAAACCTGTCTACATTTGAGCTTTAGTTGACGTGCAAGAAGGTGAAAAGTATGTTCACATTTTCTGAGCTCAGCCTTGAGTGATGAGGTGGGCAGTGGTGGCCTAGAGGTTAAGGAAGCGGCGCCGTAATCAGAAGGTTGCCGGTTCGAATCCCGATCTGCCAAGGTGCCACTGAGGTGCCACTGAGCAAAGCACCACCCCCACACACTGCTCCCCGGGTGCCTGTCATGGCTGCCCACTGCTCACTCAGGGTGATGGTTAAATGCAGAGGACAAATTTCACTGTGTGCACCGTGTGCTGTGTATCACATGCGACAATCACTTCACTTTCAGGTGAGAGAATCCTGCGACTGTTGAATGCTCATTTTATTGTAAAAATACCACCACTGTTTTAGAAAAAAACTCTAAATGGGGAATTTTGGCAGCTTTAAGGATGCGCTGCGCTCGCTGCACGTCTCAGAGCAAAAATATGTGTGGAGTTTTCTAAACTCCCAGCAAGACAATAATGTCACGTTGTAGATCTCTGGGCACTCATTTCAACTTTGGCCAGGTTGCCCACACAAGGCCACCGAGTTTCGAGCTCTTAGTTATCAAATATATTCCCACATATTCACAGGACACTTTTCGATTTGATTTTATTTCGATTATCAATCTCTCAATATCAATGCAGCCCATACAGTTTCTACGTGGTCACATGACAATTTCAAATACAAGTGTTAAGGTCTTGTATGCCTGTGTGGACGCTTTGATTTGCTACAATGAGCAGAAAAATGGTCTGTGTTCAGTCCGGTCTCCCCTGATGCCACAAACGGCAGAAAAAGGCCTGGTTCAGATGTCCGTGGCATGAGGTAAGCACGGACTGAACACGGACCTCTTTGTAGATTTGTTCACAGAATCATTCAGTGCATTGCAGGAGGAGAGTGTGTTGTGGCTGTGTTCCTTGGTAAAACTCAACTCATTTATAAATCATGATGTATTAAGTGTCCTGTCCTATGGTACGCTATGTAACTGGTCCATTACAAGGACTGTATAATTCACAGCAACTACTACTCTAATCTGCTCTAATGAAGGTTACAAAAAGTCACTATTCTCATTGTATAAGAAAATTATCCAGCCACTCAGATTCTCTACCTTCTTATCTTACTCATCTGCATTCTATTACACGTTTCCTTAAATTAAATAGTGAAAAAACTGAAATGCTACTTATTGGTACTAAAATCAACATTATCCAAAGCTGACAGTATTTCAATTAATATTGACAACTGTTCCATCTGCCCCTCTGAGCAAATTAACAGCCTGGGCATCATCCTCAACAATACCCTTTCTTTTCAATCTCATATCAATAACATTACCCTGGTCTACATACAATCCTCTTCATAATATGAATCTCCTCCGTCCCTCCCTCACACACCATACTACTACCATCCTGGTTCACTGTCTTGCCACTTCCCATTTGGATTACTGTAGCCCCCTACTTTATGGTTTACCTCACAAAACTCTTCATAAGCTTCACCTGGTTCAGAATTCAGCCGCCCGCATCATTACTAGAACTCCTTTTAACAATTGCATTAATCCATTGGCTCCCGATTAATTCTTGGTTTGAATTCAAAATGATTCTGTTAACGTTTAAGGCCATTCAGGGCTTTGCCTCTCTGCATATCGGTCAGACCTTCTACAGGTTGCAACTCCCTCTCGGACACTCAGTTCTGCCTGAATTTGAATGTCACCATCGGGAAAACAAATCTTTTTAGCTGCTCTGCACCCAGGCTCTGGAACTCACTCGAGCTGAGAAATCAATTTACACTTGACTTTAACACTAGAATTACTGACTTTTTTTATTTTCTGGTGCAATTACCACATCAGCAGTGAATATAAAAGGCCTGGAAGCCACTACTAATGTCTATTCACTTGGTGACCCTATTAAACGGCCTTTTCAGGCGCGTTAAAACAGCATCTGTGGTTTCCTCCTATAGCTGCATGTAACATTTTATAGACGTCTAACAGCAAAATCCTAACACACGTTTAAATAGGTATCCCATATTCTTCCCTGCGGTTCAGTGTTGAACTGATCGTCTTTTCTCCCTGTGGTAAAAACCCACAGCAAGTCGACTCCCGCAGCAAGTCGAGGTCAGTACTCACTCTTAGTTGGGCTTTGTCCCCGATAATATAGAGATACGCCCTCTGCTGGCGCAGGAAGTAGGTGTCGGCCGGTCCACCATTGGGCTGTGGAGACTCTTTCCCAGCCAACCGGTTCCCGACATCCGGATTGTAGACACTGAGACGACCAGAGCCGCGAATGCTGCCCCATTTACCTACACACACACACACACATACAGAGAAAGATTCCCAGGCACACATTTACACACACAAATACATCAACACACAGACAGAAGGCCCGATTAGAGCTACACTATAAACCAGATGAAGGAGGTGTGTGACATGCCTGGACATTATCGTGGGCTGTACTGTGAAGCAACGTTGACTCAGGGTTCAATAATAATAAAAGGGGTGCAGTCCAGCATTGTGAACCAAGAAACATACAGAAAAGATTTCATTTCAGAGGACTGCTTGGTCAGGGGAGGATTATTCCACATCTCAAATGTGCCTTTCTTGAATTTCCAATAAAGTACATACAGTGGGTACATTCAGAACCCCTTAAATTTTTCAGTCTTTGTTATATTTCAGCCATTTGCTAAAATCATTTAAGTTAATTTGTGTACATTAATCCTCATTAATGTACACACAGCACCCCATATTCACAGAAAAACACAGAACTGTTTTGTCACAGATTTGTGACATTTTTGCAGATTTATTAACAAAGAAAAACTGAAATATCATTATATATATATTCCATTAATATGGGATGCTGTGTGTACATTAATGAGAATTTTTTTATATATATATATAAATTGAGTTAGATCTATTTCAGAGTTTCCAAACCATGGTACTGGGTTTTCAAACCCACATGGCTTCACAACCTGAACCCAGACACTCTTCCTGATGTGAGATCCCTATGTGAGTTGTACTGAAGTATGAAGGCTCACTTCACAATACAACCCTGGCCCAACATGGACATTTTACTCTCTAAAAAAACCAAACAGGTGAAGAAGGAGCATGACAACAGGAGCGGCAGCCACGCAGCAGGAAGAACACACTCGCTCCCTTTCTCACTGTTAGAGACCACACACAGGACACCAGACCGGTTAGATCAGAGTCGAGCAGGGCGGAGATACAGTACCTCGGGGGGAGTGGCCTGTCTTGCCCAAAACTCGGGGCGGGGTGAGAGAGACCACCCGCGCCTTCTGACCCAGTACTGAGCCACAACACAGAGATACCCATTACTGACTGGGCGGGTCCCCCCACCCACCCACCCACACACGCACACATATGCAAACGCACACACACACGCGCGCATGCACACAGTACTGTGGAAAAGTCTTAGGCACCAATACAATCCAGAGAAAGAAAATGACTGTTTATATAAACCCCAAGCAATTTTGTTAATATAACAAAAATCTTCAGTCAAACATTTATGAAATATTCATTTACACACATAATTATTTTGTGGAATTTCCTTACTTTTATGAAACAATGACATGATGTGTGTAGAGAAATAGACTCTATAGAGCAGCAATACAATGTAGCTCTCCATATGTAGACTTTGTCTCATTCATTAGTTAAGATATTTTTAGATTGTTTCAGATCTCAGAAGATGAAAAACCTTTAGTTTCACTACTGCCTAAAACTTTTACTCAGGACTGCACATCCACACACTTCCTTGCTGTCTTACCCCCTCTGCTGAAGGTTCCAGGTATGTCTTCTTTTCCACCCATCACCTGCCTCATCAAAGCACCAATCTTGGGCTGCCGCAACTTATCACTCAAGTCTACACACACACACACACACACACACACACACACACACACACACACACACACACACACACACACACACACACACACACACACACACACACACACACACACACACACACACACACACACACACACACACACACACACAAAACGCACATGTGCACACATAACAGCCAGAATGAATGAGCAGACATTGTGAGTTCTGTGTAAATCTGTTTATTTTAGTCACTTAGTGTGTGTGTGTGTGTGTGTGTGTGTGTGTGTGTGTGTGTGTGTGTGTGTGTGTGTGCATGCCTGTGCGTGTGTCTGTGATGCACATGCGAACGTACCTGAGGAACTCGTGTGTGATGAAGAATAGCCACTCAGCGTGTTTCTGCCTGTAGCCTCACTGTAGGAGGGCATGGAGCTAACGATGGCCTGCAGATACTTCTCCTGTTCCAGACTCGTGGAATCGGCCTGAGAAGGGCCTACGCCTACACACACACACAGAAACAATGTTGACTACTTTAATAGACAGAGGGACTTTGTGCACCAGTACCAGCATGAGTATGTGTGTGTGTGTGTGTTTGTACCTGCAGAGGGTGCGTTAGGTGATTTAAAGAAGCCCACCACCCCTTTAGCATGCAGGCCAGCAGAGCGCAGCAGCAGCGCTTTGGTCCGGGAGTTTCTCCAGCAGACCACCGGGAAGCGGCTCTGCCTGTAGCACCGCGAGATCCGCTGGATGGTGGAGTCGGGAATACTCTGTGGCACGATGAGGAGCCCGGGGTAACTGCAGGGAACAGGATTATTACTACAGGACAACTACACCCAACACAGCACAATCAACCCATCACAGCACAGCCAACGACAGGCGCCCCGGGAGCAGTGTGTCTGGACGGTGCTTTGCTCAGTGGCACCTTGGCGCCACGGGATTCGAACCGGCAGCCTTCTGATTAGAGGCCACTTCCTTAACCGCTAGGCCACCACTGCCCCCACACTTCCATTGTGTCCCTGAGAAGGACACTTAACCCTGAGTGTCTCCAGGGGGACTGTCCCTGTAACTACTAATTGAAAGGCGCTCTGGATTGTGGCATCTGAGAAATGCTGTGAATGTAGAGTGTTTTTACCTCCTGCACATGGTATACATGCGGTTGGCAGTTGAGATGCGGAACGGCTCGTTTTTGGAGCGTGTGAGGCTATTACTGAGCGTGCCCAGTCCCAGACGCTGGTAGTCACGGCAACAGGCCCGCTCCACCACATTGCTCATGGTCTGGCGGTCCGAGGAGCGGATGGTAGAAGACATTGTGAGCGAACTCTGATCTGGCTCCTCACACACTGTATACACAGAATTAAAATGAACGAAAGGCACACATTCATTTTTTTTATTGAGCTGTAAAATAATAATTAATGCTCTCCCCAATACACTATATTAATGTGATTTCAAATCTTTTCATGATCAGTCCTATAGACACAAGATTATGAGAAGTAAAAATGAAATGTTTTAGTTCCATATATACTTAAAAGATTGATATACTTGTGAGGCTGACAGAGCGAGCTGCTGTGTTTACCTGAAATCTCGTCCTCGTCCATCTCTGACTGCAGGCTGCTCCTGTTCTCCCAGGTGGGTGGAGTGTATTTCTTGCGGGTGACATGCTGCCGGCCAATGGTCCGTTTCGCTGTCTTCACCAGGTTCTTGGACAGAGTTCTGGGGAGCGAGACATCATACATCAACACTGCTGCGTCAAGTCAATTTAGAACTGTGTGTGTGTTTTTGCAGTGTTTACTTCAGAGACTGATTCTTGTCTTTGCTCTTCTGCTCCACCACCAGTCTGGTTGCCTGTCCCACAGTGAAGGCAAAGGTTCCCTGCACATGCTGTGGATATCGTAGCTTATGGACATTCTTACGGAAAACTTCTGCCAGGTCAGACGCCACCTCCTCATCAAATGCAACCTTCATGAGCTGGAGAGATTAAAGGTTGTGTACGTCATACAGCTGTTTTCCATCCAAAATGCTTCTAAATATGGTTTAAAGTTCATTTCTGGAAGTTGAATCACTTTTAATGTGAAAGGGTGATTTGCATTAAACTGATTTCGGATCTGGAATAATAATCAACTATATTATTATAATTATATTTCTATGGTATGACATTTGCACTTTTTTCGACCGTTTGCAGACCTGAAAGGTGCAGGAGCGGAGCTGCAGGCCCTCCTGGATGAACTGGTCCATGGGCAGAGTGACTGAAATCCGTTTTTCCTTTGTCAGAGCAGCAATGGGGAAGGACCGTGTGACCACCTGTTCTCCAACTGCACACACAAAAAATGGCAGCATTCTGATACACTGAACACTGAAATAAAGAAAACCTTATAGCTAAAGTGACTAAACAGGTTTTAAAGGGGTTTGTTTGTAATTTTGATGCACAGCATGGACAGGACACGGTGACACTGCTTTTCCACTGTTCCCGTGCCAGTGTCGCACTATCCCACAGAAAAAAATAGGTGCCCGTGCCAAAAAACAGGCACCAAACCAGACCCTAACCTTGGCTGGTGCAGCAGCGAGAACCTGTGATGTAGTGAGTGGTGGGATTGGCAGCCTCAGAAGCTATATGGATATCCACAGAAATTCTACGGAAATTAAAAAGTGCACTAGAAAAAAAGTTTATGAAGAAATAAGGGAAGAACTTAAAAGTCGCGGGCTTCATACGAACAACCAAATACTCAGGAAAAAAAAGCACAAGAAAGACAATATGAATAAGTGTCACCTTGATGGCTCAGGATATGAACCAGCAACCTTTCAGTTATGAGTCCGCTTCTTTACCCACTAGGCCACCACTGTCCCACAGTGGAGCGGGGCTGAAGCCGCATTGTGTGTGTCTCTACTGTAAGTGTGTGAGCTACAGATTTGAGCCCTAATGTCCACAGGCTTTCAACGTTGTCCTCTCACCCAGTGGATCTGTGGGGGTGCCTTTAAAGATGATGCGGTAAGATGTGAGGAAAACAGCGCCCTCTGCAGGCAGTAATGGGGGGCCGCCCATTACACCCATCACCTCCTCTCGTCCGTCTGGGATTAGATGCACACGCATTCCATCCATTACAAGCTCCTCCCCTTGCAAGAGAGTAGGACGCAAGAGCTTGGGCTGCAGGAGCAGAAATATGAACGAGAAGCGATGAGCACACACACACACATTCTTATCACATTCATTATTTACACACATATTTCGAGATTTCTACTCACTGCAGGATTCAAAGGAACCATGCAACTTCAAATCCATTAGCACGCACACGCACACACACACACAGCGCTGCAGCTGAGAGACTGATGACGTGTGTGAAGCTATCTCAGCTCCAGCACAGACACACACACACACACACACACTCATATACACTCCTTCTCCTTATCTACTATTACTGTCTTACTAACAACAAAAAGAGAGGGTTGGGATTAACTTGTAGGAGGAAACAATATTTCCATGCAGAACACTCCACACCTCAGGCAGAAGCATCCCAGCATGCACCACTCAGGCCATGCCTGGAATGCAACATACCTGTCAGGGTAGGGGTGGGGTTTAGGGCGGGCCTGGTTGCAGGGGCACGTAAAAGCACGAGTTGGTTACCTTTTGAATGGGCGGTAGACGTTTGCTCTCCCTGTGCACTGCGTCCAGTGTCTCGATGTGCATCTGTACAATGTCTGTAACGCATGACCATCACATAACCATCACACAACCATCACAGAATATACAAATAGCAACTGAAGCAGTACGGGTTCATGGTGATGGTGTGGCTTAGTGTTGGATTTTTCGTTCTGGGTTATTCCAAAACAAAAATATATTTACTTTACTGAGCAGCCATAGGTACAGACTAGTGTTGATTTCATCAACCAAATTTTTGCCACAATATCTGGAAACAATGGAAGCGAGACAAGACATAAATGCTGTTCATGTGATAACTATAACCAAATATGTCATGTAATATGATTGACTAATAAAAATTTGACTAAATGTGTTTTACAAAATAAAAACTATACTAAATCGTCTTCATTTACTTTGACAAAAATGAACCAAAACGTTATTTGCTCTCGTTTAATAGCGTTATTATTATTATGCAGTATTTCTGTTATTATGCAGTATTCTGTTTCTCATACGGTCGCACAGATGTTGTCAATTCTCAATTCCAGTTTGCGCATTATTTATATTTCAGAGTGGGTCATAGATATATAAAGGTGGTTGGGAGAAATAGATGAAGTGACCTTTGGACATACTTTCTTTATTATGAAGTGGAAAAGACATTGACTGGGTTCAATAGAACTGCATACAATTTTAAATACAATTCTCAGCGATTAAAACTACTTTAAAATAGTCATGGATGATTGTGACTAAAATGAATCTGGATATGGACTAATAAACCAAAATGACTAAACTAAAACAGGCTTCCAAAAACAACTATAGTACAGACCCCAGACAACAACGCACACAACTGTTGGACCAGTCGACTTGGCACGGTGTGCTTGTGTACCTGGTATCATGGTGTGTAATGCCTTCAGGTGCTCATTGGTCACTCCACTCTCGTTACACACTTTGTCGACAAAGCGGTTGATGAAGCGCACCACGTAGTTGGCCACATCTGACGTCTCGGCGTCCTCAAAGCCGCTCTCTGTGTCGTAACTCTCTGCCATGCTACCTGCAATGCTGTACAAACACAGAAACCGAGTCTTAAACAGAAACAGCTGCAGCCGCACACGTTCCTCACCAGGTTAAAGTGCAAGTCACCTGTTGGTGACGTAGCTGTTGCTGACACTCTCCCCGTCCCCCAGGCCGGTGTGCCGGAGCAGCCGATTCTTGCTGGTGTCCAGTGGCAGCAGCAGGTAGCTCATGCGGTTCGCGTAGTGGATGGCCTGGCTAAACACTGTGCTCTCCTCCTTCTGCACGCGCTCCTGCTGCGCCTCCTTGCTCAGCGTGGGCCAGATGCGCCGCTGCTCAGACGCCAGTTCCAGGGCACTCTTCCCTGCCCCAGACAAGCCCTCCTGACACACAGATTCATAGAGAAGGAAACATGTCAATATTACAGGCTTACACGCATCATCATAAAGGCAACCAAATAAATCCGAATTTCAACCAGTAAGCTGAGACAAACCCCAGTAAAAACAAAAAACAGTCACCAGTAAATACTCAGTAGTAGCTGATCATATCCCTGCCACCAACATAAAAATGAGGATCCAGAGGACACCAGTGTGTGTGTTTGCGTGCATCTACCATGGTTCCCTCCTCGGTCTCCAGGTATAGTGCTCTAATGTGGTTCTGAACGTCACTGTAGAACATGGCCTCCCAGAATTGCATGGTGGTCCAGACAGAATGTTCTTGAACGCAGCTGTATGCAAACTGTGTGATCCCTGCCCCCAGTTTCTGCAAACATACACACAAGCATAGAAATGCTCTTAGGTGCAATTAGTGGTAATATTGATCACTAAGAAACACACACAAAGAGATACCTACTCTGCAAAAGGCTGTAACCAATGGTAGGAGTGCTGCAGCAATTCCATGTTCATCCATATGGGAGCAGTCCTGAGCACAAAACACACCTCAGCCGACTGTGTGTATTTTGTGAATGTGTGGGTGTTTGCGTGTGTGAGTACAAACCTGTAAAGTGCAGTTCATCATGCGGATGATGTATTCAAACTGTTGGTCATCCAGCACAGCCCTATTCTGCTGCACATGCTGGTTGAGTTCCTGTGTTAAACAGACACGAGCTGCCCGGCCTTTTAGAGCGCGCAGCACTGCTGGCATGAGCTACACACACACACACACACACACACACACACACCCACAGATCAGGTCACTACAGGAATTCCCCTGCAGAACATGTCATCTCAACCTTCCACACTTTATAGATTGTTGAGTGTGTTCACCTTCTTGGCCTCAAGCATCTTGTTGTCAAAGACGTACGTGATGCAGTTCCTCACCACCTCTAGTCTTCGAGCACTGTTGGCCAAAACATTCCCGTTTCGCTCCACAAAGTCAGCTGTTGAGGAGGTGGATGGATCAGCAGTTTGGTTACAACGGCAAAGGCGTGTAAGAGGAACACTAACTTTACTATAATACTTTTATTTTGATTTGTTTTATTATGCAAAGGATGATTCAATTAAATCAGGCCCAGAAATAAAACTTAAGCTAGAAAGATGTTTAATAAACGATTAATAGCAGAATATTATTATGATTTAAAAATAATTAATAATCATGTCAACATGTGAAATCAGATCCAAACCCAGCCACACCTACCAAGATGGGGTCCAGAGGGCACCATGCTCTTCAACTCAGCTTTAACCACAGGTGGAGCGCTCCTAAGCTTGGCATGGGCGTGGTCAATGAACAGCTGGACCGTCACCTCATCCAGGTGGGGGAAGGAGGCAGAGGCGTGGGCGGGGCAGTTCTGGGGACTTTCAGCTGGACGGTGCACCTTGTGCATTGCCACTGCAGGATATGGATTCTCCTAAGAAAGAACAGGAGAAATTTACCATTAGTCATTGACAGGGTAGTCAAAGTAGTGATGGCTGAATAATGAATACCCCATAAATGTATTCCAGTAGAGTACATGAAAAGTGTTAGAATACATTCAAATACAAAATAATAATTTAAAATACCTTTTTACCTAGTTTTTAATTTTAAATGAGCTCTCACTGGTGGTTAAAAAATGTTCTTATTGAAGGTGTGTGTGTGTGTGTGTGTGTGTGTGGTAAACGTACATTCTTGAAGAGGTGCTCAGCGAGTTCCTTGATGTGATTCATCACCTTGTGTGGAAACACTTCCTCCTGTCGAATCCGCTCCACCTGATTGGCTATAAGCTACAAAGAACAGAGTGATGTACATGGTAATATAAATGCATGTGTGGACGGTGAGAATGGATCAGGTTGAGACTCACATCATCGAACAGGTCTGTGGAGCGGTAGGGAGGACCCCTCTCAGAGACAAAGCGAGCGAAGGCCATGCCATCCAAAACCTTCATCAGGAAATCATCCTCAGTCTGAGCACGCTGGCCCAGAAATGCTGCCTGAGAACACACAACACACCGAATAAATATTTGTAAAATGTCTGGTTGCATGCATGTATTCATCTCTCTGTGTGTCTGTGTTTGTACCTTGTGGAAGCGGATAACCGGTTCAGGGTGGATGCGTATGATGTGAAGACACCAGCGGTATCCCTGGAACAACTGAGCAAAGATCCAAAGAAATACAGCACGGATCTCCTTGTCCTACAAAAACAAACACACACAAAATAAGATCACTGATTTAATAAAGACCAGGTTGGGGGTAGTAAGTATTATCACCAAGATACAAATACATTTGTTCACCTGGATCTTCAGAGAGGAGGACTGAATGGACGACGGGGGGAAAGCATGATCAGCCACTTGTAGATCAGGATCCAGAACCTACACACATACACAGATAAACACATACTTAATGAACAACTGGAATACCTCCAGAGGATGCTGATCCTGTGGTTCTTTACTCAGCTCTTCCTCTTTTTATTTGTTACTGGATTGGGATGAGGTGGGAGTGAAAATCCAATTAATATGTTCCATGGGGTGGAAAAGGCGTTTTTCCACTCTTCTCTCAATGCAGCGAAGAACTTAACTAGCAGTAGATGAATTAACAAGCTGCCAGGTAATAGTATGAGCGAGGATTGTCGGTAAAAAAGTAAGAAGGCAGCCTTCCATACAGTGGGTATGGAAAGTATTCAGACCTCCTTAAATTTTTCACTCTTTGCTATATTGCAGACATTTGCTAAACACATTGCAAGTTTATTTTTCTCCTCATTAATGTACACACAGCACCCCATATTGACAAAAAATTAATTGTTTACATTTATTAACAAAGAAACTGAAATATAACATTGTCCTACGTATTCAGATCCTTGAGATGGTTCTACACCTTCATCTGAGTCCAGCTGTGTTTGAGTATACAGATTAGACTTGATTAGAAAGCCACACCCCTGTCTATATAAGACCTTATAGGTCACAATGCACGTCAGAGCAAATGAGAATCATGAAGGAACTGCCTGAAGAGCTCAGAGACAGAATTGTTCCTAAGAGCAGAGTGGCCTGTTTGGGACGACCAGAACCCTTCCTAGAGATGGCTGTCTCCAGAGTGCTCAGGACCTCAGACTGGCTGAAGGTTTACCTTCCAACAAGACAATGACCCTAAGTACACAGTTAAAATTACAAACAACTCCATGACTGTTCTTGAATGGCCCAGACAGAACCTTGACTTAAACCCAATTGAGCATCTCTGGAGAGACCTAAAAATGGCTGTCCACCAACAGCCAAAAAAGTAAAAAATACTACCAAAAGTGTATTTTTTGGAGAAATGTGAGGTTTCAGTTTACTAGAGAGGAATCGTGCTCTCTGTACAGGGGAATACAAAGTCAAACAACCATCCAACCTGCCAGAACTGGAGAGGATATGAAAAGAGGAGCGGCAAAGGATTCCCAACTCCAGGTGTGAAAAACATATACCCTGTATTAGATCAAAAGAGTGCATCTACTAAATACTGAGCAAAGGGTCGAAATACTTGTGATATTTGTTTTTCTGTGTTAATAAATCAAAAAAATATCAACAATTCAGTGTTTTTTTCTGTCAATATGGGGTGCATTGTGTACATCAACGAGGACAAAAAGAACTGCAAAAAAAACAAAGGGTGAAACATTTAAGGGGGTCTGAATACTTTCCATTCCCACTGTATGTATATGAAAGCAATATGGAATTTTATTCCACACTTCCACTGGCCATGAGCTGATGATTTATCAGCTGTTCTGTTTTGCGTCCATGATGTGGGTGTGTTTGTTCATGTTCTTTTATTTCCGTGTTTTTTTTTTATGACATTTATGAGGTCATGTCATCAGACGCATCTGAGATCCTACCGCACTGTTTTCAGCACGGGGCTTTCATAGAGGACAAAATAATATCTATTTGCAGCACATAACACCTGCACACCGCAGCTGGACATATCACATGACCTTTAGATGCATATAAACTCTTTTAGATGAAACAAAGGGAACAGTAAACGTCTACTGACGAAACAGTGTGTGTGCCACGGCAGTCAAGGGAAGTGAAGCTCAGCATGGCTGTTCACACCCGAGCAGTTCACCATGAATATTGTGGCAGAGAGATAGAAATACCGTTGTAGAAATTACTATTTTGTGCAAACTGGGGCAGTGGTGACCTAGTGCACAATGAAGCAAACCTGGAAGGCTGTCTATTCAAATCTTGAACCGGCAAGACTCCCCTTCAGCAATGTACTGTTCCCACGCACTGCTCCCGGCACCTTTCATGGCTGCCCAGTGCTCACCAAGGTGATGGGTTAAAAGCAGATTGTATGCACCATGTGCTGTGTTGGAGTGTTACACAATGGCAATCACTTCCAGGGTTCTTAAACGTTTACAAGAATTTCCATGACTTTTAAATCCGTACGGTGAATCTGAATGACCATATGTTCTCTGTGCAATTTTGAGAAATTAAAATGTTAAATTTACCAAAATATTGTTAAACTAAAATTATGACAAATATAAAGAAGTAAAACGGATCATTTCCATGAGCTAAGCAATTATATGATTTTGATCGATGATCGTAATAAAATTCATCTCGGTGATCAGTCGTTCACATTTTTCACATTCACAGCTCGAGTTATTGTGGTAGTGGAGGCTGGCCAACTGGACTACCAGCAGGCTTTTGCGCAGCTATTTGTGCTAGAAAAGGAGGAGGAAATTAACAGGTTGGATGTAAATAGTTGAATGTTGCATGCTGAGATGTGTGTTCCATGGGGGTTAAACACAGTTTAAAGGTCTCTTTTCAATTTCCAGTCACTTTAACCCTGTACTTCACTTTCACTCTTAAATTCTGCAATCAAAATTATACAGCCAAACAATTCAAATAAATCTATTACATCTCTTCAACAATGACACACGCTGGTATAACACAAAGTCTCACATACCCATATTGATATTCCTTCATATACATTATTTTTTAAAATATTGGTTTTATGTTATGCATTTTTATTGCCTAAGAACTCAAATAACCCATAAATCTCTTCAAGTATGTGATCAGGTGATGTAATATACCTCAATTATCTAGTTTTGACGCCAGGTCTAGTTGTAAAACCCTCCTGGACTCTACATTTAATCAGTCCTGCTCAGCTGTAGGGATATGAAGTGTGTGTGTGTGTGTGTGTGTGTGTGTGTGTATGTGTGTGTGTGTGTGTGTGTGTATGTGTGTATGTGTGTGTGTGTGTGTGCGTGTGTGTGTGCGTGTGTGCGTGCGTGCGTGCGTGCGTGCGTGCGTGCGTGCATGCATACCGTGGACAGGGCAGTCTGTGTGTATTGCAGCAGTGGCTCTGGCAGTAGTGAAATGTGCACACACTCTGGGATGGTCACCGTTCCTCCATCCAAATCAGCAATGACAACATCCAACTGTTGGCAAAAACACAAACACACTGAAACAGAATCCACTGGTGCCCAGGGTATAGATTTTTACTGAGGGTGATACTAATATTGTTTTTTCTATAGCTTGTACGCGTAGGAAGAGACACACATCTTTTAGATCCTGTTTTGTGCATACGCAAAGGTTTTCTAAAAAAACTTTTGACTTGTCTGGGTGATTAAACATTCCCACATCATCGGTTTCTACACAATTATTGGTGTTAGCAATAAAACCCTGGACTTTGGCTGCAAAGTTGTATTGGTGGTACTAGCCTAGTGGGTAAGACACTCGAACTATATACCAGAAGACCACAAAGTCACAACCATTGTGTCCCTGAGCAAGACACTTAACCCTGAGTGTTTCCAGGGGGACTGTCCCTGTAACTACTGATTGAAAGTCCCTCTGGAGAAGGATGCCTGATCAATGCAGTAAATGTAAAGGTACTGAAATGCAGTGCAGTGTGTTGTGTCTTCTCACCAGTTCCTGTGTCTCGGAGCGAAAGGTGGAGTTAACCCCAATGATGAAGGGAGTCGGAGTGCTGAGGACTTCTAACAGTTTACCAGGAAGAATGGGAACGTATGTAAAACTGTAAGAGATTAAGTAAAGGACAGTTGAGCACTGACACAAACACCTCACAAACACCACACACACACACACACACACACACACCTGTATTTGAGAGGGAACATGATGGCCAGCAGGGCTCTGCAGGCATCAGTCAGACGCTGATAGCTTCTGGACAGGAACAGAATCTTGTGTTCGGTCAGAGCAGCGCAGAACAGGTACAACACATTCACTATGCCTGCAACACACAGCACAGATGAGACCAAGACGGACGAGAGCCGTGCTGAATCGGCAGCCTGCTGATGGAGCTGCTCTCACCAAGCTGTCTGAAGAGCTGAGCCACGCTGCAACCACTCACTGGAAGAGACTCATTGATGGGAGTCTGGATGACCTGACGATCTCCCGCCCCTAGAGTTATGGTCCTCTGAAAAGAGAAGGGGGACAACATCATACAAGGTATATCACAAAACACACACACATGAACATGTGTGAAACAGTGACAAAAGCCAAAGAAAGTGTGTGAGACCCCATGAGGTGTCTCTAGGGAAAATTATAGTGATGATGCACTGTGTTTCAACATTTTTACTCTTCCAGATTTCTGCTCACATGCTGATTAGTGCAACAGAGCATATGCATGAGCGCGCGCGCACACACACACACACACACACACACACACACACACACACACACACACACACACACACTCTCTCTGTCATACACACACGTCAGGAGATTAAACCTCAGTTAGGAGTGAAGAAATGGTGTAGTGTAACCAGAAAATGTAGAACTAGGACACAAAGCTTCAATGGGTCAGTACACACACACACACACACACACACACACACACACACACACACACACACACACACACACACACACACACAGCTCATGAGGACCAGTTCCTGTCTTTATGATGTCGGATTTTACCTCAGCATCACACACAGACAGACCCCAAAGCAGAGGAGACACTCAGGTGTCTGGTCCGCCCTCAGCATTTTGTTCAATACTGCCTCATAGGCTCCACCGCTTATAAACGCAGGTTCAAACCCCACTTACTACCTTTGTGTCCCTGAGTGTCTTCAGGTGGGACTCTCCCTGTAAGTACTGATTGTAAGTCTGGTAAATGCTGTAAATATAAAATGTAAAAAAAGACCCCACCCTGATCCAAGAGACCCTGCTTACAACACTTATTTACTGCCATCGCTGCAATTTTTGCATTTAAAAAAACAGGAATGTTCTCCCTCTTAAATACACAAACAAACACACACAGTCACACACACACACACACACACACACACACACAGCTGTAGCAGGATTGAAAGCTACAAGATGAGATAATATAGACTTGCATACCGAGCACTCCTCTCTCCCCTCCTGATCGGGCTATAGCACAGGCGAACACAGACAAACACACAATCACCACAGGAAAACACACACACATTAAGTAATCCATGACAGAAATTACACAACATATACAGAAACAAGACAAAAGTAAAAACATCTTGTCCAGCAGCATGCACACATAACATGAGAGCTGCAGAACATGCTTCCATGCTGGACCTGTGTGTGTGTGTGTGTGTGTGTGTGTGTGTGTGTGTGTGTGTGTGTGTGTGTGTGTGTGACCAACTTGACACTGTTTAAAACCTTTACGCATGTGATCAGGAGGGGTAGAGGTAATTGAAATCTGTGCACAATATTACAGTAATAATCCACTCCAATATTCAGCAGCAGTATATTCAGAAATCTGTTCAAGGTATTAACAAGACCCAATAGAGGCTCAGTGAGTGAGCAAGAGTGTGTGAGTGTGTGTGTGTGTGTGTGTGTGTGTGTGTGTACAGGGTGAGTCGAACAACATTTAGCATTAGTGTCTCTGATCATTTTGAATTGAGTTCTGTCTCTGGAACTGGAATGTGTCTCGAGTGACACCACTCCCCATTCCAGTGAGAGTGCTGCTCATCATCTACCTGATGACAGACAGATCCTTTCTTTATTTGAAAAGTAAAAATGAAACGAGTCCTCTGCTTTCAACCCAACCCATCACCTTGGTAAGCAGTGGGAAGCCATGACAGGAGCAGTGTGTGGGGATGATGCTTTGTGAGTGGCACCTTGGCGGATCGGGATTTGAACCGGCAAACTTCCAATTACAGGTCCGCTTCCTTACTTGCTGTGCCCCTAAATGGTTCTGAGCTAATTTCTACACCAGATAACTGCATGGACCTAGCAATATGCTGTTCAATTTATTGGTCCTGTCCAAAAAAAGAGCAACCTGTTGAGTAGATGTCCTCATTGATTCTGAATCAAATCATATTCAGGTCTATAATGATTTTATCATTATTTCAGTTGTAATCCAGCAAAGCGCAGGACCGTGTTTCATTGCAGCGCTACTCTTGTAAGAAATAAGTATAGAATTTTTCTACATTTGTTGGCACTAGGTAGCTGGATCAACGTGCACAAGACGGCAGGTGATCGTGCTCCTCGTATTCCGACACTCACACCCAAGCTTCACCCATGGCCAAATTTCCCATGATTCTCCGCTCGTGTTGAGAAATATAAGCAGCAGCACAAATACACCATTAAATAAACACCAGTCAAAGATAACACGTTGAAAAATTCAAATAAATGTGATAATGTAATTCTTATTGAACTTTCAGACTTCATCCTGCATCTTCCACTCTGTTCAACTCGTGTTAGACTCACCCTGTACATGTTCACCCGAGAGAGTTTGCACTGATGGAGATCCTACAACCACACCCATATCAACAAGAGGCAGCCAAACAAACACAACAATATTTCAAAGCACAATGAAGAATGCGATGATTCAGAAGATTTACACAAGCGGAATTTCACCACTGAATCAGCAGTGTGCATGAATTAGTATGAATTAGCGTGGCTGCATCTGAAATCATCCACGACTGAATCAGAATGTGCTGATTGGCTGAAGCAGTCACGGCTTTACCTGGAAACAGCCCAGCAGCCAGTCACAGGTTAGGTTTAGAGGAACCAAGTTTAAACTACAGACTGGGGACTCATTTATCTGTAACAAAAATTACATTGACAATAAACAGTCAGCTCTGACTTGTGGTTTTCAACTAGATAATCAGATGGACAGACATTTCATACACAAGACCAGTTATTCTATCAGGTCAAAAACATCTGAAAATTTTATTCCCACTCAGTTGTTGAATATAGTGGGAGGTTGCGGAACGTGAACATGGGACCGGTTTCCATCTTCCAGCAATGATGAGTGATTTGATCTTTCTGGTTGCTTTACAGAGGATCAGCAACATGGCGAGTATTTATGAGCATTCTGATTCTGAGTCAGTAGTTGAGTCCACTGCAATGCTCCAATTCCTATTGGATCTATGAGGAAAGAGTTCTGGTGATGATATGGAATCCCTTTCATCAAGTAGAGCCCATTCCCACCCAATTTATTATTCCCACTAATAAAAAACTTGACAAATACAACATATACAGTGTGTGTGTGGGAGGTAACACATTAAAAATAATAATAAAAAAATTATTATTGTATCAACAAATTCATATGTGTATGCATATAAGAAAGAGTATGTGAACCCTTTAGAATTTTATGGTTTTCTGCATTAATCTGCCATAAAATGTGATCTAAGGGTATTGAGAAACATAATGGCCAATTCTTCCTGGCAGAACTGCCTTGGTTCAGTCGTATTCTTTGGACGTCCCATGTTCATGGGACATCATTCCACAGCATCTGTACTGGAATGCATAATTTTTGATACACTTCGGAATTAATCTTGCCTGAAAATTTTACAGGCTGGTCAGAACATGCCCATGATGTTTCCTCCATCATACTTCATTTACTTCATCTTTACCTCATTGATCATTGGTCATCTTGGGGCATTTTGACTGGGCGCCAAATTACTTTGCAACTTTTTCCAGCTTTATCACAGATCTTGTGAAAGTTATTTTTGGCAAGGCATGGCTGACATAGGTGTATTCATCTGGTGTGGAGCAAACTCAAAATGTTTGAGTGATCTCTGGTCCACACCTCCAAACTCATTCTGAACAAGACTCCAGGTATTCTAATTCCTGACTTCAAATCAGCTTTTTTTTGGACATTTTTATTCAGTATTTGCCGGATAGATAGATGTACAATCACTTGAAGGTATTGTGACTTGAATTTCACTTCAAAATACAAAAACAACTTAAGCAATAAAAACAAATGAATAAATAAAAGAATAAACAAATAAACATTTAAATAATACTATAATAAAGACGTCATTTAGAACAAACGCACACACACGAAAAAGCACTAGAGCCCCACAGAACCAATACCATTCTTCAGAATTTTTTAGAACTGTAACCACCTCAAAAGCCTAATTGACACACAAAACCATTTCTCTCCCATCTGGAGATAAGTGATCTATAAAGGGAGACCATACATTCTGAAAGCTATTTATATTACCCCTAAGCACAGCCACCAGCCTTTCATGAGGCAGAACTGTCAAAGCCTCTGTGTGACAGAGGTGGGAGTGTTTTTTTATCCCTCTAATAAGAATACACTTTCTTGCCACATGTAGCGGTCTAACAATCTATAACTTTTTGCATCAAGTTTCAAATTTTTAGGTCATTAACTAAAGATCAGGTCACAGTTTATGACAAATTAATGCAGTTTACATACTTTTTGTTGACACTGTGTGTATTTTTCACACAAACTTGAACACTGGATAATCAACAAGGCTGTAATGCAGCAGGAACAATCCTATAACATACATGGGCTGCTGAGATGGATGGATGAATGGATGGAAGGATGTTTAAAGAAAAAAAGATGGGCTTGCAGGAGAGAGGTGTTTGTCCACCAAAAAAACACACGTCTCATGTGGTTTTACACATCATGTAGCGAGCTTCAATCTCACTGCTAGGTTTTATACATTCACACACACAAAACATTGGTTCAGAGTATGTTTGTGTGTTGTGTATCCTGGAACAGAAGCAAATCTCCACAGTACTCACCTGGGATCCCCCGGCGATGGGAATGATGCAGGTAAGAAGATTTCCAATCACAGTTTCCAAGGGAACGCTCAGCCCATCCACATGCACCGTGTAGATCAGGCTCAGGCAATTCTACACACACACACACACACACACACACACACACACACACACACACACACACACATCAATTTACAATCTACAGAAATTAAAAGTTTGATGAGATGTACAGAGTGCACTGATTATAAACAAAATGATAGCAGCTTTAACAGAGCAGAAGAACATCTAAATATATTTATATATATACTGTCCAAACAACATGAATGAAAGAGATCTGACTATGTTGACTTGGATTTGCATAAATCAGGTATTAGTTCTTACACGTTGTAAGTCGCTCTGGATAAGGGCGTCTGCCAAATGCCGTAAATGTAAATGTAAATGTATTCAAATCACTACGCAGTTATGGAATTTTTTTGGTTTCAAAAAAAGACTCAGTATATTGCACTGTGCTGCCTGAGAATATGTGTTTAAGTTACAATATTGCATCCACAATAGAAATTAGAATGTTTGTGTTTGTATTGCATTACTAACCCTGAACACTTCTGTGTGGTCTAGACGTGATACCAGCACCAGACTCTTGGGGGCGTACAGATGACTGGTCTGAACTTCTCTTGGTGTTTCATCCTCATCTGCCTCACAAGGCTCTGCCCTCTGCAGCTACAGACACAGACAGCAGTTTAAAAAAAAAAAACAACAAAAACACGCTCCAAGAAATAATGAACATGCCTAACCTGATGCATATTGTAAAAAAAAAAAAAAAAAAGACTCTGAGGAAGAATTCTTTTTAAATCCCAACGTGAATCTTTACACATTTTCACCACAATCTTCAATGGATTTGAGCAGACACACTATCACACAGGTACCTGAGGGTCTACAAACTCCCAGAAGGTGAAGCAGGCGCAGTAGTGGCGCTCGGAGTTGATGTCTGTTAAAACCGCAACGAAGAAGGATGCAGGCAGACGCTCGGCAACCAGCTGCCATCCACTCGGCTGGCAGAACTGAAACAGAGTTGAAATGAAACAAAATCTCATTCAACAAACATCTCATATAACATTTGAGAAGGACAGCTATAGACTAAGGACACTTTCATAACCTTAGTTTGTTTGCTTTGGTCCAAATCAGTCGGTGACTTTTGAACATTGTATCATTTTCCTCTTGGTTGAGTTCTCTTCAAGCGAACCAAACTACGCAGCTTCAAGTCATGTGAGAACTTTCTCTCTGCTGATTGGTCAGATGTATCGCCGCGGGAACCAAAGTAAATACAGGAAGCACATCTGCTGTTGTGGACTGTGTTTGTGAGAAATTGGAGGGACATCATGGACGTACATTTGCGCGGCTTGGCTGTTGCCCTGGCCATTTTATAGTATATTACATTATAGTATATTCTCCAGGCGGACTGAACCTGAGTTCGCGATTTGATCCAAAATGAGACCACCTCTTGTGGGTCTCTGCACTGTGGTTTTAGTGCGCACCAGAGTGCGATTACTGTGTTCACACCGGACAAAACAAACCGCACCAAAGGGGGAGACTAAGTTGAATTCGTTTGAAGTGCCTGTAGATGTGCCAACACCCTAAGGGTCGGTTTTCTGTTCATGGATACTCCTGAAAGAGAAATTCAATAAGCTTCCACATTCAAAAATGGTTTAGCCTGGAAAAGTGAAGCGATTGTCATCGTGATACACTGCAGCACAGCACACGGTGCACACAACGACATGTGTCCTCTGCCCGAGGAGCAGTGTGTGGGGACAGTGCTTTGCTAAGTGGCACCTCGGTGGCACCTTGGCAGAACGGGATCCGGACCGGCAACTGATTATTATTTTCATTATGAAACACTGCAGCCCAGCACATGTTGACCCAGTTAAATGTGTCCTCTGCTTTTTACCATCACCCTTATTGAGCTGTGGGAAGCCATGAAAGGGAGGGGAGCAGTATGTAGTCATTTCCTTGATCAAGGGGACCTCAGCGGGACCTTGGCGGTTCAGCATTTGAACCCGAAACCCTTCGAGTGTAATTTCGCTTCCTTTCCACCAGGGTAAATAGTAGACCACGTAAAAGGCTTTGAGTGAACAGTTTGGGGACTGACCCCTGCTACAACATGACTGAGTCTGTGAGCTGAGACTTCATGTCCAACATCAGTGCCTGATCCTCATAAACGCTCTTCAAAAAAAAAAAAAAAGGCCACAAATATTCCGTAAACACACTCCTAAACATTGTGAAGCTGTTAGAGGGTAAGGGTTAGGTGGGTCAACTCGCAGTTTATGTGTCCCCAATACTTTTACAATACACACAATGGTCGTGGTAAACGTGCCATTCCAGGCCAGAACAGTGCAGTAATCTCCAGAACTGCATTTCATGTCAGCCTTTGAAGAATTTCTGGGAACTCTGTAATATTGAGACCTCAGATGGATCAGTTAGCAGGAAAAAGGGCTCTACAAAGACTACACTTACGACCACAGGAAAATATTTGTTTGCATTGTGGTTGTTTTAAGGTTGGGCCAGTGTTGGACAACTGCTCAACAAAGATTCTGCTAATGGTTTCAAATGTAAAAGTTTTGTTGTGGTAGCTAAAGTGTTTCGGTCAGCACGGCAGAATTCATGATTGCTTTGTGTACATTTTCCAACAGGGTGGGTTGGGCAAAGCTTTTCAGCACCTTTGTGCGGAGGCTTGTTATCAAATAACCTGATCTAATTTCTCAGTCTTGATTTTGTAAAAGAGACCTTATTTGTGTTTTGAACACAGATTTGGATCTGGATCCATTCATAAAACACAAAATCTGCCTAAAAAGGCCACCATTTTCTTAGAATTTTTTACTCCTGTAGACCTGTGTCAACACTTATACCAGATTTAAATGTTTTTTTTTCTTCTAACAAGCACCACTCTCTCAAGAATTGACAACTTTTTCCATAGATAAAAAACTGACCTCTTCACAGAGAAAGTAAGAGAAAACAGCAACTGACTGATACCATACATAAATTATCCATCACCCAATAAATCACTTTACAAAGAGAGAATAGCTAACAGTTGATTGGACATAATTTGACAAGAACCTGATGGTCACTCTGTCAGAGCTCCATAGGTCCTCTCTGGACAGAAGTGAACCTTCTAGAATGTTGCAGCAATCCACCAATCAGGCCTGTATGGTAGAGTGGCCAGACAGACATGGCAGCCTGCCTGGAGTTTGCCAAAAGCCTCCTGAAGGACTAAGGCCATGAGAAGCCAAATGCTCTGATGAGACAAAGATTTAACTCTTTGGTGTGAATGCCAGGCATCACATTTGGAGGAAACCAGGCTACCATCCCTACAGTGAAGCATGGTGGTGGCAGAAGCATGCTGTGAGGACGTTTTTCACCTGCAGGAAGTGGGAGACTAGTGTAAAAGATGACTCCAGCAATGTACAGAGACTTCCTGGATGAAAAGCTCCAGAGCGCTCTTGAACTCAGACTGGGGACGCTGGTTCATCTTTCATTAGGGCAACGACCCTAAGCCAAGATATCAAAGGAGTGGCTTCAGGACAACTCTGTGAATGTCCTTGAGTAGCCCAGCCAGAGTCCAGACTTGAATCCAATTGAACGTCTCAGGAGAGATTTTAAAATGGCTGCACCAACACATCCCATCCAACCTGATGGAGCTTGAGAGGTGCTGCAAAGAGGAATGGGCCAAACTGGCCAAGCATAGGTGTGCCAAGCCTGTGGCATCATATTCAAAAAGACTTGAGGCTGTAATTGTTGCCAAAGGTGCATCGACAAAGTCTTGAGCAAAGGCTGTGAATACTTATGCACACATGCTTTCTCCATTTTTTTTATACATTTTTTTTTTATTTCCCAAAACCTCAAGTAAACTTTTTTTTCAAGTTGTCATTATGGAGTGTTGCCTGTAGAATTCTGAAGAAAAAAAAACAATTTTGGAACAAGGCTGTAACATAACAAAATGTAGAAAAGTGATGGGCTGTGAATACTGCACTGCATACAAACAAACGTAGCAAATAAAAGCTCTAAACTAACTTCAGGCAGCATATAAAACATCCCAAAACCGAGCATAATACAACCAAACTGAACATAACCTCTACCTGGCTCTCGTATTGAAGCAGGCTGCCGGATCAGAAAAACATCAGTGTCCAGTGAGTGGGTGAGACCTGATGGAGCTTGAGAGGTACTGCAAAGAAGAATGGGCCAAACTGGCCAAGTATAGGTGTTCCAAGCCTGATCTAGCCTGTGTCTTTTCCAATATGGCAATATTTTCCGACAGGATTAGCAGATTACTTGAAAGCAGGGGATTCTGGACAGTTGGAGTTATTTCGATTACGTTCTGAACAATATCTTTAATGGTAGTGCCCATGAATGGAAGACACCGGCTAGATCAGTGTTAGTCCTGTACACTTACGTTGATGGATCAGACTGACAGATAGAAATTAAATTGTGAAAAATTTCAATATGATATTTAATTTTTTGATATGGTTTTTATTTAACTGTTTATTATTCATGGCATAATTAATTTCCAATTGTTCATAATTCATAACATGTTATTATTTATGTATTTATCTATTTAATTTTGTAGCACTCCATACTGGGGAAACTTGTGACAGTGTATTTTTTTGTGCCGGTCCCAAGCCTGGATCAATGGGGAAGGTTGTGTCAGGAAAGGCATCCGGCATAGAACTTTTGCCATTTCAATTATACAGCCAACTAGACCAGTTGATCAGTGTGTGACAACCCCTAACGGGAGCTGCTGGAGGAAGAAGTGAGCAAACAAGAATCTATAATCAAATCATTATTTGGTGTTACTACCCTTTGCCTTCAAACCAGCATCATTTCTTATAGTTACACCTGCACAAAGGCAGGATCATGAGTTTGATAAAAAATAATCAATTTCATATATAAACACAGTCGGAGGACAGATTCATAACATCAGGTCGTACACCATGGCAAGACTGTTTAGCATCAAGACACCAAGTAGATTTTTTAAAAAACCATCAGGAAGCTCTTTCCCAGACAAACATTTTAAAGCAGACAGGTGCTTGAAAATGTGCTGTTCAAGCTCTTTTCAAAAAACCCTGTTGAGGATCGTAAATGCAGTTGTCAACAAATGTATTCTGCAGCAGAACTGTGGTTAATTCTCCATGAGGTGCCTAGATTCATTGATGCTGTTTTGAAGCCAAAGGTTAATCACACCAAATACTGATTTGATTTACATTTCTCTTTTGAGAAATTCACTGCATTTTGATAATTGATGAAAATGAACTATTAACACTTTCAAACACACTCTTCATTTATAGCACTTTTTCACATCCTGTTTGAGTTTAAAAGCAAATAAAGGTGGCGCCCTCACCAATTCGATGCCTTGTGGAAAGGGGTTGTCCTCCCAGTCTTTCTCTGGGAAACGTTGGAGAATTCGTCCCTGACCCTCACTAACCCCTACAGAGAGAAAGAGAGAGAGAGATGATGTTGATGATGATGACGACAGGATATTCCGTTCACAGCAGCACCATGTCAGTAGCAGCTGCAGCATCCTGTCTCTGCTCTGCTTTTTATAAAGCGGCACTCTGTTCGTACAACAGAATCTCATTAAAAACTTTTCCACATCAAGTCAAAGGCTCACCATCCTCAGCCGGAACTGAAAACAGTTCCATTTAGCCAAACTCTTTTTTTTTTTTTTCCCCTCCTTTCTCATTGATCCACCTAATAGAGCTAATACATGACATCACACGTAGTGGGAAACACAGAGTGACCACCCAGAACATCGCTGGGGTACAGACGGTTTTAGACTATGGCTTGCGTGGCGCAAGAGCGGTTGTCAGTGCCGGATCAAAAACACTTGCACTGAGCACAGCGCAAGGTCAAAGTTGAAATATGTGGGCTTCAGTCACGTGGTTATGATGACGCGCAATTTCGAACGGTGGGCAGGAAGTAAAATTTGAGAATACGTCTTTGGAGTAAATCATTGAAGAGAGTCCGTATTGTACGAATTTAAACCCAGTGTCCAGATAGCGCCAGCCCACGCTCTGCCCATTCGGCTCACTGGCCTTTCAGCCCTAGTCAACAGGTCTACAGAAAAATCTACATCTCAACAAATCATTTCTAATTTACCTCCAGACATCCAGAGACAAAAGCAAGTATCCTGTATCTGTTTAAATACTTCATTCAAATATTCAGAATTCCCCCGTAACAATATTTAACACAGCAGGCATGAAATTATGTACCTCATTTTGTTAATACGGAGCTGATTTCAGAATATGAACAAGAGCAGGGTCTTATCATGATCCCACTTTCTTGATATTTCTGTGAATAACCAAGTCAGCACAGCAGTGTGTGAGAGTGTGTTATCTGTCTGAAGGAATCTGTAGGAAACTCTGCCACACCCCACCTGGCAGGTTAAATAAAAGTGGGTGTGTTTCCAAACCACCCTTAAAGAACTTGACTAACACTTGTGACAGCACACTCGATTACTCATTGAAGTGTGCCAGGTGTGTGTGTGTGTGTGTGTGTGTGTCAATGCAGGTGCGAAAGACTGGGTGGGCGTGTTCAAGCGATAAACTGGGGGCATTAATACTGGTACAATAAAGCAGAGCCCAATTCAAATGCAGACTCAGCATTGGTTGCAGTGTGAAAATGATGACATCTATACATTAGAACTGAGGATTGTTAAACTACTATTGCTTTTAGCGGTTGAGTAGCAGTTGAGGTCAATGTGTGGGGTGACAGCTACAAAGTAGTCTCCGCAAAAACCAACAAACTTGACAACGGCGAGACACAGGCATAAAGTTTTCATGTGCCATATGAGATTAGCATTAGGGCTGCACAATATTGGGAAAATATGCAATATTGTTGTTCAATATTGCGATAACGATATTTATTGCGATATAACATTTACCTAGAGAAATGCTTTTTATATTATTATTATTATTAGCTATTTAAAAAATTATATATGTAATGATCATACTAAAATAAACAGGTAATATATATTCATTTGATTAATTAAATCTTTCCTTGCCTTAATAAATATTTCCTTGCCTTGCCTGTATACACACACACACACATATATATATATATATATATGTGTGTGTGTGTGTGTGTGTGTGTGTGTGTGTGTGTGTGTGTGTGTGCCTCGCATACTGTTTTTCACATCCAATATATTGTGTGGCAGCGGAGTTGGGACCAGCATGCCTTGTGGGTGAGATACGCGCAGACGGGACGGGCGCAGCCGGGGACTGTAAATAGTTAACCATTTTAGGGGTAAATGTGTTCTGTTGGGGTTCGGGATCTGTGTGTTATGGAGATTTAATGTAGCGTGTGCAAGGGGAGAAACTTTACACCGTGATGTTGAGGTGTAGGGCTGGAGGAGAAGAAAAGCCGCCTCCCTGTTTTGTAGAAACCAGTGACATCTGTATTGGCTCTTAGTGCCACCTACTGGCTTCCGTTCAATAAAAAGCGTTATTCCGAAACTCTCATGATGTAGCCGATTTCTCCTTTGATGACCTCGCGGCGACGGCTCGTCACAATAGTACATAGTACGAGATTTCGGACGCAGCACAAATTTCATTTATCACAACTCTTTGCGATACAGATATCGCGCATACTAATATCGCAATAACGATATTTTTTTTCGATATATCATGCAGCCCTAATTAGCATATTATCAAAGAACACAGTACATGATGAAAATGTGTGCAGATATACGTTAACCAACTGCAAGACAATTATTCAATTCTGCAGGAAAAACCACTGGATTGGCAGGACAGTTTGTGGCCACTTTGAGGTTAGTTCCGCATTTGGCTGATGAAGCCCGTGTGGAGGAAAAAAACTTCTGCCATTTGGAATGATTCTGGATTCAGGAGAGTTCAGGATAGGACATCAATCACCATAAAGAACCACATCAACAATTCAGAACCAAACCACAAAAAACACACTGACACATGGTACTGACAACAAAAAAACCCCATAAAAATGCCAAGGAGAAAAACAGGAACCAAAAGCCAATGCAAACCTGCAGCTGTCAGGTTCATGACTGAAACGGAATGAAATGAATAGTATTACAGCAGCACTTAGACTGAAGGGCTGCAATGTGTGAGACATTGAAACAAGAGTAGTGTCAGAAACTAGCGGTGCCACCACGGCAACCAGGACAACAGATCAGAAATGTCATAGAAGGTGGAAATGCAGCAAAGTGGCACAATGAGTCAGCAGAGTGACTGCAGGACATCCTGTAAGTCATCGTCGCCAGCACCACAACGACTCTACAGGTCTACCGCACACACCAAGTCCCCAACATGGCAACATGGACAGATTTAGAGTGGTAACCAAGACATCTGGACGATTTGACACTTTATAGCTGATGTGTGGAAATTGATATCAATGTCTCTATCCACAAGATGACCGGATGTAACAGTCACCACAACTCCGTTTCAGTGACTCTTCTACACACCACGCCTACAACGTGTTCCAGCCCCCAAAAATAAACACCATTTAATAATGGAACAGAGAAGAGAAGGGAGCTTCCATGCGACTCAGAACACAGCAACCACATCTAAACCACGTACATGTGACACAACGCTACCATGGTAACAACTAGTCACCCTGACCAGCACTGTGTGAGAAGTTTATCACTCCAACACACACTAAAATATATCCACTCACCAACTAGTGTATACCTGTGTAAAATGTGTTTGAAATATTAATATATCTATGTAACTAAAGATTTGTAAGACACAGGTACTGTTTTCTTTATTTGTTAGACAATACAACAATCACACAAATATACAACATTGAGTATGTACGTCACTTTCAAGGTTCGCCATCCAGATAAACTCTCCTGGTGCATGTGTGTTTTGTACCAGAAAAGAATCCGTGGAGATCAGTGATTTTTGGGTGACCAGCCGTGACCAAGCCACTTACCACTTTGGCAATTTTGCACCCTAGACTCTGTTCTATCAGTTAATATCTGGGTTGCTGGTGGTAGTAGCCTAGTGGGTAGCACACTCGCCTATGAACCAGAAGACCCAGGTTCAAATCCTGCTTACTAACATCGTGTCCCTGAGCAAGATACTTAACTTTGTATACCATGACACTGGACTACATTTTGGACTTCACCACCTCTACAACTGTAGGTCTTTTTCTCTTATTGGACAATCACCAGCCCTGCACTGACACCACTTGCAGGCTCACTCTACCCTGGAAGGGGGTCCCTCTCTCTATCACTCCTTCCTAAGGTTTCGTCCTTTCTTTTTTTCTCTCTCCTAGAGTTTTTTTGTGTGGAGTTTTTCCTTGTGTGCAGAAGGGTCAAGTGTGGGGGGTGTCAACTGTAGGGCCTGTCAAAGTCCATTGTGACATACTGTGTGTAATTTTGGGCTATATAAGAAATAAATGTTGTTGTTGTTGTTAACTCTGAGTGTCTCCAGGGGGGGACTGTCCCTGTAACTACTGATTGTAAGTAGCCCTGGATAAGGGCGTCTGGTAAATACCATACATGCATAAGCCAACGTGCTGGGTGGGCTGGACTGACAGACTGGAGAGTTGGTGACCTCCTGGGGCGTTGGGAAGACAGGCAGAAGAGCGGCAGCTGCAGTGATGCCGCGGTGGGCGAACGGAACCGAGCGAATGGGCAGAGCGTGAGCAGACGACACACTGTCTGTCCGAGGAGGTGCGCAGCAGAGCAAACAAAGTTCAGACAGCTTGCAGCGAGATTTACCTCAAAAACACGCCATTTTTCCGCGGGGACAACACGAAAAAAAATCTTCTGCCGTCTTCTGGCATATAGACGAGGTGGACTTTCCGTCCAAACAAGGATTGAACCCTGGAGCCCCAGATTAAAACTCTGATTCTCTACCGACTGAGATTTTCATTGATATGGTCTTGGATATGATATGGTCCACCATTCAGCCAAAACTGTGACTTCCACAACTGTAAGCGCTCACATATGAACAAAGACCGAAAGGAAGGAATTTGTAGTTTTTTCCCTGTTTTATAATGTTATACTTTTAAACTGCTATAGTGAGTTTAAAATGCTGAAAGCTAAGAATGCGTTCAAAAAAAAAAAAAATTTTCAGCAATTTATTAATAGCAAAAAATGAAATTTTTGCTACATATGAAATTAATATTTCACGGAGCAAGAAACATTGTGGAGAACAAACCACAGATTTTCTGTGCCTGTAGACTTCATCAGATCCTTCTGCCTCTTCATGTGATCCCAGACAGACACGATGTTGAGAGCAGGGCTCTAGTAATACTGTGGTTATTAGGACTCTTTATTCTTCTTAACGCTGAAGATTGGCTGCACGTTTGACATCATTCTTCTGCGGCAGAATAAACGCCTACCTGACAATACTGAATTATGAAGTATCAGCCCATATTTCTCACCATGCTTCACTGCTGCCTGTATCGCTCTCCAGGCGACCAACCTGACTTCTGACACAGCGCCCCAGTCCCTTACTTCTCATGCACAGCTGAAAGTGAAGGTGAAGTGATTGTCATTGTGAAACACACCACAGCACACCCTTGGTGAGCAGTGTGCAGCCATGACAGGCACCCGTGGAGCCACCACCACCACTGTTGAGTTGAGCCATTGGAGTCTTCCATGAGTCTTCCATGGAGACCACTTCTGGCCAGACTTCTCTGGACAGTAGATGGGTCTACCTGGATCCCACTGACCTCTGCCAGTTGTGAGCTGATGGCACTGCTGGAAAAAAGCTTGATGTCTTTTTCATTTACTTTGTCGTCCACTGCGTCTATGATTGAAACCGTCTTCCACAACCTTTTGTTGTTTGGATGTTTCCCCACCCAGTCTGGTATATTTTTTTTTGCCACACACTTGAATATAATCCTACAAAGTCCCTGCCTTTATGCAGGTGAAACTATAAGAAATGTTGCTGGTTTGAAGGCAAAGGTTTAGTAACAACACATTTTGTGTTTCTTTTTGTACACCCACTTAGAATATTGTGCATATTGTTTAGATTTTTGAAAGCATTGTTAATGTACAACCCTTTTTCAGACCTGCATTAATCTTTTGCACAGTACAAAAGTCCCAATATAGAGCAGCAACCTTACATTACACCCTTTCACCAAAGCAACTCACGGACTTGGTCGATCATTCATGCTCCAGGACAACATCTATAAATGATTTAAGGTACATGAAAAGTACACAAAAGGCTCAGATGACAGGAAAAAGTGATACGAGTTCGACAGCCCAAAGACTCAGGGCCATAAATGCCGTATAATAAAATTCCAGTACAGTGTGCCTCCAGTTCCAGTAAATTTGCCGGTTCAAATCCTGATCCGCCAAGGTACCACTGAGGTGCCACTGAGCAAAGCACCGTCCCCACACACTGCTCCCCGGGTGCCTGTCATGGTGCCCACTGCTCACCAAGGGTGATGGGTTAACAGCAGAGGACACATTTCGTTGTGTGCACCGTGTGGTGTGCTGCAGTGTTTCACAATGACAATCATTTCACTTTCTTTTCTTTCACAGGGGTTTATGGGATAAAAACTATCCATATTAGAGTACGACCAGCATATCTGTACCTGAACCCATTAACTGAAGAGCAACAGAGCCTGCAAGAAAACAGCTTCCACACCTCCCAGCTCAACCCAGTCCCTACTCCAGAGCTCCCATGATAGGTGCATGTTCAATTGTGCATAACTTCTCGACAAAGTCACATCCTTCCCAAATGCATGTGTGCACACACGACTCTCTCTCTCAGACAGGAAGTGATGGACAGAGCTGGCCAACAGGATATTTCTCTAGAAATATGTTTGCATGTACAAGGGGAGGGGGGGGGTATGTGGCTGTGTGAGAGTGTGTGAAATCTAGTTCTGTCTGACTGTACTCACTTTTGTTATCAAAAAAATTCTCAGATATCTACATTTAGTATCGATACTTATATTCCAGTTTTGCATCTGCAGGCTCGCAGAAATTGCCGGCAGACTTTGCAACAGGCTACCTGGCTATTAAATGCTAATTCTCAGCCACCGTCATCAGGTGATTGGTTTTAATTATTGTGAGCAAGATGCTAAAATGCTGAGAAGGTGAAACGGAGGCATAGTAACTTCTGCAGCATGAGAAGCAAGGAGTGCAATATTCTTATTTATTTATTTATTCATGCATTTTCTTATTCGTTTGTTTGTTATCTGTGGATCAAAAATATTATAAAAATGTTTATTAAAAAATGATTTATATATTATTTAAAAATTATGCATACAGATGCCCAGTCCCCATATCAGCGGTTACCCCTACTCTTAGTCCTTAAACAGCATGAAGTGAACACACACACACACACACACACACACACTCAAGACACATAAATAATCCAGGGCAACATATCTGAAACAGGAAAAAACACATATTAAATCTCTGCTGGGAATCCAGTATGTCTGGATTTATTCATTGATTTTTTAGATCATCGTTTGTGCATTTTATCACCCTTTCTAATGTCAAGTGGCCAATATATTAAAGCATCATCATGTAACGTGTTGATGCCTACATAAGGGTGGGCTGTCTCACTGGTAATTTAATAGGATGAACTGGTCTGTGGCAGTAAGAGCAACAGAATCCTCTCCTATTCATAGCTTCCGAACGGCCACTCTCAGGGACGCTGAGCATGCATTTTGTAAATATGGAACATAAAGCTCAAATCGGCACAGCATTGACAGCACACAACTGTATTTACAGCATGGCCTGGTCAGATTAAAACACACTCACACTAATCTTACAGTACGGTTTAATGCTAATAACACTAAATCCTTTTAATTAAGTCTCACTACACCTTCTCAGTGCAGCATCATGAAAGGTGCGTGTGTGTGTGTGCATGCACATATGACACACTTCTGCTCACTGTTAGAAAGGTGGAATGGTCACGCTCATGTTATGAATTAGGATATTCACACACACACACACACGCACACACGCACACACACACACACACACACATAGTGTCCTCTCAGAAGCCACCTATGAGCATCTGATGAATGGCAGGCCACTCCCTCGGCCAATCAGCAGTCAGTCGGCTCAGAGAGCGGGATTAGCAGCGGCCATGGGGGAGGGATTATAATCCCAGTCCTGAGCCACTCAAGCAATAGCCGCCGCCGCCGTAATTTAGGGGTCAGGGCAGAGTCACAACCTCCTGCTGTAAGGACCTTCTACAAGGCTGAATACAGAGCAGCAACATTCCCAGAATTCCAGTGTCAGCAGATACCCACACACAGATAATCGGAAGATCTCCACTTTTATTTTGATTTTATTATGTAGGGTTGTTTACAGATTCTGAGATCATCTGATCCTGATCCTAAAGCCCCTCCTTCTTCTCCTCCTCCAGCAGATTCCTACATCAGAAGACAATGATAAAGAGGAGCAGATTCCCATCTGGTCAGCACGTTCACGTTGAGCACAACATGAGCACAAATGAGAGAAGAAATCTTCATTATTTGTTGCGCCCATATTATTGTCTTTAAACTATTATAATGCTTTGCTGAATTGATCAGTTATGCTCTGTGGTTTTCTGTGGTTAACTGTGGAAGAAGAGGGGCTTCACCCCACCTATGATAAATCCTGGCTAATGAAGGACGGTGAATATCAAGTTCACTGTTTTTAAAGATCATAAATATTGAAATAAATTGTTGCTAATACTATTTCAAACACAAGAGTGCAATCCAACTGTTTTAAAGGTCCCCTAAAAAAGATTATTTAACCTTAATACGATTTCCCCTAGCTGGTCTATGATCCTGCAGTGGCTAGAAATGGCGATAGGAGTAAAGAGAGCTTTATTCTGCTTCATCGTTCAGAGAGCGGCAGCTCAGACGGTCGGATCTGGAATTTGTCCCCTTATGTCGTCCCAAGGGGAGATATAACAGACACAACTTCCTGTCTGTGCCAAACATTGTGGTTGGTGAATGGTGTTGACGTCATTTCCATGAATGATCCTCAACTTCTATAGGCCGCATTTAAAGCATTTAAAGCTACAGACACCGAAACGGTGTGTCCTGGGGGAATCTCATAGTGGGACTGGATCAAAGTGGCTGTAATTCTGCATCAATGCTGAACTTCGGAAAGAGACTTCAGATACAGTATTAGGGGACCGATAAAAGCAAAAAAAAAAAATAGTCATTTTGGATGAGGATGGGGCATTTACAGCAGTAAGCTGCAGTTTTCAACGTGTCACCGTTGAACAGCATCCGGTAGTCATGCATAATAAGGGGCACAGTCTCGTCTATAATGGCACAGTGGTGCGAAGGTGCACTGCACGGGCAGGAAAAATCAGGGTGCTCTCCCAGGCCACACGCGAAGGAGCCGTATCATGACGTAGAAAACTGGAAATTAGGAGCTCTTTTTATAGCACTTGTTGGAGGAAGTTCCCCCTTTATTCTGTTTCCGCACTGCAGGAACCGAGAACAAACATGGTTCTTCGAATGCGGCAGGGATATGAATATGAGAGCCAGAGGCCATTTTTTAAAAGTTTGACGCGATAAATTATTCGCGACAGAGGACAGGTGACTTAGCAAATGCACAGCGTCTCTCGGGGGAGCTTCCTGGTACGTGGCGATTACTCCGTCGCCACCATGGGCGGCGGTTAAACTGCATGGGCACAAAAACCAGAGCCACCAAACTCGCAAAACCAAAGAAACCACGACATTCGGTTAATTACAGGTCGTTCACAATCAACCAGGCTGGAGAAAACGTATCATTTCACAAGAAGGTTTATTGATTTGCCGATCAATATGAATCTTGGAATGAAACACTTGAGAATTCCTGTGCGCAGGAAGCTCGACCTTCCTGGCCTTCCCTCCCTAGTCTACATCTCGCTCTACACTCCCGCACGCGCACCGCTTAAACCCACTACACATACAGTCTTCTCTTCTATTCGGGCGAGTAAAAGATCATAGTGCATCATAGTGTTTTTTTCATATATGACATCGAGTGCGTTCCAAAATAATACGATGCAAACAAAGCATTAGTTATTAAAGGATCAATACTGTCAATGTCTGACTACGAGTCTGACTATCATTCGCATTAAATGTTATGATATAATAAGAAGGTTCTCCTGCACTTAATACTGTATTTGACTCCCCCACCCTACATAGTCAGCTTGTTACTTCGATACCTGATACACACACACACACACACACACACAAAATCCCCCCAGAACCGCAGCCAGCCCTCCACCCAGATAGAGAAAATGATGGAGGGAGGGAGGGAGTGAAAGTGAAAGCGCCAGAAAACAGAGATGACTGGTTTGGGCGGTCCATCAAAAGACGAATGATCATTGGACTGTCTGATTTGCTGCTAGAAGTCAAAACACCGCCCTGTGTAGACACACACTGTGTGTGTGCAGCACCATGAGAGACAGCGTTCCTCCGTAGGGGAACTCGTCAACATCTGTACATCAGAGAGAAGAAACCTGTCTAACACACACACACACACACACACACACTCATGCATACATGTACATTCATGTCTGGGCAACATGCACAAACAGAAATAGTGATCTATCACACACACACACACAACTTATTCCAGGATCTGTTAAACACAAGCACCTGATCTGCACCTGCACAGCAGGTCTTGCCGGGAAGGAGCACAAAATCACCAGAACCCTGAAACCCACACACACACACACACACACACACCCTAAAGTAATCTCCACAAGTTCCTCGACGACGGCAGCTGATGGAGGTGCTGGTCCTTTCGCTGGTGAATTTCTCCAGGAGGCATCATGGCCCAAGCCGGGCAGGATCACCTCCGTACACTCCTTCACAACACGACACACACGCACCGCGCGGAACCACTCGTGAATAATAGATGCTTAACAAGCCATTATGTGACACGAAACTAGGCCACAAACAAAGCGGGAGGGTGGGGGCTCAGATAACGGTCCCACGCAGCTGCAGCGCCCGGCCGGGGTGTGCGGTGCGGTTCCGGGCGCCCGAATGCCCACTGATCCCAGACTCCTGTCACACCGAGGAGTTCCCGAACTAGCAGCCGGAAGAGCCTGCGGTCCGACACCGGGGAGACGGTCACGGCCCGGGCCGGGCGGGTCTGCGGGCTGGATGGTAAAATTCCACTTCGCCGAGCGCCGCTGTTTACCCAGCCCGACCCGGGCACCCGGCTCCGTCCGGGACACCTGACAGGCCGCCTCCCGTCCCGTCCCGTCCCGTCCCGCCTCCAGTCCCCCCGGGGCTGCACCGCGGCTAACAGGCTGTAGCCTAGCAGCTAGCGCCTCCGCCGCTCACCTCTCTTCTCGAAGTCGTATCCGACCACCACGAAGTAATCTGCGAGCCGGGCCATCCTGGCCGCACTAGCGCAGCTGCTCTCTGTACTGGCTCCTGTTCCCGCCGCGCACGTTATTCACTCCGCGTTCCGCTGAGAGAAGAGTCATCACGGCCGACAACGGCAGCATCCTCCCCGCGGAGCTCCGCCGCCATACTGTCGGCGCGCCCTGACAGCACGCAGCGCTGCGCATGCGCAATGAGGAGCCCGAGGGAGGGAGAGAGAGAGGAAGGGGGGTGAGAAAGAGGGAGTGAGAGGGAGAGAGGGAGAAAGAGAGAGAGAATAAAGTGATAAAGTGAAGTGATTGTCACTTGTGATAGCACACGGTGCACACAGTGAAATGTGTCCTCTGCATTTAACCCATCACCCTTAGTGAGCAGTGGGAAACCATGACAGGTACCTGGGAACAGTGTGTGAGGACGGTGCTTTGCTCAGTGGCACCTCAGTGGAGTCAGTGGCACCTTGGCGGATCAGGATCCAAACCGGCAACCTTCTGATTACGGGGCCACTTCCTTAACCGTTAGGCCGACACTGCCCCGGAGGGAGGAGGGAGAGAGAGAGGGAGGGACAGAGAGAAAGAAAGAAAGAGAGAGAGGGCTGAGCGAGAGAGAGAGAGGCAGGGATGGAGAGAAAGGGAGAGAGAGGGAAAGAGGAATGATATAAATTGCTTCAATACATTTATTTTACGATACATTTTTTTACGAACTATTTTTAAACTATTTAGTACAAGTGTCCTGAATTTTGTCAATCTGGTGTAGCCACCATTCAAGAAGCAGGATATCATGTCATAGAGAAGGACACCTGGTGACTATTTGTAATTCCAAAATAGCATCTGTTCAAAACCCAAGAGGTTGAAGCATCCTAGGTAAAAAAAAGACAAATATCTCAGTATCTCTATACAGCATCCCACATATCCAGACAGGGCTGGTATGAATTTGTCTACTGATTTAATATAAACTTCTTACACTGAGCTTTGTCCCTGTACACATGAGGTACAGTGCAGGCCGAAAGTTTGGACACACCTTCTCATTCAGTGTGTTTTCTTTATTTTCATGACAATTTACATTGGTAGATTTTTTCTTTAACAAAAAAAGGTGAAATAACTGAAAACATGTTTTATATTCTAGTTTCTTTTCTCTGATTACTGCTTTGAACACTCTTGGCATTCTCTCGATGAACTTCCAGAGGTCGTCACCTGAAATGGTTTTCCAACAGTCTTGAAGGAGTTCCCAGAGGTGTTTAGCACTTGTTGGTCCAGCTCACCCCAAACCATCTGGATTGGGTTCAGGTCCGGTGACTGTGGAGGTCAGGTCTCCACTTTTTGTTAAGTACATAACTCCACATGTGATCATAGTTTTGATGCCTTCAGTGAGAATCTACCAACGTAAATGGTAATGAAAATAAAAAAAACACATTGTGTGTCCAAACTTTTGGCCTGTGTTGTAACACCATTCCAGATGTTTCATAATTCCAGGTTTGCCCTTACGCTCAGACAGTTACAAATGACATGAATGTCATAATTTATACTGAGAAAGACACATTACTGTGCCCCATGTAATTTCAGTAACACAGTCATTTCACCCTGCTATGTAACCAAGTGAGAGCTTTCTACTGCAGCGTTGCATTCTTCTGTGACCGTATGGACATATGGAGTAGGCTGCTTCCTGCCTGTGTCCCACGCCGTCCCCACAGCGGACACATCTGCATACTTGGTTGCATAATAAAGCCACACACAGTGCAGTCATCAGGCCGGCCCAGCTACCGATCTTGAAGCGCTGAATACGCTCATCCTTGGTGTGGGAGTGAGAGAGAGAGAGAGAGAGAGAAGCAGCTGACCTAGAGGCCGGCTTCCTGCAGGACAGTCCCTGGCTGTCAGCACAGAAGCGGCACTCCAAGAATTCCAACATTTCCTGTTCTGTGCCCTTCAACCCAAAGTACTCATCACTGTTCTGTTGAAAACATTCCCAGGCCATTTTTCTCTCTCGGACCGTGGAGTGGAGCTCGGCCGTTTATCCAGACACAGTCTCAATCACCTCCACTGTCCCAACACCCACACACACTAATACACACTTACATACGAGAGTGACCACCCCCCACTCAAGATGTCCTCTGTTTCACAAGCTCAGATTTGGTCACCCTAAACCTCCATAGCCCTGAACTGTAGCTGAATCTCTGACAGAAGGAAGGAAGGAAGGAAGGAAGGAGGAGCTCCAGCTTTCAGCTGTCTGGCAGATAACACCCCTTGTGCGTGCTATTTGGAGGGAATAAAAGAGGAAGAGAGGAAAAGAGGTGTGACCGAGGACGAAAAACACACCCTCCACTACGGTCAGGGAGAACGAGACACTGTTGCTAAATGTAATCCTTACTACCGTCCCAAAAAGTCTACGCCAACACACACTCACATGCCAACACAGGCTGCAATAAACCTGTGCAGTGAGCGGTGTCCAGTGGTCCAGCGATGGCCTGGACTGTGATTGGACATTCACAGTTCATACATATCATACAAGAGGAGACCAGCAGTCACAAACGTCAAGATGCAGCAGGCCTGTTCCAAAAACCACACCGAGACCTCAGGGAAAGTTTTTATCTGCAGCCATCTAACATCTGGTCAAACTTGCTGAGCTCACCGTTAGGTCACTCTTACAGTTGCCACGACGCCAAGGTGCACACCCATTCGGATTGAGAGGCTCTGAAAGCACGACCTCGGGGCTACAAAAGCAAGCCCCTCTTCTCCCAGGAAATTTGATCTGTTCGTGGACCTGTGGAGTTTATGGTGGACAAAAGTGTTCCTATCTACATCTTCCCCGTGCTTTGCATGAAACATGCATATGTGTTGCAATGATAAGCAGCATATATCATGTAGGTTTCATAAACTAAAATAAAATGTTCTTGAGGTTGAATTTAGGGCTATAGTCAGGTTAAGCATTATGAAAGTCTTCTATGATGATAGACATTTAGGTTTGCACTAATATATGATTACGAAGTTGTGTTTTGTGTGTGTAAATGTTGTCTCCTCTGCACTCTGAATGGCCCCACTATGATATACTTGTTGTTTTGAGGCATGAAGAGCACACCATCAGGCAGGATATAACTGTCATGTGACTTCCTGCCAACAAAGCAGTAGACAGGAAGTGGCTTCTGGGCATCATGCAAATCCTAGACTACGTTGGTGCATTTAGCAACTTCTGAAAGCATGACCTTTGCAATTGAGCCACCAGTCAGCCATGGCCTTCTTCTGACCACAACAATTTCATTTTTAATTTTACAAGTGCAGTACTTTTGCGACTTTTTTTTTGATTATGGACCCGTAATCGGAAGGTTGCCGGTTCAAATCCAGAGGTGCCACTGAGCAAGGTGCTGAGGCATTGACCCTTACGAAACAAATGTATATCCCTACATACTAGAATTTATATTGCAATTCATTGGTAAATATATTTCAATACATGAGAAACATATTTTAGTGCTTAAAATAACATATTAAATAGTATGTATTCAATATATGAAAACGGCAATAATTGCAGTATTTTCATGTATATCCTATTTCATATATTTATATATTACTTACATATAAAATATATTATTATAGAATATATCAACATATATTACTATGTACAATTCACAATATATGAATACACACGAAATATATTGTCACATAATATATTGAGAAATATATTTTTGTTGCGTATGGGGAGGTCCCTTTGATCAAAGTACCATCTCCACACACTGCTCCCCGGGCGCCTTTCGTGGCTGCCCACTGCTCACTAAGGTGATGGGTTAAGCGCAGAGGACACGTTTACAATCACTTCATTTTCACGTCAAAATTGCCTTATGATGGTTAATAGACCGATCAGCCTTAATATTTTGACGACTTAAATAACACCTACCCTTTTTGCCATGGCACCTTCTTCCATTGCTGTTCTGTGCTCATGTGCCCATGGTAGGTGCTTTTGAAGGTGGACATGTGGGCCCGACTTACTGGCCTGCAGATACACAGTCTCATACACAACACATTGTGATACATTGTGTGTTCTGACATCTTTCAGTCAGAATTTGGAGCCATAAAATCTCATTACACTGGGAGTCAAAGAACTTAACATAATTAATTCAATATGATCATTAAAGATCACAGTTTTAATACTTTGCATGCTAACTTTGTTGTTGGGGTGTGTACATGAAAATAAAATCATGTTTGTGGAATTACTACTGCAGTGCACATTGCAAACTAAATCTGACTTAGTCGTAGTCCATGTAATATAGTCTAATTATTGAACATTTTTACATTTACATTTACGGCATTTGACAGACGCCCTTATCCAGAGCGACTTACAACGTGCTTTCAAGTTTTTATCACAGTAAAGTGCAGTAATATTAAACCTGCCACATTACTGACCTACCTGGATATACTCTGGATTTATTCTGCTATACCACTGCCTATTGGTAAACACAAAATTCTCCCAGGACAGTATGGCAGTATGGTGCATTCAGTCACATGTAGAGAAAACAAACACACACACACACATGCACACACTCACACACACATACGTTTATTAGACTGCATACTGAATACGGCCAGCAGACCCAGTAAACATCACAGCTGACAGCAGTGGGGAAATGATTCTTCACAGGGATAACATTGGGCATGGGTTCAAAACATGAGACACTCTGACATTAAGAGTGTGTCGTCCCCGCACCATTACTTGATAAGTAATTAGGACATTTTATTCCTCACTGTGATGCAAACATCTTGTGCTCCCTGTGGGAGATAAAAAAAAACTTTGTCCACAAACGAACAGGCCGCTGCACAAACACTCTTAAATTCCACACATTCTAAGTGGCTCTGGTCTCAGTCAGAGGACCACTAGGTGTCAGTGTTTGGTCAGAGTTTCTGCTGCCATCTATACAGCACCCCACATTCACACACACACACACACACACACACACACACACACACACACAAAGCAAGTGTCCACAGGTGTCAATTCATCGTGAAATAGATCCTGTAGACGAAAAGCAGACCCGCTGGCTGCATGATGTTTTCATGGCGACCCCCATGTTTGTCCGGAGTAATAACGCTTCATTTATTTTTATCTGGGTTACATCTAAACACTGGCGACGTGCCACAGAGAACATCTCCAACATCTCCAAGCTCAGTCGAGAGTGACGGGAAACGCTCAGTATGGCTGGAAAGACCACGGTCGTCCGGGGTCACACGTTCTCTGTTGATTATGCAACTGGCTAGAATCCGGGCCGACCTGATTTTAACCTGGAATGGATGATGACTGAGTTTATCACAGAAACAGTGGACCAATCATTAACCAGCAGTATCTGGACGTCTGGGTGGCTGCCTGTGCTGTAATTCAGCGTTTGGGGGGCAGACAGCAGAGCCCATGCCGGCAGGATGCTTACACCTGGACAATTCCGCACAATTGACATTTTCCTATGATTTAAGAGAAAATCTTGTGTATGTAAACTTTTACAGAAATGTCTTACTGTGGGTTTAAATTGTAAAACCGTCAACAAGGAACTTGGGTTGGTCACTCATTTCCATCTGGATTTTCACTTTAAAAAATCAACGTCACTTGTGTAATTCCAGCTTTGGATGAGATTAGGAACACTGAGTGTGATTGCATAATTAGCCTGTGTATGCGTTTAGGCCCACGGAACACTGTGAACAGCGTGCTGATGTCCCAGCCTCGGACGAAACGCTGGCTTCAGGACCGGTTTGAGGAACCTCTGTTGACATTTGCGGAAGCCGCTACCACACTTCAAGCGCTTCTCGTGTGTTGGTTTTCAGATGAATGAGTTTCACTTCTCCACAAGCCGCGACCATGGATCGCCTCTCAGGTCAGAGGTGAAGGTGCTGCTCTGGTTCCGGGGGTTGACGCCAGCGGGAATCCCATGGCACCGGTTTGGGAACATTTACTGATGGGCGCCTTACTGTACTTACAGTAAGGAAGCTTGTGGTACCTTATGGGAATAAGGTACCCAATGGGAATGTAAAAGTCGGATAATTCTTATCCCCCAGACACAGTGTGCATTTAGACAGATAAATACACAGGGAAGGGGGGGGGGGGGGGGGGGGGGGGGGGGGGGGTGTAAAATTACTAAAACCATTAGAACGACCCACAAAATCCACCCCGGCCCCAAAATCTTCAAATCACTCACTCTCCCACATTCACTGTCACTTCAGTTTGAACAAGGATTCGTGGTCTGAATACTGGTAATAACTATATGAAATAATGGCCTGGTCCCACACGAAGTTTCTTCTGGCCCCGCCCACACGCTATTTAAACGCGCACAGCCGCGTCAGACGCGTCCAGCGCACTCGGGACACCCGCAGCAGCAGCAGCAGCAGCAGCAGAAGCAGCTCAAGCAGCTCAAGCAGCTCCTCAGTCACGGTCCGGCGGCTCCACCTCAGTTCCCCCTCGGGACAGAAGCCCACGCGGGTCCAGGTGCTCTGCAGCTTCGCTCCCCGGCGATGCGCTGCCTTCTCCCGGTCGCCGTGTGCTGCGTCAGCCTGTTCTCTCTCCAGGAGCTGCTGGCCCTTCCAGTTGGCGGCCGCCTTCAGAGGAGCAGGTGAGAACCCGGTTCCGGTGATGTCCGCGTAACGGGGCGGGTCCCCGCTGAAGGTCGCGGCGAGGAGGAGACGTGCCGCGCGAAACGCACGCGTTCCGCCGCGCACCTGGCCAGGTACCTCTTCTCTTCTCTTCTCTTTCCTTCCTTCTCTCTCTAAACTCCTCTTTCCTTCTCTCCTTCTTTCCTATTACTGCGAGTTGTGCTGGGAAGACCAGAACCCGGGTTCTGGGTTCTCCTGAGTTCTGCTGCGTGTTCTGCGTGGGGATCGAAACGCAAACAGCGCAGATAGTCAGTTGCGTCAGCGGCGTGAAGTCAAGGTTAAAAGTCTGGTTTTGATAAGAGGAGCTTCACCCTCCTGAGCGCATTTTCTGAACGTGTTCGTGTTGCTCATTACATGCCTGGAAATTCTGGACTGGTGAAAGAAAGGAAGCGGAGAAACTGGTTCTGTGTGACAGATCCTGCAATTAGCACAGAATTGTGTGGTTTTCCATTTCTGGTCTGATCACAGCTCTCACACACACACACACACACACACACACACACACACACACACACAAGCCATAATTTCTGCCACTAAACGGCAGTGGTTGAAGACGTGCTCCTAATACTGTAACGAAAACCATACGATAAAGTGAGCACTGTGTCACATATATTATACTGAGGAAAAAATGTAACTATTAAAAATGTAATTATTGATTACATTAGATTGTGTACACAAAGTACAAAGTTTGGCCTCTGCCATCAGTGGATCGGTGTGGTCTGGTGAGTCCTGTTCACGAGTGATCGGAGCATGAGTGCATACAAGCCTGTGGAGGCAGTGTTGGGATCTGAGGTTGCTTCAGTTGGTCACGTTGGCCACGTTATGAAGTCAGCTGACTACCTCACTCTCCATCCGTAGATCTTCCTTTCCCATATTTCAAGATGCCAGGATCTAGCTGACAGAGAATGGTTCAGGGCGTGGTTCAACACACCCAGAGTCCCAACCTTATCCGATGAAAACTCTTTGCTGTGTGCTGGAGAAGACTTTTTTCACAGTGGTTCCAGTCTCCCATCTGTGGTGGCAAATCAGCACTTAGAATCAGAACTTAGATTTTATATCGCCCCCTTGAGGTCTGTAAAAGCTATTGTTCCAGATCGCCAAAAGTGAATTCATATTAAGCATCAGGAACTTTTAAATCAATTAAACGTTAATTCAATAAAAATAAATACCTAAATACTATTGTTTTAGATGTCAGAACACCATATGCATACATAAAATAAATGAATAAGTAAATAAATTGATAAATCGATAATAAATAATAAAACATAAAACTTTTTTGAGCCAAACTAAAAAAGGATTCTTCGCTTCTCAAGCCGCATAAGTGAAAAATATATGTGCCTGTCATGACTGCCCACTGCTCCCTCAGGGTGATGGTTAAATGCAGAGACCACATTTCACTGTGTGCACTGGGTGCTGCGATGTGGTGAGTCACATCATCGCTTTCACTTTCAGTATTGTTTGCAATTAAAATATTCATATTGCGTTTGGACAAAAACTTTACTCCCCTCTCGGAACTCTGGGTATAATTCGGAGTGAGGTTGTTTCAGATGCTTTGTTAAACTGGTCCTTCTTCTCGCTAGCGACAACTTTAAAGCACTTCGTTGCAAACGTTCTTGTCCACATCTTTTGGTTTCCCGTGGTTGATATCAGATATACTGCCAGACCGTGCTGTGGAATTAACGCTCGCTGCCATGTTTAAATTGTGTCTCTGAGGTAAACATTGGGTCTGTCAGTGCTGAATCCGTACCACTTGATCGATCCGGTCCGTGCACGTGCAAAGGTTAGATTTAGGACGCTAATGTGGTGGTTCTCAGAGTATGTGTGCTCACGCATGCTTGGAACCGATTGGGCAAGTGGTACAGATTGGGTACTGACAGGGTCCTCCGGGGTCATCCCGGACAAGCCCACTGACTGCTCTCATCTCCCATAAACATCTGATTAGATTTGGAAACCGAACGAGAATTGCTGGTGTCTTCCTCTTGTAAGTCGCTTTGGATAAAAGCGTCTGCCCAGTAAAGTAAAGTAAAGTAGCCGGGGGAGGGGCTGCCCGCTGTAATGCCAGTTGAAAATTGTTATATCCTGGCAGTGATTTCCGTGAATCGACAGATGCAAAACTGGTATGTAAATAGAAATTGATACTAAGTGGTAGAATTGATTAGTTTAGAATGAAAATGTATTATAATCACGTTCGATCAACACTGGCTTGTGGATATGGGGAAGTGGCGTACTGGGAGAATACACGGTGTTGCTAAAATAAATGACGCTGGCCGGGCACCAAGTCATGCAGTCGGTGCCCTTTGATTTTTTCACCCCTGCCCTTCAAACAGCCTGTGTTCAGCACTGATGCCAGGGAATCCTTGGCAGGTTGTGTTGCTGTGGGCGACTGGGAGAGCTCGGTGTGCTGTGGGAAAGAGGAGAATGCCTCATTTTTCTAATGAGTTTGGTTTGAAGCGGCTTCTGGGTAAAATTACAGCCAGCTCCTGAGTCAGCATGTGGAGAAAACGCAGAGTGTTCGTCTCGTTCTGTCTCTCACTCTGCCTGCTTCCCTCTTGTCTCTTAATAACATGGATAAGGGACACATTTTCACACTTGTTCATCACACCGTGTAGCTGTTTCTGTACATGTGCGTAAGAGAAATGAGACTTTCTACTATGGATTCTCTGTGGGGAACACCCTTTGACTACAGGTTCGTGTCCAGATGTAAAAGGACAGTTGGATTCCTGGTCACTCATGACCTGTCACTGATGGATATGATATTTATGGAATTAAAAGGGATATGACACACACACACACAGGACCTTTAGATAAAGTGTCTCTTTGTGCCCAGGAGTGTGTGTGAGACTGTAGCATTCATTCAATATCAAGGGTCACAACATTGATCATGAGCTGCTAAATGGATTCCATTTGGGATTATGGCTATACCCACCCCCCCTTCCAAATAACAAACACACGCACACACTTTAACATAGATTTAAGCAGTGACAAAAACCTCTGAGGTGTATATGGATTGGTTTTATAGTGTATAGTCAGGTGCAGTCATTCGAGACTGTGTGTGTGTGTACCATATTTAGCAGACATGGCCATTGCCTGGTTGTGCGTGTGTGTGTGTTTTGTGTGTGCATGGAGAGCATCATTAGTCTTCCCAAGTTTGAGGGTATGAATCTGACGTGTGTGTGTGTGTGTGTGTGTGTGCAGGTTCTGTCTGAAGTGGCTTCAGCACACGGAGGCAGAACTGCTAACCCGCTTATCCCTCAGATGTTGTGACTCACTCAGAACAAGTAGCTCAGATTAGCCGAGAACAAAAAGCAGCATAATCATTCCCAACAGCCCCACCAAGCAAAGTTAAACGTGTCTGCTGCATCTTTGATCAGCCTGCAGCCACTCACCTCCCAGTTACTGTCAGATGTTCGGATTATGCTCCTAATCTGGAGATGATGGGAGACATGTGACTGGATGGAATTCCACACGTTGGGATGGAGACTCTGCTGAAGCCCACTGGTGAACGTTGCCGTCCAGATGAGAATTCTGGGAGAAGCAGCTGGATCCCGCTCTGTCCGTGTGACTGGAGAACCATCTTTATTTATTCCCATCCTAGCGAAATATTAGCACAGTGGGGACATGTAGTTGGTCCCTACAAGGAAAAGGCCTGTTTATACAGGATAACGACTGAAAAAAGTTCCTGAAGTTGCTGGTTTTCTACACTTATATTACACTCACAAAGGACCCAGAGTGTGCGTTTGTGTGTGTTATCCCGTGTAATTTGACGCTCTTCTAGGTGCGATTGGTGCTGAGGTTTGTTAAGCTCGTGACAGGTTAGGTTTCAGCTTGCAGGTGCAGATGGGATCGACTTTCACTCAGCTTTGTCAGAGAAAGGTCACTTCATTTTCAGGAGTTTATGTGCCTGCAGCAAATACCGAATGGCAACAGGACTTTTTGGCTGCCCACACACACCCCTGGCACACAGGCATCTGCAGCTGGATATGTGGCTTTTGGTAATGATGCCCTCCTGCAAATAGCACTGGCTGCTCCACCCTGGGCGCTGCGTTACCTGCCATTGTACACCCACAATGTTGTGTGTGTGTGTGTGTGTTGGGGGGAGGTGGGGGCTTCCTTGACTCTTGACTATAAACTTTCTTATACTTGGAGTGGGGGCCTAGCGGGTTAGGAATGAGACCCGTAACCAAAGGGTTGCGGGTTCAAATTCCGAACTGAGGTCCTGTCACTGCACCCTGGACGCCTTTTATGGCTGCCAGTTTGGCTGCCAGTTGTAATGGGTTAGAAGCAGAGGACACATTTTGTTATGTCACCGTGTGCCTTCAGTGTATCACAATGACAAAAGTAATTCTTGGCCATGGAAACGGGTTTGAGTGTGGCACTAACTAAACAAGAACCCATCAAGACTAATTCCAATTCCAATGCTAGCACTGGAAAAATGGGGAGATGAACAGCTCCAAATGAAATCATTTTTACATAAAGGATCTGGAAATTAAGAGCTTGGAACATCAGAACTCGCTAGTAAGATGAGTGATGAGTGAAGATGCTTAACCCTGCAAGGCATGAAATGAGAATGTAAGGGCCTTCTAAAATGTTCTTAAAAAATATTACTAGAGATGAGTATAGTCACGTAACCTTACATTACCTGGTGTTGCCTCAATAGATTTGGAAAGACAAACCATTTCTCATAAACACTTGCACTATTCCTAACTAATACCGACTTTACAGAGGTGGGTATGGGTGCCTACGGGTTGGTAAATTGGGTTATTCTGATCCATTCTCTGGTTGGTGCCTCTGAGAGTAGAAGATGTGTTATTTTACACATTCCGGCCCTGGTATCCAGGAAAAGGGCCCCTTGGAAGAGGCCGTGTTCCATCCCTCATTACGTTCTCGAGCTGTGGGAAGCTGTCCGCCGGGCCGTGGCCTCCACACACCCACAAGACAGTAGAAGCAGGGAAACAGCATGCAGCACCTGTGTGAGTGGACCGGATTGTGCTCTGGCCTAGTTTAGTGCTCGTCTACTCTCACTCCGGTCTGAGGAGAGAAGTCGGCAGCTGACCTTTGCCTGACTGCAGGATTCAGTGTGAGGTTAGAGAACACAGTCATGCTGCTCAGTATTTTATTTCCTGCCGTGCCACAGAGGACTGACTGGCTCATGTGTACAGATGTTTTCCAGGACTTCAAGCCATCTGAGCAAACACACACATACTTCCACATTTATCATGGCTCAGGAGCACCTACGGCTGCAGTAGTCACAGTGGCTGTGCCGTTAAACAGAAGCAGATGGTCAATGTCGCCACTGTTTGTGGACTCATTGTGTCCTGCCACTCCAGTGACATTTCACAGAAACTGCCATCGTCAGTGACCTGTTTATGTGGATGTACAGTATGTACAAGATTTCTTCTGAAAAAAATATATATATATACAGTGGAGGAAATAATTATTTGACCCCCTCACTGATTTTGTAAGTTTGTCCAATGACGAAGAAATGAAAAGTCTCAGAACAGTATCATTTTAATGGTAGGCTTATTTTAACAGTGACAGATAGCACATCAACAGGAAAACTGAAAAAATAACTTTAAATAAAAGATTTGCATTTCATTGAGTGAACTAAGTATTTGAACCCTCTAACAAAAAAAGACTTAATAATTAGTGGCAAAACCCTTGTTTGCAAGCACAGAGGTCAAACGTTTCTTGTAGTTGATGACCAAGTTTGCACACATCTTAGGAGGAATTTTGGTCCACTCCTCTTTGCAGATCATCTCTACATCACTAAGGTTTCGAGGCTGTCTCTGTGCTTCTTTGAGCTTCAACTCCCTCCATAGGTTTTCTATTGGTTTAAGGTCAGGAGACTGACTAGACCACTCCATGACCTTAATATGATTCTTCTTGAGCCACTCCTTTGTTGCCTTTGCTGTATGTTTTTGGTCATTGTTGTGCTGGAACACCCATCCACGACCCATTTTCAATTTCCTGGAAGAGGTTGTCACTCAGGATTTTATGATACATGGCTCCGTCCATTTTCCCGTTGATGCGGTGAAGTTGTCCTGTGCCCTTAGCAGAAAAACACCCCCAAAGCAAAATGTTTCCACCTCCATGCTTGACAGTGGGGACGGTGTTTTGGGGGTCATAGGCAGCATTTTTTCTTCCTCCAAACACGACGAGTTGAGTTAATGCCCAAGAGCTCAATTTTGGTCTCATCTGACCACAGCACCTTCTCCCAGTCACTCTCTGAATCATTCAGGTGTTCATTGGCAAACTTCGGGCCTGCACATGTGCCTTCTAGAGCAGGGGGACCTTTCGAGCACTGCAGGATTTTAATCCATTGCGGTGTAATGTGTTTCCAATGGTTTTCTTGGTGACTGTGGTCCCAGCTACTTTGAGGTCATTAACTAACTCCTCCCATGTAGTTCTAGGATGATTTCTCACCTTTCTCAGAATCATTGAGACCCCACGAGGTGAGATCTTGCGCGGAGCCCCAGACCAAGGTCGATTGATGGTCATTTTGTGCTCCTTCCATTTTTGAACAATTGCAGCAACAGTTGTCCCCTTCTCTCCCAGCTTCTTGCTAATGGTTTTGTTTCCCATTCCAGCCTTGTGCAGGTCCACAATTTTGTCTCTGACATCCTTGGACAGAGTTTGGAGTCTGCCTGATTGATTCTGTGGACAGGTTTCTTTTATACAGGTGACTAGTTAAGACAGGTATCATTAATGTGGGTGACTAATTGAGTAGGCGTGTCTAACCACTCTGTGGGAGACAGAATGGTTGGTAGGGGTTCAAATACTTATTTCACTCAATGAAATGCAAATCAGTTTCTATATTTTATTTAAAGATATTTTTTCAGTTTTCCTTTTGATGTGCTATCTGTCACTGTTAAAATAAGCCTACCATTAAAATGATACTGTTCTGAGACTTTTCATTTCTTCGTCATTGGACAAACTTACAAAATCAGCGAGGGGTCTAATAATTATTTCCTCCACTGTGTATGTGTGTGTGTGTATATATATATATATATATATATATATATAGTGGCAGTTTTTTTATTGGCTATGTGAAAGATACTCTATCCCTTAATATTCCTTTGTAATATTTTTTTTTTTTTCACATTACAAAGGAGACAGAGGATGAGAGGAAATTGCAAAAGTAGCACAGGGTTAAAAGTTACATGGTGCATCTAAAATATGATTAAATCACGTAATGTATATTTTAAATAACACATCAGACAGACAACAGGTTTAAATTAAATTCAAAACAGGCAACATGTGCTTAAATAATACAGGAGACAGGTAACATATACATATAAAAATGTACAATTCTACAAAATACAAATAATGTATTAATATATACAATATTCTTTAAAAACAATGTGATATATATATAATTTTTTTTTTTTACATTCTGGCTCTCACAGTTGAAGTTAACATGTGTACTTTGTTCTGTGTTTGCAGGTTGGGCATCCCTGAAAGACTGCATGAAGAGCAGGAGCACAACGGAATCTTACTAGACTCTACCATGAAGAATGCACCCCTTTGGCCACCCCGCCAACCCTCCCAACACTGGAGGGCCCTGCTCCTCAAACACACCCCACAAGAGTCAACCGACATGCCTCCCTGGCTGGATCCAGTAGCGTTGGCCGGGGAGAAGGAACCACGGCGAAGAGGGAGGCGCGGCCGTCGTCACGTCAATTCCCGCAGCTATCACCACCCACACCACGCCCAGCTGATGCGTGTTGGCTGTGTTCTGGGCACCTGCCAGGTGCAGAACCTCAGCCACCGCCTCTACCAGCTGATGGGCCAAAGCGGGCGGGAAGACTCCTCCCCAATAAACCCACGGAGTCCACACAGCTACGGATGAATTTCAGAAACAGATGACAGCAAATCTATCTATTCTATATTTTATTATATTGCCTATATTATTATTATTTTGCCTTAGATAGCGATGCAGTGGACATGTTTCTCTTTTTTTTTTTTTTTTTTCTTATGAAATGATTATTGTGCCTTACTGACAGATTGGGTGCCACTCACTCAGGGGACAGTACTACATACCCTTCAGTACTGCACCCCCCTGATGTTTCCATATCCTCCTAAACCTTACCTGTCCCATTCACAGGTACACAGAAGCCAGTTTACAGTATGTGGTACTTAAAAAGTTGGAAGCAAATTTAAGGGAAAGGTCAGAGTTAAGCTTTCAGTTTGCAGAAGGATTAGGTCATTCCAGGTTGGATCTCACACACACACACACACATACGGCCACTGGGCCGGTTTCCGCACTGCAGGACCTGTAATGGTTCTTAGCAAGCTCCTAAAGTGACTGGTTTTGCAGAAGCAGATTTTAGTCTGGCTCTGACAAATGAGAATTTAACAGCGAAGCAAATCCACAGACATCATGCCAAATGTGTGGCCTGTGCAGTTATTCTTAGCATTTCTTTTAAATATAATGACTGTGTTCTCTGAATCTCTGGGTGGAGCATTTTTTATGCCTGGCACAGAAAGAGACCGTTTTAAGATACGCCTTTTGAATTAACACACCAACCAGTAAGAGACCAATAGGAGTCAAATCAACCATCAACGAGATTTAAGCGTAGCTGCTAATGCTAAGTAGCATTAGCATTAGAAGGGACTTTAAGATGCAAACTCTGCCCCACAGACCTTGGTAAGAGGTGCTTTGTGCTATGTTGAGTGTGGTTGAGCTGAAAATCTACCAGCAACCCATACTAATGGTAGAAAATGAAAACCACAACTTCAAATACAAACGCACAATAATCAAGGGACCAATATCATTTTGGACGGGCCTAGCAGAGACATTGGGTTGCAACTCATTGCACCTTTGATAATGAATGTATGGGTGGATATTCCTCCACAGACTCCCACGGCAAAAGGAACGCCTTGTTCCCCTGAATGAGTGGCTGCCTGTTCAAATTCATTAGTTTTGTTTTTCATACACCAGGATTAGCATAGCTGTTTTAATCTCCTCAGGCCTGTCTGGGCTCCACGGCTCCTCTGTGCTTACTTATCTCCATGGTTCCAGGCCCACAGCTAATCGCTCCTCTCATGTTTCCAGCAGGTACATAAGTGCTGTTACCAACCTCTCAAGTAATCTGACAATCTGGTCCACATCTCTACATAAGAATAGATAGAAAAAAATTCCCCTCAGTGCGCTGTCTGACCCGAATCTGCCAAAAACCTGACTATACTTGAGCATAAGTGCCGTCGCCTTGTTCTTCGATTTAATCTGAACTCTGATAGGCTGCTTCATCAGGGTGTGTTCAGCCCTGTTTGGTGGTGTGGGTGGTGGCAGGGTGCCCACCGAAGTTATGATGGTCGTGTGTTGGCGCTCCTACTGTAACTCTGATCACTGCTGTCCGATTAAACGCCTCTGAAACGCTGACGTCACTCTGTGCTTCTTCCTGCTGCCGCTGTGGCCACCGTCACCCTAATGTTGGGCAGCTCAAAGATAAGATGACCCCCGATCAGGAAGAAAGGTGGAGAGGAACATCTCCTCCCACTGTGACTTGCTGATGTGTGTGTGTGTGGGTGTGTGTGATGGTAAATGTGAACATACATTTCAGATTCAAGGTCAGATGGTCATTTCAAAAAGAAACAGAAAAGCACTTTATAGTGAATGTGTGGGGGCGGAGCTTCTGGTCGGTGTGAAGGTGTAATATAACCAGTGCATTGTGAATATTATTTACTCTGAATATTTAAGAAAACAAACTGTATTTAAGTTAAGTTATATTTGTTTATGTGTATGTCACCAAAGACTATTTATCTGATCACGCTTCATAAACTGTGGTGAACAGTAAGTGGGCGGATCCCAAGGGGGTCATGTTACTGTCTCTCTCACTCTCTCTGTTTAATAAACCCCTCCCACTGCACTCACATCACCTTTCACGTGTCCTCTTCTTTACCTGTGTATTGCGTGTGTGAGAGTTGGTGGGTGAGTGTGCTGCAACTCAGACCTGTCACTAAAATTGTCATGAAAATTTATATCTAATAGCCAATAACACTGATAATCTGAATATTAAATGGAATATGTGAACACAGAAAAACACATTTGACTACATCAGTGTGTGTGTGTGTGTGTTTGTGTGTGTGTATGTGTATGTGTTCCCTTACTGGGAAAAGCATCAGGCCTTATGGTCACCTCTAAAGTTAATCATTACACAAGTAATGACAGCAGGTGATGCACACATACACACAGTGTTGTAACACTGGTCTGTGCTAGTCCTCACACACACACAACGATCACACTTTTCCCAGTATTCCCTGTATGCATACACAGTTTATTGCTGGGCCATACACATACTGAGTTTCATCCAGTCACACACAAATGGTGGGAATTTGTATTCTATGTGTGACAGGGGTTAATGTGTGACTAGATGTGTGTTCATCAGCTGATGAAGGACCCAGATGGTGTGAGTGTGTGTGTGTGTGTGAGGGTCATGAGGAGTGAAATGTGAGTGAAATGCAGTGGAGCGATCTGCTCTAAAACTCACCAGGCTCACTGTACCATAGGGTGGTAGTAGCCTAGTGGGTAAGACACTCGTCTATGAACCAGAAGACCCCTAGGCTCAAATCCCACTTACTACCATTGTGTCCATGAGCAAGACACTTAACCCTGAGTGTCTCCAGGGGGGGACTGTCCCTGTAACTACTGATTGTAAGTCGCTCTGGATATGCGTGTCTGTAAATGTACATGTACCATTCTACATCTGTCATCTGTTTGGGATATGAGATGGGTAGTTTTTGCATAATCTTGCACACACACAGACAAAATGAACCAATAACCAATAACAAATTAAGATTTCTGGCTGTACTGGCATCAGTATCTCTAGAAACATCAAATAAAATATGAGCAATAATTAGAGAAAATGACTGACATTGACCACTCAGCTTGATATTGTTGCTGTGGAGAGCAGCACCCAGTGCTTGTGGGTGTTGCTGGATATTACCTCCAAGTTCCTCTTAATGGTTTGTTCCTTATTGCTTCTTCAGAGTGTGCAATAATTATCATATAAACCTTTCAAAGAAACACACTGGTTATCAGTGTTTGACAATGACGATCGCTTTCACTTTCATCATCTTATAACTGGAATAAATAATTCAGAGATTTCAAAATGAGTGCATTTCTGTATGATTGGAAAAGGGAGTGTCTGCTCCTGTAGTGACATGACCAGGTTCCTGTGACACCTGATACCGTGTGTGGTGTGACAATCCACTGACTCTGTCCTGGAGACACATGGCAGTTGGTCAAGAGGTGTAGGTGTGTGTATGTGTCAGGGAAGCTTTGCGTCATCATCATTTGAACTGTGCTGAATTTCACTTTTTTTTTACAAACACAGGAGGTTATTAGCTTTGTGTGTAACACACTTGCCTATGAAGACCACAAAGTCACAGATTCAATCTTCACTTACTACCATTGTGTGAGGCAGTACTTTTATACTGAGAGCATCTTTCTGACACACACACACACACACATAGACGTACACAGCCTTATTGCTTGCTCGTGGTTAAACAGCCTTTAACACCTGGGCTGAATAATGTAGGTTTGGAATACCGGATCAGATAGGGAGTAATGTGGAATAATGATTAACACCTTTGTCTGGAGGCCAGTGTGTATGTCTGTGTGCTCAGACTGTGTGTGAGCGTTGGACCTGGTGTGGTATGGTCCATGTCTGGACCAGAGTTTGCTGTGACCCGTCTTCCCCTGATTCCTAACTGTGTGCTCCTGTTCCTGCTTGTATATAACTGACTAATTGGTGTCACGTTGACATCCACATCCTCATCATTTTCATTGTATGCGGTACGTCTTGTCTTTTTTTATCATGCGTGTTCTATGTTTTGCAATAAATCCCCCTTTATGTACAAGTCATGCGAACGCGTCCTTCACCATCTGCGCCAGCGCTGGAACTGTGAGTTAAGATAGCTAGATTACTAGACAGATAATGAATAATTCTATAAAATAACCCTTAATTGCAATATGTCTATGACCCATGGACTCCAAACTGGTTTATCTTGATCTAATACACACATCTTTAATGCACACTAAATGGTTTCAATGTTTTTGGAGGGAACGCTGTCATTAAAATATTTGCAAATATTGCAGATATTCCAACTTCACCCCCTGCCATCAACTGAACCCCACCCTCCCGCGGCTGGACTCGGTGATGTCGATGGTGTTGATACTGTAGAGCACTGTGTAGAGCCAGCTGAGCGGGGCTCTCCGCAGAGCAGTGTTTCCCAACCCTGGTCCCGGAGGAACGTCTGCCGAAACGTCTTCACACCAACCCTACCTTAATTATGCTCAGTTGTCTCTTAATGGACTAATAATGAGTGTGGTGGGTTGTGAAGCCATGTGGGTTCGATTGAAAACTTACTGGCAGACGTTCCTCGAAGACCAAGATTGAGAACTCATGCACACACACACACACACACACACACTCAGACATGCACAGCTGAGAGTCTGACTCAGCACCAGAGAAGTGTACACAGTTCTAACCACACACACTCGCATATGTCCAGCAGCCCTGTGTGTATACGTGCAGCCTTACATGCTCTCGCTCGTTGCCGCCACCGCAACTGACACACCCACACACACACACAGCATCTCTCAAACACTTCACACTCACACTGTCCCGTTTCCAGTTAAAATACAGAGACAAACAAATACACACCCACCTTGTGGATGAAACGGGGCTTTGTAGTCAGGGCTGAGAGGGGATGCGGCGGGAGGGACTGGACTGACCACCCTGCCTGATCCCTGGATGCCTCTGTCTGGCGGACAGCCCTCTCCATCACAAAGCCCGTTCATCTCATCTCTCCATGTCCCACTCACTCTCTCCTTCCAGTCATTTTCCCCCAGATGTTCTGTTTTTATATCATATTTTATAGCAAATTATGTTTGAAATGACTTTTTCCAAGGTACATGCACTTTTGGTTGACTTGTTACTGTTTATTACTGTTTAATTAAATCTATTTATAAGCAACTGTCGTATTTTTGAGCAGCAAAACTAAATATGAACTAAACAAGACAGCAGTAAGATTTCAGTTAAGTAGTACCACAGTGGAACTGATTTTTTTTATCATCATGAACATTAACATTTGTGATGTATCTCACCCCTAGAACCTGTGAACTTAATATTTTAATTGCATGGTATTACATTTCGTCAAAAGGTTTGCGTGGAACAAGGCCACTGTACTATTTAGTGACACGGCACGTGTGTTGGCTCTTGTAATGTCCCCTGGCTTTGTCATTTCCAATGTTAAGAAGGAAACAGAAAATATCTCCGTACGTGCTCCATAGATAGCAGGAATGAAACAAGTCTTTTGAATGTCAGCAGTCACCCACGCCTCTTTTTGTAGTTTATGGCCATTTCCCCATGCTGTAATAAATGATATTTATAAGAAGGAAGTTCAAGTTTCATTTCTTTAAAGCAAGTGAAACATAACACATCGTGACACTGTGTTCCCGCAGCACAACAGCAGTTTAAAGTGCCCAGGTCACTGGAGTGTCTCACGTTTGGTCGACACAAAACCGGCAATCCAAACTAGTGTATGTAACCATGTGAAAAATATGATATTGACCCATGTTAGCCTCTGTTAATCTCACTCTTCACTCACTCACACAGAAGGACTTCTGAGCCACTCATTTCTTCTCTGTGCTTGCCAAGAATGAAGGTGCACTGATGTGACAGCAGGTGGTGACGAGCAGTTCCATTTACAGGAAGATGCTGTTGGTAGCTCCACGTAACACAGTCTGCTTGACACTCCTTGACTGTTTATGGGACACAGAGAGTAAATGAATCAGCTGCACTGTTGTATGTGACATACAGGTTATGTGGCCCCATAAGCAGCCAGTCAGGTTCCTGAAGACTCCAGAATGATCTGCAGCACCATCTACTGTCAAGTGTGTTTCTCATTTTTCATCCTGGTTCTACACTCACACATGCAGAACACCCTCTCTGTCACCCTCTTGTGGATCACATAACTGATTCATGGTGAAGATTCACATTTGATGGTAAATAAAGGAATTGTTTTCATTTTGCATTACTCTTTCAAAATGAATTATTCATATTAATCAGGATTTATTCCATCATATTTGCTGCTTATGAATGTGTGTTTATTGTTTGCTTCAAAGAGTCAAACTGTCATATGTACAAAAACAGACACATGAAGAGACTTCCCCCCACACACACAAACACCTAAACACACCAATACACTCACTTGTGCATGTACACACATCTGCAATGAGGTCCATTACAGGCTGAATGAATCACCACAGAGGCTCAGCAGAACGTGAGCTGTTGATGATTGACAGGCTAATCAGACTTGTGTGTGTGTGTGTGTGTGTGTGTGTGTGTATTTCCTACTCAATCTTTAGTTTCCAGGATGCTTTTAGTGGCAGTCACATTTCTAAGTGTCTCATGATTTATTTGCAATTGCCTTTCACCATTGTACTTCATTGATCATAGTTCACAGGTACAATTTCACTCAGCATTTTACCAGCATTAAATTCATAGTGTATTTATATTACATCAAGAACTGGATAAGTATTTTATATATTCAGTGCTCCACAAAATCAGCCCAATTTGTTAACATTAGTTAAAAAAGTTAGATTTATTAAAAGGCTTCAGTTTGTTTAGCACAGTGTAAGTGAAGTACATGTTTAAGTTGACTGGATTCTATAGGAATTTTCAAACATCTGAGGTGACACAGCGAACAAACGTCCTCTCAGTCATCCATCTGCATGGCGTAGATAAGAGAACACACACATCAAATGAAGCGTATTGACCTTGGTATGTCAAGGATGGGTTACAGAAAACATCGACTCATCTGATAGGGAATGAATAAGCTGGCTGTCATGTCATAGAGAGGGCATTAGGCAAATTTTAAACAAATAAATGGCATGGCAGCAAATACCCGAACAATGATGTCTGTTAAACGTGGGTTAACTCAGACAAACTCAAATGGAGGGAGGGAGCATGACAGCTATATAAGGCAGCAAATTAGGATGATTATGAAATTAGAAAACACACGGAAGGCTCATTACACATGTGGAAGGCTAGGATAAGGATATGACGTCACCTGGAAGGCTACAGGTGCTAAGGACAAATTGGAAGAGTTCCCCCCCCCCCATAATGCTCCAGGGGGAAAAAAAGGGCCACATGACCACAGAATCAAAATGATTGGTTGTCTCAGTGCTGTGAACTGAACCCTATTAAAACCCTATGGGTTGAACTGAAAAACAGACTCTTGGATGTAGAGAGTTTCAAGCCCCCTGGATGAGTTGGAGAGTTCAGATGGGGTCAGATGTCCTGCTCTATGGCCTACAATATAATGTGTACAGCAATATAACATCTTAAATGCAAGGGTGACAGTATTAGTCACACATGTACTTTTGTTGAAAAGCATTATTGTCTTGTGTGAGGTGAATTATTTTAAATAGAGGCCTGCGTCCTCTGCTGAAGTACAAACCTAACCAAAATAGTGACAAGTTTGGGCAATCGATTGCTAAGAAAATGTTTTTATAGGCACAGATGAATGCAAAATTTGGCGTTGTTGTGCATATTTTATGTATTGAGATATTTGCATAACCAGGTTGACCAAATAAAATGATATTGATGTTCATTAAGAAATTACTATAATTGAACAGCCAATTGTGTTCCTTTGTAAGGTTATTAATTAAAGAACCATTGAATTAATCTATAAAGAAACATAGACTATGAGGTTCTTTTTGGACCTGGAATAGATCTACAGTTTCAAAGTATTGCTGCTGCCTTATAAGTTAAAAGAGGGGTTGAATCGATACACTGACGAGTAACCCCGACTAGAACTACACATGGTGAGGCAGCTTTCAGTTACTATGCTGTATAGTACAAAGCAGGAGAGGACCTACCAGACCCCTGTCATCAACAGGAGCCCAGTGGAGAGAGTGGACAGCTTCCGTTACCTCGGTGTTAACATCACGCAGGACCTGTCATGGTCCTGTCACATCAACACCGTGGTGAAAAAGGCCCGGCAGCGTCTTTACCACCTCAGATGCCTGAGAGACTTCAGACTGCCCTCCAAGGTACTCAGCATCCTGACGTGAAATATCTCAACCTGGTTCGGGAACAGCACCATGAAGGACAGGCGAGCCCTACAGAGGGTGGTTCGATCAGCCGAACGAATCATCCGTACCAAGCTCCCTGACCTTCAATCTATCTACAGCAAACGGTGCTGTACCAGGGCCAGGAAGATAGTGAAGGACCTCACCCACCCCAACAATGGACTCTTCTCTCTGCTGCGATCAGGGAAGCGCTTTCGCTCCCTGAAGTCCAACACAGAGAGAATGAGGAGGAGCTTCTTCCCGCAGGCTGTCCAAGCTCTCAACAACAGTACATAGAACTCATGCACTTTCACCTCCAATCACTCCGGACTCTTTGCACAAATCACTTTGCACAAAACCACTTTGCACAAAATCACTTTGCACAAAATGACTGCGCTTTTTAGGTCCTTACTGCTCTTTCTTTTATGGCTCTTTCTCTCTTTCTTTAAACATTGTAAAAAAACTGTAACTCATTTGCACACCTTCACCCTACCAGTTACACATATTTTATGTTAAAGACGTAAAAGTGTAATACTTGGTTATGTTTGCAATTTTTGCATATTGGTTCATTGTTTACTTGCAACATTTGCAATACTGTGGTCTGTAGCAGTTGCAGAAAGCATTTCACTGCACATCATACCGTGTATGACTGTGTATATGACAAATAAAATTTGAATTTGAATTAGACATAGACAGTCCAGGTACTGTTCACTGAAATCATTTTTTTTTTACCAATATCTAATCGAATTGTTTTACCATTTCTTGTATTATTTTTTCGTTCACTCATTTAATACTCTCTTATTATGCATTCTTTATTCTTATCACCCTGTAAATGAAACATGCTGTATGAATGGATTTGGCTCACCTTTTTATAAGGGTGCTGTTGTTGCTCCCTGCTGGGGGAATTCAACGTAGCGTTTACATGGCATCTGCCCTTATACAGCTTCTTTTTATAAAAACTAAAATGTTAATTTCATAACTTTTTCAATAAGGACAAGAGAACATTCAACTAGATTTATTTACATTATACATACATACATAGCACAGAACGCAAAATGGAAAACATTCGAATCTGGATGGTCTTCATAAATTATTAGGCAGAAAATTAGGGAGAACTATGAATAGTGAAAGTCTTCTTGGATGCAAATGCAAAACAATTAGATGCTGCCAACAAATGCAACACGCGACTGCCAACTTTACAAACATAAGCGAAAGTTGCAACTGTAGACTCCGACGAGAGGCGCGCGATTTGGTGTCGTAGTGCCCCCTGGGTAGTGTAGTTTATACAGGGTCGTTACTAATCAGACTTGAGAAACCCTAGTACGCTCAGTGTTGCGAACGTAGCAACATTGTCGCTACTTATTTTTCAAAAACCGCCTAGCGACAAATGTAGTCACATTTTTTACAAGCCTTAGCAACTTTCTGTACAACTTTGTGAGCAATATTCCCTCCCTGCGTTCTGAAAAGAAATTATCTGCGCATGTGCAAACATTATGACGTCACATCGACTGACCAATCACAAACCTTTCCAATTCACAAATTCACAAAACAAGTTGTATGACCTGACGCAGACCGCTTAAATTCCTATCAGTCTACTGTTAACAATTACTTTAAGCGAAATTATATATTATCAATTTATGATCTGATTTGACTGCTTGACATGCTCAGTAATATATATGCCATTTTAAACAAGAACTGTGTAAGAAGAAAAGTGGTGAATCGTTGTAAAAAATGAAATACCCTGAGCTACTTTAAAATACACCAAACCATTTCTGTATTGGGGAGAAAGTGAAGACCACCCCGTGATTTTTGGCTGAACGCAAGCAAGAACAAGAGCGGCGTGAAGCCGTCATACATGTAAATATGCGTAGGTCATCATCTAGCGACATCTAGCGACTTTCTTGGTAAACTTCAGCCACATTCTGTATGTAGTTGGCTATTTTGAGTATAGTTTTGAGCACTGCTGGTATACATTTTATTGTGCAGTCCCTGTATGAATCTTCGTCGCTTACGTAGGGTCGTGTTGTCTGAAATCAAATTCTGGTACATATCAAAATCAAAATGTCAGTGCATCAGTTTACTGACCCATAGATAATACCCAGAGTGTCATGACGTACTGTTCTTTATCTTACTAAAATTATTATGGATTGTTCACAAACATTCAGAGACCAGAGCTGGTGGTTGTTTAGCTCCCTCTTCGTTACTAAACAACTCGTTACACTTATCACAAGTATCTCACAAAAGACCTGTATTGGCTGCTCCATGGTCAAGGTTAACGAAGTGGCAGCCATAATTATTAACAGTTTCCTGCTAGGTTCGCCTATGAATTAACTGATGATAAATATTCATAAATATATTGCATAGATTCAATATATTGTGTTTAAAATGTACCTGAATTTGATTAACAGGCAGGAAATGTTTGAATGATCAGGGAGCGCTAGCATCCTTGAAGTTCCCGTATGTCCGACAGCTCGGTCGAGGATCCAGCTGACAGCTTCCTTCGCCAATGAAAACTAGCCACGATTTGGCGGCGTAAATTCGGACATGTAAGCCCGTGATTGGAGGAATCTGGCCGCGAACCGCCTTACCATTGGCTGAGGTTTGTGCGTGGGCTGTAGCGATTTGTCGGTGGAGGCAAAGCTCCACCTCCTGGTGGCTCTTTTGTTAAAGACGAGCCCCGGCTCCTGCTTTCACGCACTTCGGGCTTTTGCTTAGGCGCTCAGCAGAACGTACGTTCCACGTTGAACGCACAACGTCGCCGAAATGAAACGCTTGTGGATTGTCGGCTTAGCGTGTGCTCTGCTGGCCTTTAGTAAGTATCCCTTTCCCCGGCTTTTTTCTGCGCTGGGCTCCTCGCCGCGTGTATTGAACTTGTGGAAGTAACGCAGGTTCTGGAAGTTTCCTTATGAAACGTGGTTCCTGCGGCGCTGCTTTAATGGACGCGGAGGAGGTGTTATCGCCGCCTCGCTTCTTATCAGCAGTCAGGTGAAACGCTGTTATCGGACACGCCGTCCGCCTTGAAGGGTGACCCGCGTGTCCACGTCGGTCCTCAGCTAGCATGGTCGGCCGGGCCTGAAGGAGGAGTTGAAATGAATGAATGAATGAGGGTTTACGGTCTCTCTCCCCCTCTCTTTGAAGGCTCAGTTCGGGCGGAGGACGACGTCGACATCGACGGCACTGTGGAGGAGGACCTGGGTAAAAGCAGAGATGGTTCCCGGACTGATGACGAGGTGGTGCAGAGGTGTGTGTTCTTGCTCTCTCTCACTGCAGGATTGTCGAGGTGCATCCGATGCTGTGGTGTTCAGATGGAACAATAATCCACCTTTCTTCTCATCCAGGGAGGAGGAAGCTATCCAGTTGGATGGGCTGAACGCATCTCAATTTAAAGAAATCCGCGAGAAATCTGAGAAGCACGCCTTCCAGGCAGAAGTAAACCGTATGATGAAGCTGATCATTAACTCCCTGTACAAGAACAAGGAGGTAAGCTGCTGCTGCGCCTGCCATGCCTCTCTTCCTGAACATTCACCTGGCCATTGCTAGGCCGTATGCTCATGCGTTATAGAACCAGGAGAAACACAGTTCAGGGTTTGAGATACTTTGATATCTTGCATCTATAAATAAGCACATTGATTAGTTTTATAGTTATCCACTACATTAACATGTTAAAGCCATGACATTTTAATTAATTAATTAACTAATTAATTAATTAATTAATTGGCCTCCGAAGCGGCCCCGTAATCAGAAGGTTGCCAGTTTGAATTTCAAGGTGCCACTGAGCAAAAGCAGTCCCCACACACTGCTCCCCGGGCACCTGTCATGGCTGCCCACTGCTCACTCAGGGTGATGGTTAAATACAGAGGACTCATTTCGTTGTGTGTGCTGTGTATCACAATCACTTCACTTTAATGCAGGTTTAAAACACTCCAAGAAAGTGCAGTAGCTAAGGTGTACTTGGAGCTCATCTTCTATCTCCCCTCTAGATTTTCCTGAGAGAGCTTATCTCTAACGCCTCTGATGCCTTGGATAAGATTCGACTGCTTTCGTTGACCGACGAGAACGCCCTGACCGGTAACGAGGAGCTCACCATTAAAATTAAGGTGCGTTAACAACCTGCAGAACCCAGCAATCATGTCCATATCTGAAGCCCCGCTAAATTGGGAATTTTGCATCAGGAGGGCAATCCAGCATATAACTTCTGCCAGATCAATTGTGCGAAGGACCAAACTTGTTGATGGGCTGTTGTGACCCCTAAAGGGTACAGCCAAAGGGAGTGGACTACTTAAAGGACTAAAGCATGTGCTTTTGCACTAGGCTGCTCTCTAAATGGGTGTTATGACACAGATTTTAGTCTTAAGTCACCTCCCATCAAAAATTACTTTTTTTACATTTTTGTGTGTATGATCACATGTTTAGCTTTCGAACCGATCAGTCTGAATTCTCAGACAGCTGTCTTGTTCCTCTGCAGTCTGATAAAGAGAAGAACATGCTGCACATCACAGACACTGGTGTTGGTATGACCAAGGAGGACTTGGTTAAGAATTTGGGCACCATTGCAAAGTCTGGCACCAGCGAGTTCCTCAACAAGATGACTGACATGCAGACTGAGGGTCAGTCCACCTCTGAGCTGATTGGCCAATTTGGTGTTGGGTTCTATTCGGCCTTCCTGGTGGCCGACAGTGTTATAGTTACATCAAAGCACAACAACGACACTCAGCATATCTGGGAGTCTGACTCAAACCAGTTCTCAGTCATTGAGGATCCCCGTGGAAGCACTCTTGGACGGGGAACCACCATAACGTAAGTACAGTTTTAATTGGGTCAGTTTAAAGGATGTCTTATCACAACACTCATAATTAAGTTAGTCATAATGCTTTAAATGTCTTAACAGCCTTGTGATGAAGGAGGAGGCATCAGACTTCCTGGAGCTGGAGACCATTAAGAATTTAGTAAAGAAATACTCCCAGTTCATCAACTTCCCCATCTATGTGTGGAGCAGTAAGGTGGGTCTCTCCGCACGCACACACAAAAAAATTGGGACTCTTCTGTCTGACTCCTTTTTAAACTGCAACGTGTAAATGCGATGTTCAGAGTTGATGTCAACCTGTTCCCTGTATTCCCTTCCACTTAGACTGAGACTGTAGAAGAGCCAATTGATGAAGATGAGGCTGAGAAAGAGAAAGAAGACACCACTGAGGATGAGGCTGAGGTGGAGGAGGAAGAGGAGGACAAGGACAAGCCAAAGACCAAGAAGGTAAAAGGATCATCCATCTGAGACCAGTTATTACAATAAAAAAAAAAAGTGTTCTTAGAAGGATCAGATGCACTGTATGCTAAACAGATCACTTCCTGTTGGCTTTTGGCAAAACTGACAACTTGTCTTTTGAAGTAGAAATAATTAAATGATAAATGGTGCTTGGCAGTAGCTACATGTTGAGCTTAAAATAACTATGACTGGTATAGTAAAGTGACAAGATCAAGTGATTTGAAAGTGAACTAGTTAATTTGCAGGTCACAACAGAAGATTCAAAATGCTTATGGCAGCAAAGTGCATTATGCTGTTTGACTGCATGATTACTGACTGCATATGATTTGTTCCATATGATTGGTACACTATTGTCCAATAGGAATGATTATCACTAATTATGGGAAGAGGTTGGAGCTGCAGCCTGTTCATTTGGAGATCTTTTAAAAAAAAAAAAAAAAAAAAAAACATCTAGATCTGACCCTTTTGAGAACATCTTTCCTTTAGGTAGAGAAGACTGTATGGGACTGGGAGCTGATGAACGACATCAAGCCCATCTGGCAGCGTCCAGCTAAAGAGGTGGAGGATGATGAATACAAGGCCTTCTACAAAACTTTCTCCAGGGTGAGTCTGCACTGGCCTAGCTCTGAGTTTGTTGAAGCATCCATTCTAAAAGCTCTTTCAGAATGGAAAGCCGATTATTTAAAAACCCACCACCTGATTTATTTCCAGGATTCTGATGAGCCACTGTCTCATATTCACTTCACTGCTGAGGGTGAGGTCACATTCAAGTCCATCCTGTTTGTTCCTGCATCCGCACCTCGAGGGCTGTTCGATGAATATGGTTCTAAGAAAAATGACTTCATTAAGGTATGAAGAGGGTCTGAATCCACGTAAACGCACAACCTACCCTAAATCTCTCCCTATTTCTTCTGTGCTCCATAACATCCAACTTTCCACCCCTGCAGCTCTTTGTCCGCCGAGTTTTCATCACCGATGACTTTCACGATATGATGCCAAAATACCTGAACTTCGTCAAGGGGGTGGTGAGTCTTTTGCTCTCGCCTTCGTTATGGGAACGTGTGGCCCTAACATGCAGACATTGATGAGTCCTCTGCGTCCTAGGTGGACTCTGACGATCTTCCTCTGAATGTGTCCAGAGAGACGCTGCAGCAGCACAAACTCCTCAAGGTGAGTTCTGCACACCTACACTAGCAGTCAAAAGTTTGGATGCATCTACTCTTGGTTATGGAGCCATTATGAAGAATCCAATACTACAAAAAAAAAAAAAACTAAATATATCAGGAAAAAGTGAAGTATGCTTTCTTTACCTTCATGGCTGCTTTTCTATTCTATTATCATATGCCACTTTATTAAATCACATGTTATTTTAGTCTATAGTCTGTGATGTAAAAAAGACCCATAAATAAGTAGGTCTAAACATTGCATCAGAGTACAGGTGAGACACTGTGTGTCTGCTTCCTGCAGGTAATTCGTAAGAAACTGGTGCGTAAAACCCTGGACATGATCAAGAAGATTGCAGAGGAGCAGTACAACGACAAGTTCTGGAAGGAGTTTGGCACCAACATCAAGTTGGGCGTGATTGAAGACCATTCCAACCGCACACGCCTTGCTAAGCTGCTGCGTTTCCAGACGTCCCACAGCGAGAGCATCTTGGCCAGCCTTGAGCAGTATGTGGAGCGAATGAAGGAGAAGCAGGACAAGATCTACTTCATGGCTGGAACCAGCAGGAAGGAGGTACGCAGGCAGAGGAGTGACTCGAGAGACTTAATCAGGGCTTAATTACAGCAACGCTGCAAAGTTCAGGATCCCACAAGACTGTATTCAATCTGATTCTTCTTTTGTGGTGTAACAGGAAGGTTTAAGTCCTGTGTATCATCTCTCACTCTCCTGCAGGCCGAGTCTTCTCCATTTGTAGAGCGCCTGCTGAGGAAGGGCTATGAGGTCATCTACCTTACAGAGCCAGTAGACGAGTACTGCATTCAGGCCCTGCCCGAGTTTGACGGCAAACGCTTTCAGAATGTGGCTAAAGAGGGCTTGAAGTTTGATGAAAGTGAGACCGCGAAAGAGAAGAGAGAGGCGTTGGAGAAGGAGTTTGAACCTTTGACCACCTGGATGAAGGACAAGTCCTTGAAAGACAAGGTGCTGTAGTACTTTGTGGTGTTTGTTTAATTACTGCGAGGGGTGGTCTGGTTATAAGCTCTGTTGGTCTTGCAGATTGAGAAGGCTGTGCTGTCCCAGCGTCTGACCAACTCTCCCTGCGCCCTGGTGGCCAGTCAGTACGGATGGTCCGGCAACATGGAGCGCATCATGAAGGCCCAAGCCTACCAGACTGGAAAAGACATCTCCACAAAGTACAGTTCTTAAACGCTGTTATAATAATACATAATCTAAATATCTTTTGGAACAAGGGTTAAGCATTATTTCTCACCTCAGTGAGATCTAAACATGCACACCGGTGTCTGATTTCGAATAATGCGGTTATGTTTCTGCAGCTACTACGCAAGTCAGAAGAAAACCCTAGAGATCAACCCCAAACACCCCCTGATTAAAGAGATGCTGAAGAAGGTCAAGGTGAGTACCTTCCTTTCCAACTTCTCTACCTGTTATTTATGAAGGTCCTTCAGGTGGAACTTCTTGTCTAAAGAAACTGCACCCTCTTTCTGTTCAGGCCGAGCCTGAGGACCAGACAGCATCTGACCTGGCTGTGGTCCTGTTTGAGACTGCAACACTGCGCTCAGGCTTCCAGCTAGCCGACACTAAAGCCTACGGGGACCGCATAGAACGCATGCTTCGTCTCAGCATGAACATAGACCTGAGTGAACCGGTACGAATTGCCCGACAGAGGAATGTTAGTTTGTATTCTTTGTCACTATGAACAGGTCTTCATAACCTGGTGGTTTTTGTTTCTCAGGTGGAGGAGGAACCAGAGGAAGAGCCAGAGGAGACTGGTGAGGAAGAGGATGCCGATGAAGAGGAACTGAAGGCTGAAGACGACACTGAGGAAACTGAAGTGAGTGTGTGGGGTTGGGTGGGCCTGGTATAGGTTAAAGCTATGGCTGTCTGAAACAAGTATCGTTATATTCATTGCCTGACATTTTGATTCCATTTGATTTATTTCCACATGTATGGACTAATATAGCTGTTTTATACATCTTCATTTAGATATTGGTAGGGGGGGAAAAACATTTCAGTACACCCACTTTGAACAATCTTTTTATCTATTTATTTATTTATTATTATAATTTATTTATATATTTTTTTGCACTTTCTGTATTATACTAATCTCCGTTTCCCTGACTTTTCCTGCAGAGCACAGAGAAGGATGAGCTCTGAGAAACCGCAACGTGGAGAGAGTCTGAAATTAGGGGGACTGACTTTCTCCCTGGTCATGGGAGGGGGTGGGTGTTTGGGCAGGTGGGGGTGGGGTTTTTTTAAGCACTGTTTTCTTTTTTTTACTACATTCCTCATGACTGTAAATTTGTTAATATTTAACTGAACTGGTTATGAAGTGCTGACTTCTGTCGTGAACGATTAAATGTCTTTCCGAAAACTGATTTTGTGTCTGCTGTTTTTAATATGCTGCTTGTATGGATGTGATGTGAATGGAGCACAAGGCTACTAGCACCCTGGTTTTAGTGTGGGGCAACAGCGGTAAGCACCAATAAGGTTCCTGGTTCAAATTGCAGGCCCATATCTGTACTGTAATGTAATTTTGGCATCAGATTTCAGTAATTTTAGCTTTGAGTACAAATGGTAAAATAAGTAGATTCCAATTCATTTCTGCCAACCATCAAACATGTATATTGATACGATTACAGGATTTCCTGCATTGTGGGAACCTGAGTGATTTAACTCTATAGTGATATAATTAATATTTCAGTCTACTTTAACTGTCACATACTTTCAATAGCACAAAATCCGCCATCTTATGTGTTGGGTGATGGCCTACAAAAGTGATGTACAGAAATTGCTTCAGAGCAAGGTTCACCATCCATATTTCATGCTGTACTGTGGCATCAACAACACTGCAGAGGAATATTCCACTGACTTCTGGGAAGGCAAGAGGGTTTACCATACCCCACTACAGGGAGTGCAGAATTATTAGGCAAGTTGTATTTTTGAGGAATAATTTTAGTATTGAACCATGTTCTCAATGAACCCAAAAAACCAACTTAATATCAAAGCTGAATGTTTTTGGAAGTAGTTTTTAGTTTGTTTTTATTTTTAGCTATTTTAGGGGGATATCTGTGTGTGCAGGTGACTATTACTGTGCATAATTATTAGGAAACTTAACAAAAAAATATATACCCATTTCAATTATTTATTTTTACCAATGAAACCAATATAACATCTCCACATTCACAAATATAAATTTCTGACATTCAAAAACAAATCAGCGACCAATATAGCCACCTTTCTTTGCAAGGACACTAAAAAGCCTGTCATCCATGGATTCTGTCAGTGTTTTGATCTGTTCACCATCAACATTGCATGCAGCAGCAACCACAGCCTCCCAGACACTGTTCAGAGAGGTGTACTGTTTTCCCTCCTTGTAAATCTCACATTTGATGATGGACCACAGGTTCTCAATGGGGTTCAGATCAGGCCACGCTGTGGAGTACTTGGACGTGTGTGATGGAGCATTGTCCTGCATTAAATATTTTTCTTGAAGGATGCAGACTTCTTTCTGTACCACTGCATGAAGAAGGTGTCTTCCAGAAACTGGCAGTAGAACTGAGAGTTGAGCTTGACTCAGGGTCAAGCTCCTCAACCCGAAAAGGCCCCACAAGCTCATCTTTGATGATACTACCCCAAACCAGTACTCCACCTCCACCTTGAGTCGGACTGGAGCTCTCTGCCCTTTACCAATCCAGCCACGGGCCCATCCATCTGGCCCATCAAGACTCACTCTCATTTCATCAGTCCATAAAACCTTAGAAAAATCAGTCTTGAGATATTTCTTGGCCCAGTCTTGACGTTTCAGCTTGTGTGTCTTGTTCAGTGGTGGTCGTCTTTCAGCCTTTCTTACCTTGGCCATGTCTCTGAGTATTGCACACCTTGTGCTTTTAGGCACTCCAGTGATGTTGCAGCTCTGAAATATGGCCAAACTGGTGGCAAGTGGCATCTTGGCAGCTGCACGCTTGACTTTTCTCAGTTCATGAGCAGTTATTTTCCACACGCTTCTTGCGACCCTGTTGACTATTTTTAATGAAACGCTTGATTGTTCGATGATCACGCTTCAGAAGCTTTGCAATTTTAAGAGCGCTGCATCCCTCTGCAAGATATCTCACTATTTTTTACTTTTCTGAGCCTGTCAAGTCCTTCTTTAGACCCATTTTGCCAAAGGAAAGGAAATTGCCTAATAATTATGCACACCTGATATAGGGTGTTGATGTCATTAGACACACCCCTTCTCATTACAGAGATGCACATCACCTAATATGCTTAATTGGTAGTAGGCTTTCGAGCCTATACAGCTTGGAGTAAGACAACATGCATGAAGAGGATGATACTAGGCTACTAATTTGCCTAATAATTCTGCACTCCCTGTAGACCCTTATAAAATCTGCACCCCCTTCTCCACAGGGTCTTCAGTGAATGAGCTGCCCATTGTTCTTACTCCTTACTGCAGTCATGACCTTCATTATGCCATTAAAATGACCATTCTTTTAATTTAATTATCCTTTTCATGGTTATAACAATGGTTATAATTTCATTAGTGATTGCATTGGATATAGTTATATTATTTTTGAACTAATGAAAATACCGAGCTGTGATTTGTACCGGTTTTATTATTTTATTATATGACATGTTCAGTGCCAGTGTGGAAATTTATCTTACGAGAATCTCTACCCAGCTAAAACTAAGCAAGACCGTCATCCTAGTCTGAAGCCATGGAAACCCAGTGGGGATTGATGTCATTCATTTATTTTTGGGTCGGACCAACTTGAACCTTCCTGTTACATCTGGGACGAACCATTTCTCCCAGCGCTCTGGATGAACACAGGGGTAGTCCCACGGCTTGAAGCGCCCGTTCCAGTGGAGCAGCTTTGCCTCCTGCAGGGTGGACTCTGGGTAATGGGTTTCTGGACTCCAGCCTACCAGACACACAGCAGAAGACTATTTCCACACAGTTGATAAGGCCTGTTACTGATGTGACTGTCTCCTCAAAACAATGTAACAACCTCACTGCCCAATACAAGCAAGATACTCCTTACTAAAAATCTTCCTTTCATTTATGCATTCGTTCCCTTTGACCTCTCGACACACAAATGTTTGCAGAATGATGCAGGAAGGATATTCTTTTGCTGGACAAAATTAAATCTATTGTAGAATCAAAAACATTTAGAATTTGATATAAAATGGTCCATTGTTCTTATAGTTATAGTTGAAGTTTCAGCTATATACATGTTAGACAGTACATATTGAAACAAAATAACGTTTCTCCAAAACCTGGTTCTGCTCGTAACATTTGAACAATTAGACAAAGTTACATACTGACATAAAGTCCACGTGTGTGACACGGACAAACTGGGCAACATAAAGTGCAAATAGGGGATACAGGCCGTGCAAGAGTAACATTTAATACAAACATGCAGACAACAATAAGACAGACAGCGCTAAACTAGTGAAATGAATAATAAATGTGCAAAGTAAAATAGTGCAAATACTGCTGTGCAAAAAGGAATTATAGATGATATTACAGATCAATAATCATACAATATAACAGAGGTAGTGTGTGTGTGAGTGTGTGTGTATATGTGTGTCAGAAATGCTGGGCTTTCTTGGCGGTTGAACTGGTGTTGGGATTCCAGGAAGTTCAGTGTAGAGTGGTCCCTCTGTTGTCTTCTGAAGTCAACAATCATCCCCTTTGTATTGTCCACGTTCAGAAATAGATTGTTGACCTTACACCAGTCCGTCAATCGTTGCACTTCCTCTCTGTTCGCTGACTCGTTGTTCTTGCTGATGAGACCCACCACGGTCGTGTCATCGGAGAACTTGATGGTTGGAGCTGTGCATGGCTGCCTGCCTGTCGTGGGTCAGCAGGGTGAACAGCAATGGACTGAGCACAAAGCTCTGAAGAGCTCAAGTGCTCAGTGTGGTGGTGCTGGAGATGCTGTTGCCAATCCGGACAGATGGAGGTCTCTCAGTCAGGAAGTCCAAGATCTAGTTGCAGAGGGAGGTGTTCAGGCCCAGCAGGCTCAGCATCTTGACCAGGTGTTGAATGCTGAACTGAAGTCTATTAATAGCATTCGTGTGTATGTGTCCTTATTGTCCAGGTGGGTGAGGGACAGATGTAGGGTGGTGGCGATGGCTTCGTCTGTGGAGTGGTTCGGACGATAGGCAAATTGCAGTGGGTCCAGGGTGGAGGGCAGCAGGGTCTTCATATGTTTCATGACCAGCCTCTCAAACCACTTCATCATGATGGGTGTAAGTGCAACAGGACGATAGACATTGAGACACGACACTGAAGACTTCTTTGGCACGGGCACGATGGTGGTGGCCTTGACACATGTAGGAACAACGGCGGTGCTCACTGAGATGCTGAAGATGTCAGTGAGAACATCTGCTAGTCTGCACATTCTCTGAGCATCTTCCTGGGATGTTGTCTGGTCCAGCAGCCTTTCATGTAAGGAGTTTTCCTTACATCCGCCGTGGTTAGACACAGCACCTGATCACTGGAGGAGGGTTGGATTTCCTCACAGTCATGTTGTTCTGTGTGTTGAATCGTGTGTAGAAGTCATTCAGTGCATCTGGTAGTGAGGGTCACTCTCACAGGCAGAGGTTTTAGTTTGTGACTGCCTGGATGCCCTGTCACATGCACCGTGTGTCACTGCTGTCCTGGAAGTGGCTGTGAATTTTCTGCTGTGTGCCCGCTTTGCTGCTCTAATGACTAATAATGACCATTTTTATGGACAAAATTACATGGTTTGTCAGTCAATTGTAAAATCAGAAATTAAAACGAGTCGTGGCTTTAATCAAATACCCTTCCACCATCCACAAAATATTTTTTGGAAATAAAAATTTATTGTGAATTCAGCATTTAGGATAGACTAAGATCTACATTATACTTATCAGTACTACATTCTGTTGTTCTTAACCATTTTTGACATTGTATTTACAAAACCTATTGAATACTTAGAGATGCATTTTCATATTAGATATACACTTTAGTTTCACAAAAGATCAAATAGACAGCACTAGAGAGCAATAAGCCAGACATTTTTACTTGAATACTTATGAATACTACTCTGATTAGGATTTAACACAAATATATGTAAAGCATCTATAGAAAAACTAGAATGAATAGCATGAAATATCCATTGCCTATGCTTTCTTTAGGTTCTCTCGAGAACACAACTGAAATGAAAGTGGGTTTTAACGGCAAATTACATGACTCCTTATGCTGTCAGTGCATTGTGGGAAGGCTCTGATATCACTCAGGTGAGACTCACCAAGGTGTCTGACATGCCAGAGAGGGTCCATGGTTGTGAACTTATCATGGAAGACAATTAGCATAGGTGGGGTGGCAACGCCCCCCGCCATAGCACTGCTGTACAGGTTCTCCCTGGTGACAAGGCAGAAGGTCCATCAGCATTTTATAGTCATTTACTACTGGTCCATAAGGTGTACCACAGCATACACAATCCCTTCATGTCAGATCTACATCTACAGTGGATTAAGGCTCTTTTTTTCCCTTCTAGACAACAAACCTGCACCATTATGTGTGTGGACGGTGAAGGAGCTTGAGCACTATATATATATATGTCAGAATGAGCAAACATTTAAATTAAATGTCTATAATATATAGGTTTCATTTAGTATGTAGTTATGCAGTTCCAGCTCTACATCTAACATGTTTATCAGCTTCCCATTTACATTTACGGCATTTGGTAGACACCCTTACAACATGCTTTCATGTTACCATCGATGAAGTAAACTTCCCCATCCATTTAATCAGTAATGACAGTCCAGGGTGTGGGGTGGTAGTAGACTAGTGGGTAACACACTCCCTATGAACCAGAAGATCACAAAGTCCCAGGTTCAAACCCCACTTGCTTTCATTGTGTCCCTTAGCAGGACACTTAACCCTGAGTGTTTCCAGGGGAACTGTCCCTGTAACTACTGATTGCAAGTCGCTCTGAATAAATGCTGTAAATGTAATAGTAATTAGCCACATCATTAATTAAAGCCTGACTAAACAGTAGCAACTGGACGGGAAATGTCTTCTACCTTCTGCACCCAAACCTCACCTGAAATTCTCTTTCATCCATCTCTCTAAGTGCTTGGTAACTTTTTGCTGCTTCCACATAGTGATGTCAGCCAGAAAGACGCCAGGGTTGAAGGAGCAGTCTGAGGGGTTGATACCCAGGTCACGCACTCCTTGTTTCCTGTAATCCAGGAAGCCCATGTACGTTGTCTGGGAAATGGTGTCGCAGAAGATGTGTTATAATGTGGTGTAACCTGTTAAAACCCTAATAAACTGTCTGTTCCTTCTTACATTTCATTTTTATGCTCACCTGCATACCCACACTGCGCACCATCTCATGACTGAAGGGCAGGTCACAGTCTGAGGCAAATGCAGCGGCGTGACCTGGTTGCAGCTCCAGATGGAACAGTTCCTGGATGTCATCTGAGGAAGACAGGGAGGCAGATCGGGATTTGAATCCGGCCACCTTCTGATTATGGGGCCGCTTCCTTGACCGCTTGGCCACCACTGCCCTCACAACTGGTGGTAAGCGCAGTGCTTTTCGCTAGTGTAAGGTAAGGCATCCTCAAGAATAACACAAACAGATAAACTAGAACACTCCCTATGAACCAGAAGATCACAAAGTCCCAGGTTCACTTGGAAGCCAATCAGGGGATCATAATATAAATGTTCATCAAACGTTCATAGAATGTGCAACAGGATATCGTTCAGTTTTGGACATTGTTCTGAAATGTACATATTAAAAACAAATCCTGTATAAACAGACAGCTACAAATAGATAAACACATATTGCATTGCAAGGATTCTGAAATTCAACATAGTCCAGCCTATTAGCAACAGAGCTGCATCAAGTCTACAAAGATACACTATTGGATGATGTTAATATCCAGAAACCTGTGAACCAACAAAACACCAGACTGATTCACACATCTCCCTCTATTTACACTCTACCGACTGAAAATTATACAGAACAGTGGAAGAACATCACTTTCTCAGCTGCTCTGACACTTCAATAGAGGGAAGAGATATTACCCTGTACAATGACATCGTCATCTAAGTAGATGACCCTCCTGTGACTGATGTCCAGCAAAGGCAGGTAGAAACGTACAAAATTAAGCTGCAGCAGGGAGGAAAAAAATGGGGTCAGTTGCTATGCAAGCATGAGTATGACAAGTATGTACAAGTCCTGTATGAATTGTAGTGTGAGTGTAGTATGAGGTATGTGTGTGTGCGTGTGCGTGTAGATGGCCATACTGGGTTCAGCAGCTCTGGTCTGGATGAACTGGGCTTCACTTTGCCTTTTAGCACCATGGGGTTGAACTCCAGGATCCTGTAGCTGATTGTCCTCAGATGTGTCCCCTCTATATACTGCCTGTTGTCCGGCAACCAGAGACATTACTAATTAGACGTTACTAGACATTGCTATTTTATCACAAGGCAAAAAAAAAAACTGCACTGAATATTCACACAGCACATTTCTTCTTTCTGAAAGTCTGTGTATCAGTTTGTACATTCAGGGTTCCTGTCATTTTTGCATTCATCTTACAGTGTCAAGCAGCAAGCAGGTAAGGAACAAGGCCAACCAGCTATAACATTATGATTATATTTTTGGGGTGTTTCAGGTCTGCAGCAATCAGCACATACCAAAAACAGTCCAACAAAGGAAAAGCAGTGAACCAGTTCATTCTGGTTCTTACAGAAAACTATCAAAACCCACTGTGGGGCTGTGTAGCTGCAGAACAGTCAGGGTACCAATCCTGACCCATCCACCACCAAAAATGTCAAAAATGGGCACATCAGAACAGAATCTGATCATGTTTCATGCATCCCTGGGTGCTTCCGCATCACTCACCTGGGGAAGAAATGGGAAAGAGGCGCACTGGCAGAGGCAGTGTGATGCTTTGGACACCCTGGGAAACTTAAGGTCTTCCATGTGATCGTAATTTTACCACTGACCCCCCTTTCATAGAGACGGTATTCTCTGACAGTGCCCTCTTTCGGACAATTCCTTTGACTTCATGCTTGGTTTGTCCTCTGACATGAACTGCTGTGTCCCATAGCTGTGGGACATTATATAATGATGTCCAGTAAACTGTTTTTTCCACAGGTGGACTCCAATTAAGCTGCAGAAACATCTCAAAGATGATCAGAGGAATCAGGATGCCCCTCAGCTCAATTTTGACCTTCATGGCATAGGCTGTGAATTCTTATGTACATGTGCTTTCTCAGTTTTTTTATTTTTAATAAATTTGCTAAAACCTAAAAGTACATTTATTTCATGTTGTCATTATAGGGTGTTGTGTGTAGAATTCTGATGAAGAAAATTTGATTTAATTTTGGAATACGATTGTAACAAGTGGAAAAAGTGATGCACTGTGAATACTGTCCGGATGCACTATATGTTTGAATATGATGTGTAGTGGTGGAACTGGCTGTAGAACAACGGGCTAGGTCAGAGCTGGTCCTGACTGTGTTGTCATTAGGTGGTAGTAGCCTAGTGGGTAAGACACTCGACTATGAACCAGAAAGTCCCAGGTTGAAACCCCACTTACTACCATTGCCCTGAGCAAAGCATTTAAGCCTGAGTGTCTCCAAGAGGACTGTCGCTGTAAATACTGATTTCTATGTCACTCTGGATAAGGTTTTTAATAACCTAAAAGTAAATTTATTTCATGTTGTCGTTATAGGGTGATGTGTGTAGAATTCTGATGGAAAAAAAAAAGAAAAATTGGAATAAGATTGTAACAAGTGGAAAAAAAGGTGCAAAGGTGTCACACACTTGACCAGTTGGGTGCCGTCTCTCAGGGTAATTATGTAGAAGAACACATTGGAGTTCGTATTGCTGCGCACACTGTTGATGGTTGCCATGGAAGCACCAATGCGTTCCTCAGACGCACAGATGACTACAGGAATGACCTCTGACTCATTTTCTTCCTGTCTGCCTGGGTTCAAGACACCTCTGGTGGTCTTCAGTGCGTCTGAGGATACACAAAGACCAGCATATGAATAGCATAAGACTTGCACATGCACAGAATGTCTACAGTTTTCTTCTGTAATGTAATTAACCTACGTTTGCCAATTAGGACAGCATGTTTTATTTGTCCTTTGCATAGGTGAGTTTGAATTCTACATATATGGAAGAAACTGTGAGAAGGTTGTTCCACACATCTTTGAGAACTCATCACAGATCTTCTGTGCCTGTAGGCTTCTTCAAATCCTTTAAATGTAAATTCAAATGTATTTTATTGTAATTGGTGGGGAACAGCCAGACACTGCTACCAAGGTAAGGCTGTGGAAAACATTTACATTTTCAGCATTTGGCAGAGGCTCTAATCCAGAGTGATTTACATCAGTGTGTTAAAATGCCATCGTCAAAATCCCTTATATGGTTCACTAGGACCTGATCTGCAATTACCATTATCTTTATAAATCTGAACCCAACTGTGTGGGTTTTTTTTATATATATATTCTTAAGAGGAATTTTTAATCTAAGTTTTCTCTAAACTTAGTGGAAATTCATTCCACCACCTAGACAGAGAAGAGATGAATGCTTTCCTAGTACCTTGACAGATGGTGGTACTAGTTGAGCAGTGCTGGAGGATTGTAAATGCTGTAAATGCCGTAAATGATGAGAGATCTGAGGTAGGAGGGTGCCGGCCCTTCCTTGGCATTGTAGAACATAGCAATGGAAACAATTGCATGAGAGACTAATTGTCACAGAGGCTAAAAGGTTTTGTGCTTGGTGATCCTGTGATCCTGTATGTCACCATATGTCAACCCAACACAGACAGGCCACACACCATGGCAGGACTGAAGAGAGCACTGTGTGTGCCTGTGTGTGTATGTGAGGTGTGTGTTACCTGTGTGTTTGTGTGGCTGCAGCTGTCTTCTGTGCAGCATCATGAAGAGCAGCAGCAGCAGCAACAGCAGCAAGAGGAAATTGTTTGCTGCAACACAGGAAACAGGACTGGGGATGATGTGCGATTCTGGCACATTCAGATTAAAACTGCAGACATAAGGATGGCTGAGGAGTAAAGAACAAGCAGCTTCCAGACTGAACCTGAGAGGGGTTCCTCGTAAATGGTGAATGATGAATGATTTGATGTGTCGTGTGTATTACATAGATCTTGTAAGTGACAGAAACATGAACTATGAACACCTCCATATAAAATTATATCTTTTTTGTGTGCGTTTATATCCCTTAGAATGCAGATAAATGCTAAAAGAGAGCTTTTTCTCATGCTGACCATGATTACATCATTTGTAGACCATGTAGAATTGGAACCAATGCCTAAAACAAACACAGACACACACTTACTGTTCCTCAGGAGAGCCATCCTGTCTTCTGTGTAATCCATAAGGCGTGATGCAGAATGGAAAAAAAGGACAGAAGGCGAAACATTACAAAAAATCTTAGTCTCTGCAACTCGTTCTCGATGAAATCATGTGATCATCTTGGAAAGTGAAGCAAATGACCACTATACCTGGCTTTTTACCGGGCGCTCGCGGTGACCAGAGAGAGACAGAGAGAGGACAGAACGAGGGGCTGACAGATCAGGAGACAGACAGAGAGTTGTGTAAGAGTGAGAGAGGGCTTGTCTCTGCACATCTGGAAGTGTTCCTTCCCAGTTCCTTCCTGATGCCAGTCTGAAGGGAATTAAAGTAAAAAAGCACACTGAGGTTTACAGGAGCTCAACATGTCCACTCGCTTCATCTGCTTCTCCATACACATATCTGTTGTTGTCGTTGTCTTCCTCGTTGTCTTATCTGGGTCCGGGGCGCAGGGGCTCAGCTCCCTCTTCACCACGACAGATCAGACACTGCCCCTGTCGATCTCCTACTCCCTTCTTCCCTCACTCAAGACCCTGAGATACTTAAACTCCTCCACTTCAGGCAGGACCTCTCTCCAGACCCTTAGTTGGCAAACCACCCTTTTCCGGTCGAGAACCATGGCCTCAGATTTGTAGGTGCTGGTCCTCGTCCCAGCCACTTCACACTCGGCAAGAGCTGAAGGTCAGAACCTGATGAAGCTAGGAGGACCACATCATCTGCAAAAAGCAGAGACGAGATTCTCCTGCCACCAAACTCGACACCCTCCACACCACGGCTGCGCCTAGAAATTCTGTCCATATAGGCTAAGAACAGAACCGGTGACAAAGGGCAGTCCAACACTCACCAGGAACAGGTCCGACTTACTCCCGGCTATGCGGACCAAGCTCACGCTCCTCTGGGACAGGGACTGAATGGCCCTTAACAAAAGGCGGTGCCCCTGGGGACACAAGGTCATAAGCCTTCTCCAAATACACAGAACACATGTGGACTGGCTGGGCAACCTCCCATGCCCCCTCCATCACCCTAGCAAGGGTAAAGAGCTGGTCCACAGTTCCACGGCCAGGACAAAAACCACATTGCTCCTCCTCAATCTGAGATTCAACTATCGACCGGACCCTCCTCTCCAGTACCTTGTAGTAGACCTTTCCAGGGAGGCTGAGGAGTGTGATCCCCCTATAGTTGGAACACACCCTCTGGTTCCCCTTCTTAAAAACGAGGACCACCACCCCAGTCTGCCACGCCAACGGAACTGCCCCCGATGTCCACGCAATGCTGCAGAGACGTGTGAACCACGACAGCCCTACAACATCCATAGCCATGATATTTCGTCCCTGTCAGAAAGACTGTGGGTGGAACCGGCTTTAGTTAGCTTTTTCTATCTAGTCCAGTTGGAGTGTGACAGCTAATGAGCCACACATATTTCTTCACATTGTGTGTTTATGACAAAAAATTAATAATTAACAAATCGGATAAGCTGGCCTCCAGGCTCTTAATTCTCTGACCGGAATCAGGCTCAGGAGGAGGCGCTGCAGGCCAGAGAGGCCTTAACTAAACGACTGGAGAGAAACCGTCGCTTAAAGCAAGCAAAGACTGATCTTCATATAGCCAAACCTCAATGCTATCAGCAGACCCCAGTGCAGATTCGCCAGCGAGTTTTCAACCACTACAAGATCAGCCCAATGCTGTTACTACATCACCAGCAGAAGGCTTCAGCCCAGTGTTTCCACTCGGGACAACAACACCTACACCACAGAGTCCGGTGAGGACACACCACAACACACCGGCTGCAGTGCCACCGCCACTCGCAGTTACCACAGCTCTGATGTCAACCACTGTGAATACAATGGCGCTATCTTCAGCTGCACCTGCACAATGAATCAAACACCACCGTCATCTCAGGACCCACGTACAGCAACACCAGCAGTAGTTCCTTCCAGGGCCGAGGTGAGGTCACAGCCCTGTCACAGCTCAGCAGTGCAGCACCCTGTAACCATCGGCACACAGCCATGTGAGGTACCTTCCCCTTTAATCCAGCATTACATGCTGCCACCCGGCAGCCATCACCTAATCATCTAGTGCTACTCATATCAGGTCCTCAGCAGAGGCACACAGCACTAAATGACATCACTCCCAATGTCCCCAACAATCTGGCTTACCACCACAACTCGGAACAGAGCTACTAATTGCCTCAGCATATGGCATTCCAAGGCCCACACTGCCAGTGTTTGAGAGCGGCAATGGAAGTGACTTTACCCTTCTGAAAATGGCATTGGACAATCTGCTAAACAGCCATAGTCACCTCAGTGAGCAAAACAAATATCAGATGTTACTTCCCAGCGCTCTTCAACTGGCAAAGGTTTACATGTATTATTCAAGCCCATATACTGCTGCACTCCAAGCACTGAAAGACAAATATGGCCAACCACGACAGCTCGTCCAATCAGAGCTGGGTGCCATCCCGACCACTCCAGCTCTCAAAAGGGGTGACACGAACGCCTTTGACTCTTTCGCTTTGTCGGTTCAGTTGATAGTGGGCATGCTGCGGACGCTTGAAGGTCAAAATGGTTATGAGCTCATGTGCGGCTCCCACGTTGACAAGCTGCTGCCACTTTCATACAGAGACAGTTTTGAATACTGTATCAATCGAGGCATCCTGCAGTCTGGTACAGACAGAACTTACACATTTCCTGACCTGGCCGCCTTGCTACAAATTAAGTCACAGGCCAAGCGTATAGCCAGTTGTGCCACAGCACAGATTCTCCTAAATTCACCAAGAACGAGCGCAGGGGCCCATACCACAGAGAGCGCTCAACACCTGTCTTGTTCACAGTTAAGGAGTCTACTCCAGCTGAGCCTGCTTGTAGCAGGAATACCCCAAAACCCAAGCCTTACTACTGAGATTGATCACTATCTCAACACCTGTGAGGGTTTCCAGAAACTTGACACAAGACGAGTCATTGCATGGATTAATGACTGTAAACGGTGGCAGAGGTGCGAGCGTAGCCATTCGACTGAAAGCTGCAACCTCCCTGCAACGGCCCTGCAAGATTTGTAAAGCCGTGCACCTTACTGTACTGCACCATGCCTTTCACGACAGTTCCAACACAGTTGTCATGGTGAGTTCATCAGGCTCTAGGGTCACAGCACACGGTGACACAACGAAATGTGTCCTCTGTATTTAAGCATCACCCACCCAGCCATGACAGGTGCCACTGAGCAAAGCTGGATCAGGATTCAAACCTTCTGATTACCACTATGTACATATATCAAATAGAGTATACACATCTAAAATTAATTTTAAAAAATTGATTAAAATGGGATGAGAAACAGACATAGGATAGTAATACTGTGAGTAAAATTATGAAAAGGAGGGTGGCATGTTCTCATTGGTGAGTCGAACGGCTGAGTGCAGAAGTTGGATGCGACAAGTAAAAAATATTCAGTAACATCATATGCTATAAGCAGTGGTGAAGGAAGTACTGAAGCTTAGTACTTAAGTAAAAGTACAAGTAACCTGCAAAATATGTACTCAAGTAAAAGTAGAAGTACATCAACAATCTTACTTAAGTAAAAGTCCTAAGTACTTACTTTTAAATTGACTTTAAAGTATTTTTTTTAAGTAAAAGTACTCACACAATTGTTTGTCTCAACATCTGGGGTGTGCCATTTTGTAAAAGCATAGTGCATATACTGACTTATGCCTGTACTGATGTCATTGCTTGTAATAATTTCAAGCAATTATACAGTATATGTGTATTGGAAAGTTTGGTGTGCTTATTGTGCGTGGACTCTGCAATACTGTGTGTACCTTAGAATTATGTGGATGACAAGTTATGTACTAGGTATGACAGATAGAAGGAGAAGACTGAAGGAGGTTCAGATAGAAGGACGTTGTATTGAAAATGTTAAAAAAGAAAAAAAAAACTAAAGAACGAACGTGAACTAGTTCATTTTTTGAGCTGTGAACTTGGTTCAAAATAAAAAAAAATTAACTATGAACGTGAACTAGTTCTTTTTCAGTGTGAACTGGCACAACAATGAGCTGGACATTATGCTAACAAAGACATTAAGCTATCTTCTCTGAGCTAATAAACCAGTGTTAAAAAAATCATGAAGCTACACTGGTGTGGTTTTTTATACTACTTCTGTATGTCAGCATACATTTCGCTAGATGATAGTATCTTAACATGTCATAACATACCCAAAAGCATAGCATACCATAGCATAGCTTACCTCTATATGTTTTTTCAAATTTGAAGGGGAGTTTTTAAATGCCAACAATTCTTTATGTTGAGGCAGGCATGGGATGCAAAGAAATAGCAAGGACTCATTCTTTGCTCCTTTGTACTCAAATAAATTTCTGTCATGATCCGGACCGGCAGGGGTGACTCCGGATCCGGAATTCGGACCGGAGTTTCATGTTCGTCTCGTGTAATGTTCCCTGATCGTGTTCACCTGTTGACTATTTATATAATTGTACAAAACTATCCTGTTCGTCAGGTCACTGCGTGATAATGGTCCCTTGTCGTGTGCAGTTTGTATTAAACCCCTGTCGTGTGAAATCGTGCATATGCGTCCTCCTTCATCGCCATGTCCAGCCCCCACGTGACTATTTCTTAAATCCGGCCCAGGATTTCTTTGTGATTCAGAGCTCAGTAGATGCAGCTGTGGGTCCATGTTGAATGTCTCGGTCTACCAGCTCGTGCCGCGAACTGACGCGCGCTCTGCCATCATTGGATAATACAGCCTGATTGGTAGGAAATGGCAAACAACGCCAGAACGCAGTAGGCAACTATTTTTTCATGCAAGATTTTGAGGAAATTGTGTTCATAAAATGTAGAAATGTAGTGGAGTAGAAAGTACAGATAATTGCCGCAAAATGTAATGGAGTAAAATAAAAAGTATGCATTATTATTTTTACTTAAGTAAAGTACAGATACGTAAAAATGTACTTAAGTACAGTAACGAAGTACAAATACTTTGTTACATTCCACCACTGGCTATAAGCGCCAAACATATATGTGTGGTTCAAAGTAGCGAAAATGAATAAAAACTGAAAAAACACAGTCTGTACGGAGCGATCGGGAAGACGTGGCCGCGCCATCTTGTCATATAATCTATTCCGGTGATATTTATGGTTCTATCCACTTAGAACCATAAATGTTCTGACAGACGAATCAGCGTCATTATTGAGGTTAAGTAAATTCATGGATGCATTGTGGGTCTGGCTTTTCAAACTGGCAACCGCGCACACTACCACGTGACACGAAACAACCAATCAGTGACATGCTTACGTTCTTATACCATAAGTAAATGTCAAATCGCGTAAATTTCAAAAAACAAGACAGCAGCAAGGATTTTGTGGCGACAATAGACCATGGTGTAGTTTTTAGTTGCTTCGTAAAAATTGTATATGTTATTGGCTTTCAGTGCACATCCGGGTTAAACTTTGTTAGCAACGGCTGGCGCTGAAATCGCGCATCTCTGCGAGAATTTCGAGTCTTTACAGCCTGTTTGGCGCGTCATCTGTCCCAAATACAAAACTGCGCTGGCTAGCAAAAAAAAAAAAAACACATAGACTGTAGCGAAGCGACATGATTGGTCAATTGACAACGAGGGACAACGTGATTGGTTGAAAAAAAAACAAAACAAGATTGGTTGGTTTAGGACCAATCACGTTTGTTTGTTTTGATGACGTCACTAAACCTAATGTTATAAAAAGGCGAACAAGCCTGGACACTTCATAGTTGAGTGGAGATCTTGTTGAGAGAAGATAGTACTGAATGGGAGATAAGGACATACCTGTGCCGCAGCAGCAGATTACATTACCTCTGAGAGGGGTTCTGTGGTGCATGGGACCAACCTCTCAGCTCCACCACGCTCAGGTCCCTTTCGGCAGACCAATGATTCTTAATACGCTTGCAAACCAGTGGCAGCAGTTTGGCACTTACAATCCTGCATTGGGCTTCTGCTCACCGTACACCGTGCAACCAGAGCAGAACACCAACAGTCTGTCAATCATGCAGACCCGACCGCAGCAACAAGCTTGGGTGCCGTGCAACGGTGGAGTCCAGTTTGATGCTGGACAAACCCCACAGCTCGACAACTCCATGGCCATCAAGACTTCAGTGGCCAGATCCTTGACTACACAGACTAGTCTCGGGTCAGAGAAATTATCTGTTGGTCCACACTTGTCAAATGTTGTGTCTACATTTAATATTGGATGTAAACTGGACCTGAACAACATAGCAAGGCGTGGTCGAAATGTTGTGTACAACCCAAAGCGTTTCAATGCTGTTTCAATGAAGATGCGGAAACCCAGAACATCTGCACTCATCTTCGAGTCGGGGAAAATTGTTTGCGCAGGAGCCCAAAACGAAATTGAGTCCCGAAATGCAGCCAGAAAGTATGGGAGGCTGATCCAGAAGATGGGATACCCTGCAAAATTCCAAGGATTTAAAATCCAAAACATGGTGGCAAGCTGCAATGTTAACTTCACTATTCATGTTGAAGATCTTGCTCGGGACTACCCACAGGAGTGCTGCTATGAGCCCGAATTGTTCCCGGGATTAAAATTCAGGCTGTCTGAACAGAAACTTACACTCCTGATCTTTATATCGGGCAAAGTTGTCTTTGTAGGCGCAAAAAGCAAAGACCAAGTCAACAAAGCTTTTCAAGCCATCTGCCCAATCCTGCAGAGATTCAAGAAGAAAACACATTGAGAGGGTACAGTTGTGCATTTTTTCCAAGATGCCTTCTACAGTGTTTCAAAAGAACTGTGTACTTGCAATATGTGTTGCATTATTCAATAAAAATCCCCCTATTTGCAGACAAAGAAAAAACGAAATATCACGTGTATTCAGACCCTTTGCTCAGTATTTAGTAGAAGCACCCCCTTGATCTAATACAGCCATGAGTCTTTTTTAAAATATTTATTTCACCAGACTGTCCCACTTTTTCCTTCTCAGGAATGCTTCTTCTAAGCACGATACACCACAGTCCAAGTTACGATACAAAGCGAAAGCCCATCTTAATCAAAGATTACAGGAAATGCAAATGAGTTGTTGACGGCCATGATAAGGCATATTTTCTTCTGGCTCTTCCACAACCTGGTTGACCCGTCCCTCTACAATGCCTGTGTCCTGTGGACTTCAACCGAGGCGCCATCCTGGCAGCAGCAGAAACCATGCAGGAGGAGGCTCGACATTGAAGACATGGGAGAAATGCTGGTGACCCCACACATCCAGAAAAGAGGGTGCCTTCCACCTCATCCTCCACTGCAGGAATAGCTGCAAATCTGCAGGGTGCTGCTGCAGGCCCCTCTCTCATCAGTAACTGTAAAGGCAGGAGGTGGGGCTACAGGAGGTAGGGATAAAAAAGGAAAAGTTGGGGGCACCTGTTGCAAATGTGGGAAATTCACATGCAAGGACCAGAGTCGGTCCTTTAGCAGCCACATGAGCTCGATTCTCACTCCCAGACAAATATGATTTCTTTTTCAATAATGTTCAACTTTGTAAAATAAAGTTTGTCTGGTCAAACTGATATTTTATTCTTCATGTATTATTAAAACACAACAAGTTAATAAGCATTTAGTGGGGGAAAAGCCTTATACTTATTGTTGGACAAAGCCTAGTAACAATCAGCATATACAGTCCCTGACAAAAGTCTTGTCGCTTATCTATTTTGTAGAAATGCCTGCTAATAACCTGACTTTTAAATAATCAATTGGTGTTAGAAATAGCTCGTATGAAAGTTAAAACTCTACAAAATGATGTTTAATACATGGAAGTGAATTCAGTTTTGCAAAAAAAATTATCATTTAATCAAGACAGAAAGGTCACATTTTGGCAAGGCAAAAGTTTATACAGAAATTGAACAAATTTCAGGTGACCAGGTCTCGTGGAGCTCTGCTGCAGTGGAAAATGTGCTGGCCTTGGCTTTTGGAGCCAACAAACGGTCCTCTCGAGCAGTTGTCTTGCAGGGTCTGCCTGACCTGGGCTTGTCAAAAACGTCTTCAGTCTCTTCAAATCTTTTTTGTATCCACTGTACTTGACGCTGAGACACATTGAAGGTGTCGGCCACATCAGCACTGGATCTGGTCTTCAGCCTCTTGATAATCAACACTTTAGTCTCAGGGTGAATCTTAGGCATGTTTGCGGCGGTCTAGTTGCAGTTGATGTGAAGGTCTAGTGTACTGGGGTTCTTTTTATACACATCTGAGACACACCTAATTCATCCATTATTAGTCACAGGTGAAGCTCATATGACAAGGCGACAACTTACGTCTTTTTCAAAAATTATAAAATACAATTGGATGCTTTATTTGCTTTGAATTAACCAACAGTTGTGTATTATTGTATACATCAGATTAATGCACATGTACTACAGTAAAATATATTGATAAATTGAAGATGCTGCTTCTGAGACATAAATAAACCAGATAATTCTTGCAGCAAGGTCCTAAACCTGTAATATTTTCATTCACACATTAAGTTTTTGTTTCATAAATTAAATGAATCAATGACTATTTTCTTTATATTGAAGCAGTTCATACACCTTCCTCGATGTCCCCACTGAGGTAGAGAGCCCTCTGCACATCAGAGCTGTAGTAGCGGTTAGCGTAAACCTGATCTCCCTCTCCTTACCTTAATCAGTAGTATGGTGTCAATGCCTTATGTCAATAAGACAGTTGGATACAAAAGGGTCATCAATCTCCAGAACCTGTAGCAAGGTGGGAAACACTGGATGATGAAAAATCTGGAAACTTAAAAAACTTAAAATTTCCATTCTGAGATTTACCAGCCAGTCTATGTAAAGTAGATTCCATCATAAGTGTCACAACCTTTAGGCATGACAAGGCAGGTGAACAAAGAGGAGGACGAAGAGGTGACGAGATGACGAGGAAGAAGGATGCAATCGCACGACGTCACGATACAGGGGTTTAATGGTGCAGAACAGGGGAGACATCCGAGACGTTGGTGAACATGTAACATATCAAAGACCCATCAGCAAACAGGGCAGCTTTATACATTAGACACAGGTGATTAGGGAATATTACGCATGACTAACATGAGGATCCGGTCCGGATCCCGGAGCGGAGTAACCCCTTTCGGACTGGATCATGACAATAAGATGTCCATATATGAGTACAAATTGCTGAATAGTAATATCTGTATATGGTTGAAAGAGAGATGACACAGACTGTTTTGATAATTTTTTTTAAAAGAGTACAAATCTGTCTAACATTTTTTTATAAAAAAGAGTACAAGTCTGCACCTGAATGAGTCATTTAACACAGATTTTTTCCCCCTCAACATTGCAGCGCTTGTCTGTGAACTCACTCACAATAATTTGAGGTCTCTTGTCTTTAAAGTAGCGGAGCAAGAGCGCTTCATCACAGCAAAAAGCCAGCATCAGAGACTTCAGGCAGCTCTCCACGGCCACAGCCAGCTCTGGGTCCTAGACAAGACAGACCCTGTCAGACATTGCATCTCATATTCTGTTGCAGCTCTGATTGAACTGTGCATTTGTGAAAAATGTATTTCCTGTCCAAAACATTTCAGGGTAAGATAAAATTCAAACTAGAAGTATCTTATGATTCTTTATCATACTGGCAGGAAACACAACAAAAGTGGGACGTCATGGGTAGGAGGAGCGCAAAAAAATCCATTATATACAGTAGGTACGGAAAGAATGTTTAACCCAGTTAAATGTTTCACTCTTTGTTATATTGCAGCCATTGCTAAAATCATTTGAATGATTTTTTTCCTCATTAATATGCACACAGCACCCCATATTGACAGAAAAACACAGAATTAAAGCATTTAAAATGTGGCACATCAGCAAACACTCCAATGGCCATGTTTAATGCGTTATCTGAAACTATGACAAGGTCCTTGATTTTACGTCCCATTTCTCCACTGCTCCTTTCAGCAGCTCAGTGATGTTACTGCCAGTATAGTTCTCATGGAAAACCAATAACACTTAACAGCACTGTAACATCAACGTAATTTGTGTGTGTATGTGTGTGTGTGTGTGTGTGTATATATATATATAAAACGATATTTGGTGTCCTTGTAACAATACAATATCACATTTAATGCAGTTTTACCGGTTCACTTTTTCTTATTTTTAAATTACTGTCCACATAGGCAATATTGACTTGTAAATTATTAAATAACAATCCGGTTTACGCTTTATTTGAAGCACAATTCTACAAGAAAATGTGTTGGTGCTTAAAGGGTTTGACTGAGCTGAAATTAAAACGAGAAATCAGTGTATTAAATTCTTGTTTCACCCACTGAATATACTAGTGGTGTGGTTTTTCGTGTGTTTGTGTGTGAATGAGAGGGAAAGAGTCTACTGAGTCTACTGAATCTACTGAGTCTGTCCAAAAGAAAATTGTTTGTGTAATGCCTGGAATGGGATGGGACGACAGACTTTGCTAGCCAAAGTGGTCCAAACCGAGCTGACAATTCCTAAAAGACAGGTCGTCTGTTGGTCAGACTCCACTACTGTGCTGCATTGGCTAAGTTCAGAGTACTGCCACTACAAGGTCTTTGTGGGGACGCGAGTGGCAGAAATCCAGAGCCTAACCGACGTGGCGAGCTGGAGGCATTAGTGGCATTACAGGCATTAGTGCAGCCCCATCAGTGGAGACCGGGTCCCAAATTCTTACTGTAGTCACCTGCCCAGTGGCCTACCAAGCCCAGCACATGTCCCAAACCAGACCAAGGTGAGCTTCGGAAGGGTGCCTTTGTTGGAGCTACTTCAATAGTGAAGACTTCAGTCCAGGACCTTGAGCAGTACCCGACTTGGTGAGAGCTCATCCATGCCACATTGAGGGCACCACATGGGGCAGCTGTTCCCTCCAGCGACAGCACGTACATGATTCATCCAATTGTCCTCGACCCGAGACATCACACCACAAAGCTCTTGATAAAGGAACGTGATGAACACCTTAATCGCCCAGGTACTGAGTGTGAAATCAGTACTGGGATTTTCGAGACAGAGAGGCCATCTGCAAATGCCAACGTGCCTGCCGAGAATGTCAGCTATGGTCTGCCAAACCCCAAGCTCCTAGAATGGCTGATCTTCCACCTTCCAGGATATGCCTGTACAAGCCTCTTTTATTCTGTGGGAGTAGACTGCTTTGGGCTGTTTGTGATTAAGATTGGACATCGTCAAGAGAAGAGGTGGGGGATCCTGTACAAGTGTATGACCACAAGATGCTTGCCTTGATGCAGATGCCTTTTTACTCTCCGTACGGCGCTTCATGGCCCACAGAGGCAAACCTTTCGAGCTGCTCTGCGACAATGGCACAAACTTCACCGGTGGATGTCGTGAGTTCAGAGAGGCATTCTGGTTCAATCCCCCCACAGCTCCACATTGTGGAGGAACTTGGGAGCAAGAGGTAAAATCAGTAAAGACAGCACTGAAGGTCACCTTGTGAGACCAGGCAGTCCCTGAGTCAGTACAGAGGACACTGCTGATTGAGGTTGAGGGAATCCTCAATTCAAAGCCTCTTGGTTATTTTTTATATTTATTTCTTGACAAATAAAAGTGGATCAAGAATTCATAAGGAAACTGTTTATGTATCTCTGTATTTGGTATTTTTTCATTTGTCATTAATAACATATAAAATTATGTTAAACTTAAGATTTGTGCCACTGGCACATCACACTGGAAAATAAACAATGCTACTAAAACAGCCATTAAATAAAAAATTAATAATAATAAAAACAGGATATGCATTTACATATTTCAACACCACACAGTCCAAGTTTGTTTGTGTGTGAGTTTACAACAGGGCAAGAAGCATGGCGATATTGACTGGCAGCTCAACCCTCTCCTCGGTGACGTGCATGTTCCGAACACATTCCGGTGAATCCAGGAGGAAGGCCATCGGGCCGACGCGCTGTTCCACACACAATGCACACAGCAGCCCACCTTCATCGCAGCCATCCGTCTGTAACACACATACATTAACAAAAAAAATATCCTGGAATTAAAGTTTTTCAGATTCAGAATTACAGATAGGACTTTTGTGAACAAAACTACAATAAACTAGAAAATTCTAATTAGAACTTTTTTCTTGAGATTTAAGACCTCCCTGCACAGAGTGCAGGCTTGTGCAACGAAACAACTGTTTATCTTTTACCGCCTGTTTCACGTGAGCAAGCCAACACTCACAGCTAATTAAAATGTACAAGTTAATGTGCGTGTATCCTGTTCACTGTTGTGCTGTACATGTACATGTACATGAACCGTTGTATTTTCGTATACCAGTATCAAATCCTTTGAAAAAAAAAAAAACTGATACAGGTTCTGTTTCGTAAGTTTCTCATATTCTGTGTTTTGAAAATTCACATCCAACACACACACACACACACACACACACACACACACACACACACACACACACACAGTTGTTTTGTTTACACTGACATAAGTGACAGACAGTTTTCTCATGGAGAGTGCACACTCTGGGCCGAGCAGGTTCGGACAGTCTCTCACAGAGCAGCACAGTGGATAGGCCTTCTCTAGCAGAGCACTAGTCAACTCAGACCGCAGGAAGTACTCCTGTGACACAGGAAGTAAAAGTGATCAGCACGGGAGCAATAGGATCATCTGGCCTTGCAGAAGAACAGGAAGCAGTTGCAGTGGTGCTTACCCCAGCCAGGGTGAGGATGTTGCGGATCGATTTGGTGATGATCAGGTTCCTCTTGGCACGAGTGACACCTACATAAAGCAGGTTCCACTCATCATCACGAATGCCCCCTACAACAACAAAACCACATGACACCTCTTTCAAACGAGCCTGAAAGCAAAAAATGTTTGAATGAGACCAGGATCGAGGACGGGATCACCATGTGCAACAAACTGTGTACTTTTATTGGAACTGCATTCACATGGACAACAAAATAAAGGTGCAGAGCACCACATAAAACAGAACTTTGGTACTTAATTACTGCAAGGGTCTTTTAATTCAACTGAGAAATGATTCAACAGACAAGAAAAGATCAACCTGATCTGTAAGTAAATATTTAATAAGATTTAATAAGTGAAGCTTCATCCCCAGAGACCCTGTACCTGCTGGTTTGATGCCTCTTTTCTGCATAATGTGTCGCTGGCAGGAGACTTTTACAAAGTCATCTGTGAGGATCACCGTGTCAAACTCCAGTCCTTTGGATTTGTGCACTGTCCCCAGGATGTAATCTGCAGCAGAATAGAAACAATTTATTATTCAGTTAATCTCAGGAATATTTGGCCAATGAATATATAACCTTCTAGATTCTTAATAACATGCATTTCAACTAATTAATCCATATGCTTTAATATGGAACTGGCACACTCCATTATAGTTTCAACTCTCCTGAGAAGCTTTTCCACAAGGTCTAAGTGTGGGAATTTTTGACCATACAACTCCTAAAGGAGTTCTATCAGGTTGAGTTCAGGGCTCTGTGCAGGTCAGTCAAGTTCCTCCACACCCAACTCAACCGTCCAGGTCTTCACTGACCTTACTCTTTTGTACTGGTGCGGTCAGATTGGAAGATGAAGGCACCATCACCAAACCCACAATGTTGGGAGCATGAAATTATCCAAAATGTCTTGGTATGCTCAAGCATCGAGTGTCAGGCAAATACCGTTCTCAACCGGTCATCCATCAAACCCAAACTCGTCCACCAGACTGCCACTCGTGAATCAGAATCCTGGTTCATCACTCCAGAGAACATCAACGCAACCAAAACTCTCTGTGATGTAAGGCTTTGATGTGGCTCTGTTGCAGTGGAAACTAATTCCATGAAGGTCTCTCCACACTGTTCTTCAGCTACTCTGAAGGCCACACAGTTTGGAGGATCAATAGTAACTGACTTCTGTGCACCTCAGCATGTGCTCACCCCGCTCTCTGATTTTAATTTGGTCAACTTGTTCCCAATTGCTTCCACTTTGCTATAAAACAGATTACAATGTAACATTTACAAGTGAGGAAATGGTATATTCAAATATTCTTCATATAACTCGTTCCGCCACATTAGAGAGCAGCACCATAATAGTTCAGCATAATTTAGTTCTTTTTGTTGGCAGAATATTCAGAGCAAACAGGCAAGCACACGTTCTTTATTCTGTAAATATGCCTTTAAGAGAGAGTGCTTTACCATATGGTTAGAGCTTTCACCTTCTGAAAAAATGTTTACCTGCATTAGCGGGGCTGTCCTCTGCACGTGAATAGATCAGGTTTACCAGTTGCGGAATTCGATTACTATATCTCTCCACCACAGCCAGTTTGACCTCCAGTTCCCGATCCTCTGTATTCTGAGCATAGCTCTTCAGACCCATGAACCCACCAAGGGCTCCACCAGCAAAATTACAGATGAAAGGGTCTTTTATGTTCCCTATAGCACACATGCACCAAAAAAAACAAACATGTATAGACAGTAATAGTAATTGGTTGGAAGTGGATCTGTCTAAAAATGTCTATTACTAAACAACACATTTAGTTTAAATGTTACATGTAAAAAGTGTTTTGTATTTCATTTGGTGTACTTGTTTCAGTGCAATGCAGAGGTGAAACCAAAAGAATACCAGGTCTGTGAACTGACAGGCCTACTTATACATATGTAAAACAAGATGTTTTTATGTTGGTTCAATGACCTACCTTTTCTGTTATCGCCCTGCATTAGCTCCCAAATATCCATAATTTTTTGGAGGCCAAACGAATTGACTCCCTAAAATAGTGAAACAGTGAAGGTGAGCGAGAAGAGGAAAACTGCAGGTGGCGAGTGAGAGAGTGCGGGTGAGAATGAGTGAGTACACTCACCCCTATGATGTGTATCTTGCATTGTGGGCTATTTTCAGCAACTCTGACAGCTTCGCTGAACACAGTGCCGTTGGACCGGCAGAGAATGGCCAAACTGCCTTTCCCCTTTCTTGTATATACTCCACACACACTGCCTGAAACATGTTGTATCATATGTCAGATTATGCCAGTAATAAAATGAGAAGGGGGGTGTAGTTTACCTTCTTGAAGTCCTCCCACCAGAGTCTTCTTTACTTGCTTGCAGACATCAAGTATGGTAGCTCCTATATAGGCGATCTCAGGTCCAAACCTGAAACTCTTTCACACACACAGACATCCAGAACAATAGTTAAAATGATGTGGTATGGTTAAGTACTTACAGCGGCTATTAAGTTAAATGAAGAGAAATTAATCAAAAAGATGGTATATGGCAATGCAATTGTCACCTCTTTATTTGTTAAACCTGATGTATCTGACTTACACATTTCCTGTTATGTTATGGGGGAAAACAACAGTACTCTGTGTGTATACCTGTGTGAGGTAGAAAAGGTGTGTGTGACTGATGGTGTGTAGGGCATTGACAGCTCCTCTGAAAGTATATATCTGCTGATGAGGATCTCCCACAAGAATCTTCCCACAGTTCTGTGACAACATGATGTCCATGATAACTGAGAAGCAAAACAAACACACATGATTGGATTAAGGCTTCAAGTTGAACATGATACCATTTGAGAAGTTTGCTTGAGCCATTAAATGCTGATCGTAAAACAAAAACATTTTGAGTCAGTCTCTCTAGTGTCTGGACCACAATCAATTTGGACCCCTCCATTATATAGTGCCCATATTAGCCAAATATAAATATGTGTGTGTGTGTGTCGTGGGTGAAGGATGTAAATATTAAAAAACGTATCTGATGGTGCAGTGCACCGGAAGATATAGTTAAAAATACATTTACATTTATGGTATTATTACACGTCCAAATCAAGAGCACCTTACAATAATTAGAAACAGGGACAGTCTCTCTGGAGACACTCAGGGTTAAGTGCCTTGCTCAGGGACACAATGGTAGTAAGTGGGGTTTGAATCTGTGACTTTGTGATCTTCTGGCAAGTGTCTTACCTCCTAGGTTACAAACACCCTAGACCATGTCCTGTCATTACTAATTAAATGGCTGGGGAATGTTTAATGCATCAAACACTAGTTACTAAGCCACCATCCTGGACACTCCACTCCATTATAGCGGCAGTCTGGAGCCCTGCATGCAACACAAGTCAGTTTTCTATGCATCTCTTTTCTTTCTGGCCTCTTTGTTGTGATGTTGCATGATATTGAGCCCACTGTTGCAGCATGTGGGACTATGGCTGCCTGTGTACCTGGAGTGCAGTCCTGAGCCTCGTCGATGAAGATCACATCATACTGATCAAAGCAGGGCCGTTGCAGCTGCCACAGTTTCAGGTAGCCTGGACATAAAACATATTACACAATGACACACTCCTCTCTCGCAAAACACACATGCAGTCATGTAAAGTGTCTGTACCGTCATGTGTCATGTGGTAAGCGGTCTTTCTGGTGGGCCTTAGGTCAATCATCTTCTCCCAAATGTCTTGTGCAAGACTTGCAAACTTCTGCAAGGAGACAGAAACCGTGGACAAACCGTTACTGTTTGTACTATATGAAAGAGGTGTGGGTGTGTGTGTGTGTGTATGTGTGTGAGAGAGAGGCTGTACCAATTTCTTGTACAAGTCAGGTCTTTCCACTAGGCCTTTTGTGTTCGTGTACTTGTCGGGGACATGCCCAGTACTGATGCACGGGTCAGCAGACGCACAGAAGGTGTTTATGGTCGTGGTCACTACCTTGGCATAAATAAAGCCTCCCCACCCTTTGGGAAGAACCCAGGCAACAGAAAAGGGCTTCAGGTTGCCACCTAGTTTCTTCAGATCCTTGTACCTTAGAGCAAACACAGTCAAATAATATTAATTACACATACAGTTCAAAAACAGACACACAAACAGACTGATGAGCAGATTAAATCAAAGAACCTCTGCCCTATGGCTTTGAAGGCCATGGAATGGACCGTTGTACACTCCACATTTGAGGGAAAGCGGTGCTGTGCTTCCATCTGCACTGACTTGTTGAAGGCCGCATACAGGAAGCGCAGGTGTGGGTGGTGACTCGCATACTTAACCAACGTACTCGTCTTACCCGTGCCTGAAGAAATGCAGCAAAACATCAGCAAAAGAACATCTGGCTTCATTCAGATTAGAACTGATTTTGCTGTAATAAAAAGGACCAAACTGAAAATAGGGGTGACTGGGTTTGGCTGAAGGTTTTTGGGATGACCCATGAACTTAAACACCTTTATTAATAGCAGACTGACATGTCACCCCAAAAACAAGCACCCACTCCCAGCCTTGAAGGATCAGGCAACCCACACTTACATAGAGGAGCATATAAATGAATGACTAGTCCTATTTTTCTGTGTATGCTTACAAACTTGAGTGTGAATGAGTGTTTGTGCTCTTACCTGCGAAGGCTACTATCTTGACCACATGGTCTCTCTGGATGCTGTGGTTGGTGATCTCCAGCTGTTCTGGAGTCATTCGCACCACTTCTGTCCTGAAATGGGTGGAGTGACGGAATATTTTTGTCCATAACACTAAAGCACATAACTGTAGATTATTGTAATTAAAAACGCCTTCTGACCTGTGGTCCCCTGATGGTGTGGATGTGTTCTCCATCAGATACAGCACATAGTAGATATTGTAGTGTATTCTGAGAGTGGGAGGTGCAACGGCGGCAAGTTAATCACAAACACACACTACACACGCACTCACGCACATACGCATGCACGCACGCACAAACACACCCACCTGTTGCTGATATTGATGTCGTTGTTTTTCATAGCCAAGAGGAGAGTAGCTACGGCCCACAGGAACTCAGAGATTCCACCCATGGCACACATGCAGCCTGAGTGGTGAACGCAGTCCACCAGCTCCCACACGTCCCACACGCTGGTCGCCAGTAACAACACCATGGCCATTACGCTCCATGGGCTTGGACCCTGCAGGTCCCCAAGCACACATGCTAAATTATTGACCGACATGACAGGTAAATACAAACGCAGATTTCTCAATATCATACACTGGTCAGATTGACAGAGAAACAAATGATCAATGAATCACCCCTTCAATTTGTGGTACTGATGGTATCCTCTGTGTGATGCAGGAATAAGCTTGATCGAACAGTCTGTGTTTCCTCACAGACCTCAGCACCTGCTCTGGGTCCACACGCGTACTGTGTTTAAATCCTGACATGTAACTAACACACACATACACACAAAACATCCTAGTTAAAATGACGACATTTTATAATGATGCAATATAAATTTGACATCATCCTGGCTTGAAGGCATCTCCACTACCCACACTTCAAATCTCTGTTTATGATAGACAATTCTTCTGCTGCACATTAACTGGATGGAAACTGGGAGATGCAGCAGATGTAGATGTACAAAGCTCTCTAAAGAGAGTGTGTGCACACATACCTGACCATGTTGAGCAGGCAGAGGTCATCCTGCTGAGTGATGTGATTGTTCATCAAGATGGAGTTCAGCTCTTCCACTGCTAGCTTCTCCTCCTTATGATAACGGTAATATAGTTTCTTCCACGGCAAAAACTACATGCACACAGAAACAGAGGTGTTGAAAGATTCTACTAAAAAGTATGAATGATATTAATACCTCAAATCATGACTCTTTTACTTTGTTTAATCAAAAATATATAATCTAATCTCAAATAAAAGGAAAAAGATATCAGTGGAGTGAGTCCTGTGAATGAAGAGAAAAGCATGTATAGTGAAAAACTGCAATAAAACAGACAGAACAGGCGGTACACATTTTTTTCCTATTTGATCCACTATTATTTTGATTTACTATTATTGTTGTTTTCTATTAACAGATCCTTTGGTTGCTCCCATTTTAAGAAAAGGAACTTTATTATAATCAACACAGTATGGCTTTCAGAAATCACAAAATACAACAATGTACATGTTATTGCCACGGGGTTCAGCTCAAAAAGTAGGTTAACACCATCACTAGGTTATCACGATCTCACCGTATAATAACTACACCTCATTGTTTCAGGTAACCAACTGAAATGTAGGTTTATATGGATCACATGCTATTTCTACACTGCCAACAATAATCAACTATCACTATGAAAACACACATGGCAGACCTACTGCGTGTTTCTCCTTCCTCGCGGTAAGATGATATGCTATAATCAACCTCTCCTTCATCTTGGTTGGAGCAATGCTTTGTTTCTATTGGTCTCACGTTCATGTATAACAACACACAGAGGTCCAAGTTCAACAGCAGAAGCTTGCAGTGCATTGCTTTGCATCAGCTAAAAATCACTCGTCTCATATTCCAGGTAGTGGGTCGGCCCTGTCTGTCAGATACTGCTACATAGAATGACGTCATTATCCAACCCGGCCCAGATATCATATAAGATTGAGCCTATCCCTACTTCATGTTTGGCTGGAAAAAATGGACCACCAGAAGAAGACTTTCCCCTTAATCACACAGAGGTTTCGGGATGAACATCCCACAGTTGGGCAATTACTGTTCAAGAGAGTGATGTTCAGGATTGTTTGGGAACGCACTGGAATTGACATAAGAGTTAACAATGCCTAATTACATTATTATAATGTCGCTGAAACCGCAAAGAGAGGGTTACGACACAACTAAAGGAGTACAAAAACAAAAAAATTAAAGAGTAGAGGTATACAAAAAAAAAAAACCCTAAAAGCAAAAAACACTTTTTCAGAGCTCTGTTTGATGACATTGCTATAGAAAGATCTAAATGTTATGACAAATGAGAAAATTCTTAACATTCTCAACTTGTAGAGGCTTTTCCTGATCAGCTTTTAATCATTTATCACATTTAATTAGTCAGCTTGGCAGTGGAGGGACTAGAGCCATAAATAATAACACCTTAGGAGGGCATGGGTAGAAAAAAAAAAATTTATAGTATATTTAGTGTAATAGTGTATCCAGGAGAGAGCATGTATAGAAAAAACATCTCGACCCAGAATAGATCCCTGAGGATCCCCATAGGATATTGGGGTGGAGGATGAGCAAAACTTATTATTATTGAATGCTAGGGGTGCTTAAATTAATCTCGTAATTGATTCATTGTGAAGCAGACATGAGAGGTTCTGCTATGATGCAATGTAAAACATAATTGATTATATTATAATTGATGATTGCTTGGTGATTATCTGGCTGGGGAATAAAAATTCTAGTCAAAAAGTAGTACCGCTAGTGACTGTGGCTGCCTGATCTGATCTGTCTGTTTTTTGAGATTGTTAAATATTCATCATGTCACGTTTTTCACACAAAAATGGCCTTTACAACATTTTAAAAATGATGTAATTTACGCCACTGTTTTAGAGAACACACTTTGTGAGTGGTGAACCCATTTCTTCATTAATATGTGCAACGTTTTGTGATTGAAATGCTTCAGTTTTACCTGCACGTCACTGATGATAGCCCTCCAGTGCCGACAGACATAGCCAATGCTCCTGAACAGGTCTGCAGCAGGCAGAAGGCTGAATACCAGCCTCAGCACCTCCTCTGGCAGGTCCTCTATGTGCCCACTTGGCCATTGTCCATCAGCCACACCCAGCAGGCCAAAGTGTGAGTCTGGAAGGGGTTCCACTGGGTACTTCTCGTTTCTGTCCTGCAGAACTGTCTGTAAACAGCCTGAATGGTAGGCGGAGCTGTTGACTGGGTTTTCGAGGTAAGAGTCTTTTTTTGGGGTGTGGCTGGGTGGTGAGGAGGAGCAGAATCCCCAGCTGCTGCAGCCTGCAGGTTCTTCTGCTAAATTGTTCACGGTGACATCACTTTCAAACTCCCCATCATCCCACATGGCCTCCGTTATGTCAGCTAGGTGGTCAATCTCCTCGAGCTCCTTCATCCGTGTCTCCTCCTCTGTCTCTACTCTGGCTGTTTTCTGGGGGCTCACCCGGACCGTGGCTGTGATGGGGAAAAATGCAGTGATGTTCTTCTGCTGTCCATCTGAAGCTGTTGGACAGAAACAAATAAGATTAGAGAAGGCGAGACAGAGATGTCTTGCATTATAGCTGCCCAGCCTGCCGGTTTCAGGCCAACCTGGATGTCAACTGCCTCACTGAACATGCTGCCCATCAAAAATAATCTAGAATTTAAAAGTGATGTGAACACGACAGCTGTACTGACAGGTACCTCGCCTCCTCCTCTTGTTGGGCGTCCTGGGGTAGAGCCCATGGTTGGGGTCTCTGCTGTCACAGGAGACTGACAGCGGCTGGCTGAGAGGGCGGCTGCCATCGCTGCTGTCAGTCAAACCAGCACACTCCGCTGTGGTCAGATGCCTTCGCTTAGCTTTACCTGAGACAGCAAATACACACACACACACACACACACACACGCACGCGCACGCACGCACGCACGCAGAGAGGGAAAAAGCAAAGCCATTTGGTCGGATATCACTCCTAGTATTTTGACAGTGTTGCAGGAAATACTTTATAATACGCCTGAGAAAAAAGGCGAGGAAAGTGAAAGTGAGGTGAACTCTGAGCTGAAGTTCTTTAAATTCTCGTCACAGGTTTATTGATACACAGACAGAATAATTACACAACGGATGACAAAAAAGAAGCCCCATTTGTTTCGTGACCTATTACAAACGCATAAATGTTGATTGAGACTGTGCTCCACTCCGGATAATTTACTTCTTTAAGACTGGGAACAGCTAGCTCAGTTCTGAGCACTTCACAACATAAATTCATTCTTGATTAATGCAAATAAATTATAGATATAACTATTGTTCGGCTCTTTACCTTTAAGTGACGATTCCATTAATATAAGGCTCGGATTTCTGAAAGAAATGTCGAAATCTCTGCAGTTCTGCAACTCTTGTCTATCCAAACATCTCTGTTTGTAGTCTTCCTCTGCGGTGCTGAAGCGCATGCGCGTAACGTCCTTAATGACGTGTATCGCCACCTACAGGCTAGGATTACAGAGTACTGTATGTGGCCTTTGGACTGCTTGCTATTAAATAGATAAATACATCAATAATGTAATATTTAAAATGGGGAATTAAAACATCATCCATTCATTCAATATGACCTAACTGAAAATTAAAACATTCTTAATGAATTAAATGTGTCACAAATGTGTCATTGATTTAATTTGGGTACATTGAGTGCATCATGAATTACTTTTATCTGTCAGTTTGTTAAACGTCCCCTGACATAAAAAACTGTGTGAGGATGCACGTGATATGTAGGAAGAAAGAGAAAATATGCATAAGCAACACTGAAATGGCTAACTGAGATCATACTTATAACTTGCTCATAAATCATTATTATGCCATATATATCACACTGTAAGATGGGAAACTTTTCATGTGTTCAACCTTGAAAAGTCTTCATAATGGTTGAATTACAACAATTTTGCAAAGATGAGTGGGTCAAAATTCCGCAAACACTTCATTGAAGTTGTTGCTAACAAGGGTGGCCTAACCAGTAATTAGATTTAGGGAGAACACAGGTTTTTTTTTCTTATTAATAAAATCCTTCACTTTATTTGTGTCTTTTACTAATATTTAAATTAGTTTTAAATATTAAATTAAAACACTTTTTCACACCACTGTATGCTAATTAATCGTATTTTTAAGGGCCATGCTGGGACGAGCGATGTGCACTGTGCCCATGGGACCATGACTACTGAATTTTGTGTTAAAGAAGCTTACTGCACCTCTTTAACGCCGTTTATTTTCAGACTTAGTCTTATTTCTGAATTTTCCATGACACTATGAAGGTGCTGACCCCACCTGTGAGAGATGTTCTGTGCATGCCCTTCTTTACATGACTATTGACTCCAGGAATTTCGTTCAATTTCCAGTTGTGTTGCGATTCAAGTTGAACCGGTAGCTCTAACAACACTATTTAGGATTATTGCTTCCAAAAAACAAAACAGATTTTGTGGCATTTGATAAAATATTAGCTTAGACGGCTCATAAGTGAGGGCCCAAATGCTTTGGTACCTTTTTTTTCGTTATGTCCGTTATGGAGGGAAGAGAGACTCCGATGATCTTCTCAGCGGTCCTCACTATCCGCTGTAGGGTCTTGCAACTGTAACCTTTTTTCTTTCTCTCTTCTTTCTCCCCTTAGCAGATTGGGGTTCAGAATTCATTTGAAATTGTATAATGATATGTTTAAAAAAATACTTTGGATAAATCAAGTTCTCTTCATTATTTGGTAATGCTATGTGTAATATTGTCTGGTAATTGCAACTCAAATGGCGTAATTCCATATAGATACTGGCAATATTGATTTGGAAACAAATTCTGTATTGTGAACATATATGAAAAATATAACTAATTTGTATGTGTCACATACCCGGTTTAGGGTTTGCCTGGTCTTGTGTTCCCTGATAACATTACTGTGTACATCTATTCTATTAGTATAGATGTAGCCTCGAAGTGTCCTGTCCTTGTTCCATCATCTGTCTCCCACCTGTGGTTCATGTGTGGTGTGCCCATACCCTGTGTGTGTTGTTAAATCTCTGTGTTAGTGAGTCGTGCATTTGTGTACTTCCTTCCAAGCCTCGCTTACCTGACAGTGTGATTTATTACACATTTTAAATAATTGATTACATACTTTACAACAACACATTATATGGCATTTTGAGCAAGCGCTGAATAAAATTTGCACAGTACACCTTACTGGTAAGTACACAACGTTCAGTTTATTCAAATGTATTTTGACAGTTCATTTTACAGCTTTAAAATGACCAAGAGGGAGTGTATTCTGAAAAATGTAAAATATTTTTTAGAGGTTAAACACTGAAGTACCCTTCTCAATTGTACTTATCAAAATTATGTACTGTTTAGTACATACAACAGTGAATTTAAGTACAAAAAAGATGTCGTTGTTTACTCAATTTACAGTGAATTACCTGCTACAGAAAAAAAATGTTTTTTGAGGGATGACTGTCTACAGGCCAAAGTCATAGTTGGGTTTGCCAGAAACGTAGGACTTGAAGAAAAACTTGTGGTCCTCAGTGCTGAACAGAAGAGCCTTAACAGTAGGATCGTCCAGCATGTTCACAATCCATTTCTTAAGGTCTGGACAGTGAGTGATGCAGCTGGAAAGACACAATTACCAATTGGCTTAAGAAAAATGTGTCTTAAGAAAAAAAATGTGATAATGTGCCTCAAATTAATTTTTTTCATTGTAAATGTATTTTACTTACTGCTCCAACTCCACCATGCCCAGTCTCTCAAACCATGGCCATATCATGTAATCAATCATGCTGATTGTGTCTCCTCCGAAGAACTTTGTCTTCTTGCTAGCTAGTTTCTGTTAAATTAAAAATAAAAAGTTACACAATCCTCTCATTTCAGGGGAGTGTACACCCTACAACTGTTGATTGTGCCACTACTAATATTTTTTTTTTTTTCCAACCTAAGGATGGTCTGTTCCACCTGCATGTTGCGGGACAATCTTTCCAACGGCAAACGCCACGCCTATAATCAGGTCTTTAATCTGCTAAATTCATGGTGAAATAATGACGAAATGGCCCGCACCTGCTCATGAAATATCTTTTCTGTCAATTTTCCAAGAGCTGGAATTTGTAAACCCAAAGTGAAACCCGAGAGTCTGCACAATACATAAGTCTAATATGAATATGTTTCAGAAAACAGGTAAAATATCCTTACTGATAAATCATAAACTGGAGAGCCATTAAAGGGAAAAAATGGTCTTTCACAAGATTGCAGTTTGTACCTTAGTCAGTGACACAGAATCATAAAGTCTAAGTTGACACTTTAAAGTGTAAAGATAAGATGAAAAGTTTTTACCTCATTTAGATCTGAAAGCTTGTCCTTGAATTCTGCTTCCAAAGCAGAGACATTCTCACCATTCTCCCTGCTCGCTGGGATCTTGTACATATATGGGATGATCTAGACAGTTAAAATCACAAAAGTCACTTGGGATGTAATGATTGAAAATGATAATGCATATTCAATATTTTTTATTTTCAATCAAAATAAATGGTCTAATCAAAATGTGAGAGATCAGGGATGTCCCACTCCACACACTTCAATGGAAGACAACCTGTTCCATCTGACGTTTTTTTAATTTTTTAGCATTTGAATTTTGCTGTAAATTTGCTGTAAATTTTTTCAATGGCAATACATTTACAGTAAAAGATAAAAGGACCCAAATTTCAAGAAAAATTAATCAGCGTGCTCAAATTCAACTCCAAAAAATCCAGCGGCGTCAATCGGCAAACTAAGTATGAGCTATCCATTAGCGATTTCCTTGACATCCAGCCAATCAAGACATGAAGATGCTGGTGGTGTTATGGGTGAACTGTGGTGACCAGATGTTCACAGCAAAAGATTCGTCCATTTCAAAAATCGAATCCCAAGTGAGACACAAAGAACTGGATTATAATCAAATAAAACTATGTATCCATTGTGCCCACTTGGAGTTCGAGACACTATTTAAAATGCAGCAGGACCTGCTGTGCCACAGAGTGGCCGACAAGGAGTCAATCAAATCTACATAATTTGAGGAATGCATGTTTACCTGCATATATATATAAATCTTTCTGTCACGGTCCCGGCAAGGGACCAGAATGTGAGCGTGTGTGGGAAGGAGGGACGCAAGGAGGCAGGTAAGTTTCCTCCGGTTTAATATACGAACAAGAGCCAGCGTGAGCCACAACACCACACAGATGTTGTTGTTCGCATTTTAGGTTGAATCGGGGACGGGGCAGGATGAGAGGGACGAGTAGAGAAGAGAGGAGAGGATCAGGATAAGTCTTACTGGTTTTAGGTGAGGAAGGAGCCGAGTCCGGTTGACAGATGCCAATAAATGACTGAGCGGCTGGCAGTGGCCATCTTGCCAATCACGTTACCTCATTTCCGTGTTGCTCCCGGTCACATGGATGGAATCATGTCACACATACTTAGTTTTCCCAATATTTGTAGTTAAATTTCTGAGCTTAAATTCTAAAATTTGAGCACGCTGAATAACATTACTTGAAAATTGGGTTCTTTAATCTGTTACAGTGACTTTATTGGCATTGAAAAATATACACTAAAAATATTTGCAGAAATAAATTCTAATAAAATTAGGTTTAAAAAAGGTATTTATACCTAATAAAATTAGGTTTAAAAAAGGTATTTTAAACCTAATAAAATTAGGTTAAAAAAAGGTATTTTAAACCTAATAAAATTAGGTTAAAAAAAGGTTTTCTTCCATACACTTCCTAGAGTATTCCTTCCACACATCCTAGCTTTTCAATGTAAATTATTTTAATCCTCACAGATTTTAATAGATTTTTTGCAAATTTGTGGTGCATCTATTAATACTTTACTAATCCTACAGTATCTTAGTAGCAAACTATGAAGCAACACAATGATATAAGCCAAACAACTGTCGTGTCTCATTGATAAGACAGTTAATACCTCTCAGCTCTAAGAATACAATCCTGCTAAATCAATACTTTCACTGTGGTCAGTAAAGAGTTCCATGCAAGCAGCATACCTTGGAATACAACTCCAGAAGCATCTTCTGCTGAGCTTTCTCAAAAGGGTCTGAGGGCAGCAGCTTCTTCTGAGGGAACGCTTCATCCAGGTAATCACATGTGATTGGTGACTCGTAGATGATCTGAGAACCTGAAGTCTCCAGGACGGGCACCGTTCCAAAAGGATTCTTCTCCAAGAACCAGTCAGGCTTGTCCTTCAGATTAACGTTGATTATTTCATGCCTGTAAAGGAAGGTAAATAAAATAAATGATTTAATTTTTGCTTAGTGGTTGTAGTGGTCCCCTAACACTGTATCTAAAGTCTCTTTCCAAAATCCAGCCTTGGTGCAGAATTACAGCCACTTTGATCCAGTCCCACAATGAGATTTCTCCAGGACACGCCATTTCAGTGTCTGTAGCTTTAAATGCTAATGAGGAGGAGAGAGGCGGAACGAGGAAGAGAGCGGCCTATAGAAGTGCCAGGACTGATGTCACCTGGGGACTCACCTGTGCCCAGGACGGTGGTTTAAAAAGCACTGTGGAGCAGCCGGTCGAGGCTGCGACATTCTTTGTGGACCTGGCAACTGTTTGGTTGTGTTGTTTTGAGTTGGCAATCGCTAGTTTATGTTCTCCCCTTGTTTCCCCTGTTTTCGGCCATCGTGCCATTTTGGTTTCTATATTTAATAAATCCTTGTTCCCATTATGTCTTGCCTCTGCGCTTCCTTCCCTCGACAGCTCACGGACGTGACAAGAAGGGAAATTATGTAATCAACACCATTCACCAACCACAATGTTTACCGCAGACATGAAGTCGTGTTGCCGTTTTTCTAGAAAAAAATGAACCCACTGGTTTGTCAGTCTCACATGATGGAAAAAAAAAAAAAAAAAAAAAGCATTTTTACATCCAAACACCCAGCAGCTGCAATGCTTCACATTGCAATGCTTCACGAACTTGCTTCACAAAAAGTTATCAAAACAAGAAGTTATCTTACTTAATACCCTTGGAATGGAGCACAAGTCTTGCTCTTTGAGCGAAGGGACAGAACCTCATGCTGTAGAGCCTGATAGTGTCTTTGGGCACAGGGCCAGGAGCACAGCTTCCTGTGGAAAAGTAGAAAAAACACATCCAACTACTTGCACAAAAAAAAAAGATAAAACATAAACCGATATAATAAGATCAGTTTGAGGGTGCGGAGGCATGCTCTCATGGCTGAGAACTGTACATGTCAGCGTGACTAAGGATTTTTTTTCTTTATCCAAGATGTGATCCATCACAGTCATGACACTGCATGTTTGCGTTGCATGTCAGCCATTGTGTGCATGCATGCATGCATGCATGAGCCACACCCAGACTCACCTTTACCGAGGGACTTTTGAGATGCCATGTTGACTCTGGACGGCTTTTTACACTGTATGGGATTATTAATAAACGTCAGCATAACTTTATACACACCACAGCAACCATTCAGAAGCACGAAATCCAAAATGATATAAATACCGGGCCGCGTCTGTGCTGTAAGTTTGATCTGAAGTTAAGTTTGATGTCATACTTACCACAGGCACGAACGTTCGCTGCTGTCTGACCGATCGGCCGCGGCTGCTCGGGTTTTGTACAACGCTGACTTCCGTGGGCGGGTTGACGTCGGCACTCAAACTATGACGTGGGCGTGTTCTACCGCTTCCAGTTGTCGTGGAAACGGGGCGCGCGGCGTGGCGGGGAAATGGACGAAGTGGGGACGTTGCACGTCAGGTAAGGTAAACCGGGGATGAAATAAACGTGCAGCTGATAAGAAAAGTTGTTAAAGTAAAGTAACGGCGTGTTTCGTTCGGAAGCTGGGCGCAGGGGTTCGCCTGCAACAGCTTGGCGTTCGTGGACGTGGACACCGTATGTTACACCAGCGGATGCTGCGTGGTTTTCCTGAACACGGAGAGCAAAAGCAGGAGGTTCCTCCCGAGCCCGGGCCGCGGGGTCGGGGCGCTGGCGGCCGAGGCCCGCAGCGGCTTCCTGGCGTTTAGCGAGCAGCAGCTCCGGCCGTCCATATACGTCTACCGGTACCCCGAACTCGCCCTGCAGAGCCAGCTCGTGGGTGAGTCTCTTACTGGCGGTTAATACCTTCCATTAGATATTTTTTTCATATTTTTATAAGTTGAGCATTCAAAAGAAGTGTATGGACGTTGTTATAATGCAGCTATAAGTTCTAAGCATATGCTATCAAATGCTAATACTGGGCTTTAATCTGTAAAAATATGTTGTTGTTGTTTTTTTTTAAAGTGTGCAGTATTGTGTGCAATATTAAAAGTTAAAAAAATAGTGTTGGGACTCCACTGGACATCTCCAGTCCGCTAGTGAGTAAACACTCACCTATGAACCAGGTGACCACAAAGTCACAGGTTCAAACCCCACTTACTACCACCAACAACAACGTTTATTTATTATAAGATAAGATAAGAAAATTATCCCGAGGGAAATTATTTTGTCTCAAAACATGCTCAAAGCAACAAGAGACAATAAGACCAGAACAGTAGTGCAGAAAAAGTCATAAATAACCGTGACAGGTATTGTAGTGACCAAAATTAATTAAGTGATTTGAAAAAGCAACATAGCGCTGTGCCATAGAGAGAGAGGTAGCAGCATGTTGTGCTGGATGAAAAACCAACATTCAGTAGCATGCAGGAGGGTATAACTGCACAGTCCCATCCAAATATGGACCAAAACCGCATACAGTGGGCTTTGACAGACCCTACGGTTGACCCTAACCCCCCACACTTTGACACTTTATGCACACAAGGAAAAAGGCTTGTGAAAGAGTGAGAAGCCCTGTGAAAAAGCTAGTCAGAGAGGGACGGCCTTCCTGGGGGGAGTGAACGTTCAATAACTGTCAGTGCAGGGTGGAAAAAGGCAATGGATGTAATGTTGTGTAATGTTGCTTGTGGCTCCTGAACAGGCACAGCTCACCTGGAGTACACAGCAGTGGCGTTAAGCAGTGCCGGCCCTTACGTGGCCTCTTGCTCTTCATTTCCAGACCCCACCATAACACTGTGGTACGTAGACGTGCTAGTTTAATTCAATCTACAAATGACAGTAGGCCACCGGAGTAACAACAAAAAAAAATATTTCAGCAACTGAAATATTAATCTTAAAACTTTTGCAGGAACAGGGAGACTGGAGTCCTTCTATGTAGTCATCCACTAGCAGGACAAAATGTCACCACTTTAGTGTTTAATCCTATGAATTGGCACCAGATATGTGCTATGAGCTCAAGCTCTGTGGTGCTGTGGACCGTGGAGAGAAGCAACCATCTTCACATGATGAAGGCCAGGTACATGAGGTTCACAACCACTAGATGGCGATTTACCTATAACAAACAAGTTTAATTTACTCTAAAGGTCCCCTATTCTGAAAATTTCCCCAGGACGCGTCTTTTTTGTATGTTTTGTCTGTAATGTTAAATGTTAATGAGGAGGAGAGAGTAATGAGTGAGCGGGCATTTGCGAAAATGACGACATCAACACCATTCACCGACCACAATGTTTGTCAGTATTTAAAATAAATAACTAAATAAATAAGATGAACATACTGGTTCTTCAGAGTCTCATGTTTTTAGCAACTTTTTGGGGGGAGGAGTAGGAAATTCTCTGGGTGAGAAACGGGAGGTAACCTTTCCCCGTATGATGACATAAGGGGACAAATTCCAGATCCGACCATCTGAGCTGTCGCTCTCTGAACAATGAAGCAGAAAGTACTCTTTACACCTATCGCCATTTCTAGCCACTGCAGGACCGTTGACAGGCCAGGGGAACTTGTATTAATGTTAATCTCACAAAGTCATATTTTCATGTCAGGGGACCTTTAATGTCATAATTATACTCTTAATGCAAATAATTGAACTTGAAATATATTGTGCACATCTGGAAAGGAATTATTATGCCTCTGTGTTATGAGTGTGTTTTAATGTTTGTTATAATAATGTTTGTTATAATAAACAGTGTAATAGACCTTCCTGCCATAGATGGCAGTCTGATTGAGATGGGGATTGGTTCATCTCATCAGTCCAATGGAGAGCTCACTTACCTTGGACCCCAGATTCCTACTTCTGCTGTTGCTGGACTCAAGGGAGAGTGGGCTGAAAAGTTTGTGGTAAGTTTCAGATCAATTTTGAAACACAATTAGTTTGTTTAATTTTTGTAATAATTGGTAATAATTATAAATTTGTATAATTTTTAAATAATATTAAAAATATACAATTTTATATAATATCCTTTGTACATATTCTTCAAAACTGAATAGGTTATCTTGGGGAAATTATCTATTTATTTATGTGTTAAATAGTGATAAATGTCTCAAAGTCAATACATTTGCATCAGTAGTACACTAGACATGCTACACAATGAGGTATTTAGGGGCACAACCTCATGAATGTTATTCTGACTTTACTGTTATAATAACCTCATCATACACACACTATTTTGATGTAAGTATTGACCCTGCTCTATGATTTCAGATCAAATCCCTTTTGTCACATCACATGACACCAATACACAGGTACAGTGCATATGAGTGAAGCTTCTTGTATGTGCATTGTAGAAGCGAAAAAAATATCTAGCATACAGTTAGTTACATTACATTTACATTTAAGGCATTTGGCAGACGCCCTTATCCAGAGCGACTACAGCGTGCTTTCATTACCATGAAATATATATATGCAGGTTACCATGTTACCTTTAAAATAGTATACTGTGCAAATTGAGCTTATGAGTTCAGTCAGTGTGGTGCAGAGTTCAACAGTGTGATGGTCTGGTGGAAGAAACTGCTGGATGGGACCGGATGCTGCAGTCTGTCTTATGGTAGCTGTTTGAACAACAGTTTGAGCAGTTCGATTTTACGTGGCCAGTTGCTGATGTTCCAACTGCTTTTATTTTGTTATAATACCACTAAGAGTTCACTGAGGAATATGTAGTAGAGAGGATATTTCCTGAGTTGACTTATATAACAGAGGGCATCATATAGCGGATCCTGCGAGTGACTCATTCTTCATAAACGTGAGTAGAATCAGTCTGCAAGCCTCGGTGCTGTGGCCATTGAAGGGATTGGAACACTGTACCTGTACTCACACTTGTATATTCCTGCTTCAGTTTGTTTAAGAATTTACTTCTTCAGTGCAGTTCTAATTGAGTATGTTTTATTAGCAATCCACATCAGGATGCTTTAAATTGTTAAGATTCCTTTCATCTTCCTCTGTATTGTACAGCCCAAAGGTAAACTGAAGCCCAGGGTTAAGCCCAGCAGTGTATGCTGGTCAGCAGCATCTCAACTGTATGTGGGATGCAGAGAGGGTCACCTGCTGCTGGTCAATCTCAACACTGCACTCACGTCTATCCTCTTCAGTCCACACACCCATGCTGTTCCTGCAGGTACACTGAACCACAAAATACATTACACTTCTGGATCCATGGTATTGGTAATCACTGAAAATCAATATATTGTTAACCACACCTAAATGAACCTAATTAATGACACAGGAAATGAAAAGAGTGAATTAGGTGGAGCATATGATCTCAACGGAAAGACTCATTTCACATCACTTGAATTAAGTAGAGTATAATGAGCACTCTGCAAATATAAGGTCATAAGGTCATAGACATTGTTGTAAAACTGTATCTGAATTTTGCAAAAATGAGTGAGAATGATGAGAAAGAATTGATTTAAAAGGAAAACAATTCCATTTAATTTCATAGGTCTCACATGCAATAATGATCCACCAATTCAAGCTGGATGCTTCAATAGTTTAGCTCTACACAAAGATGGCCTCTTCACCGCTGGGACCGTAAGAACCTCTACATTTCTAATTTGCATTTAAGACATTGAAACTATTAATAACACCGGTTTAGCAGTTTTATGGTTATGGTTTAACATTCCAACTGCTTTTTGGTTTGTGACAGGATGGAATGTTACGTAGGTGGTATATTAAGGGGAATCATGTTGACCTCATGAAGACATGGAAGCTGGAGGAAATCGTTACCATTATAAGCTGTTCTCCTGAATGTGAGATTCTGCTGCTGGTGAGCAACACGGTAAGCAAGACAACATAAGCACATGTTCTGGGAATAATTACTTAACCCTTGTGTGGTGAATGTCTTTTTGCAAGTCTATTGTGGTGTAGGGCCAGTGTGCAGTGTGAATGTGTTATGTTAATTGTTCTTCAGTGAAAATTTCCTGTAGTGCCCGGCTTGAGTCCGGGCACAAGTGGACAACGTTGTGAAGTTTATAAAAGAACAACACATTTACAGCATTGATCCAAAAGCCCTTATCCAAAGCAACTTAGTAGTTATAGGGACCGTCCACCTGGAGACACTCAGGTTTGTCTTGCTCAGGGACACAATATAATAATTAGCATATTTCTTATTTTGGTATACATTGAAATGGTTGCCACATACCCAAACACGACACAAGAGTTAAGCCAAACTAGGTAAACTGATAAATTTGTCGGTATGTTGCGTTTGCTTCTCTATATTATGCAGGGTTGTATCTACCAGCACAAGACATCACTTTCAGAGATGATGGTGAAGGTTCTGGAGGTCCTGAATGGAGAGGTTGTGGCGGCAGTGCCAATGGTCACTGACAACGCAAACTGTGTGGTAATTGCTGGAAGGGATTACTGATTTTAGTGATGGATTCCAGACCTATAAAATCTAAGAACATTTTTTTGCATGAAATAATGAAAACAATGGATAATCCTCAACGTCAGTGGCTCCTATGTTACAACTCCAGTCTTTTTATTTGCCTGCTTTTATGTGCTCTATCATGTGCAGTCTGTGAGTTCAGATGGGGAGTTGCAGGTCTGGTCCATGGATGCAGGTATCTGCAGGGGCTCCATCTCAGTACATGACCAGGTTAGTCTCCTACAACATGCTTGGAGCTACAATACACTTAGTTGTGCTTATTCTGACTATACACCTCTATACACCTCTATACACCTGACTATACACCTCTATGAATAAATAAGGGTTCATTAAATAATTTACAATTTATTAACCATTTACAATGCAGTAAATGAACACATATATTTACTGTAGGATGATAAATGAAATGTATGGTATTGGAATTAGTTTGTTTATAGGAGGATTGAGATTTAAGTACGGAAGTGTGCAATCCATTTAAATTAACAGCATTTAGCAGATGTTCTTATCCATGTTCCTCAGGGCTATGTGACTTGCTCAGGGACACAATGGTAGTAAGTCGGGATTTGAAACTGTGACTTAGTGGTCTTCTGATTCATAGGAGAGTGTGGCCACTACCACCCCCTATACAATACTTGAGACTTAAGAATTTTGAGAATTCCATGTATTCCCATGATTGTATATTAGATCATATTCATGCAGATGCCTATACTTGGATCTTGACAGTTCTTCAAATATTATTCAGGCCGATTACTCAGCTTTTGTGTCTCTAGGTTACCACCATGGTGAGCTGTCCTGTGGCTGAATATGTTGCCGTGGGTACCAGGTCTGGACATGTCCTGTTTGTGGATCTGACCAAAAAGCAGCAGCCACGTTTGGTGCATAGAGTGAAACTTTTCCATGTTCAAGTGGAGAACCTGCTGTAAGTCTGCAGAAAGCAAACATACCTCATTACCTGTTTTCATTTTGCAATATTATCTTGTTCATCTCTGTTGCTATCCTGTTCTCTATTTTAATTGATTTGACAGTTTTGACCAGGGAGGAAATATCTTGATTGTCAGTTCCTTAGACCCACACATATTTTTGCTGGATGTCAGACCTTCAAAAGATTTTGCTGTTATTGGCTATACAGGTACAATGATTGCATTAGTTATGTGTAGTTCGATAGAAGGTGTTGGGACTGGTTGGGAATCAGTGTTTGAGATGAAGAGGTTGTTATTGATGCTGTTTCAGATGCTGAGGGGGCCATTCTGACCCTCACCACTCAGTACATCAGGGAGACCCAAAATGTGGAGCTGATGGTTGTGTACGATGAAGCAAGGGATGATGGGAGAGAAGCAGGGCTAAAGGAGGGAAGACTGATCATGCTGCTAACACTACCAGTGGATAGTCTCACAGGTAAGTGAAAAATGAAAATGATTATGAAACACAGCAAAGAACACAACGAAATGTGTCCTCTGCAGTTAACCATCGCTCTTGTTGAGCAGTGGGCAGCCATGAAAGGCTTCGAACCGGCAACCTTCCAACTACGTGTTTGTTTCCTTAGCCACTAGGCCACCACTACCCACTGTGCCAGCACTAACAATGCAGGAGTAGAGAGAGAATATAACAGATTAAATAGAGCATAAATTATAAATAGTTGTTATACTGTGTATTCAGCCAAATAATATGATCAATGTGACAAATGTATGATCAATGTGACAAATGATCAATGTGACATTCCTGTGTCCAGTGTTTCTTACTAATTAGTCAAATGGCTCTTAACTTGTTGCCAGTATAGAGCACCTGTAGTGAATAGGGACAGTTCTAAAAAAAATTATTTGAAAGAGTAAATGCTTTCAAATGCAAGCCAATGCGCCTTACTTTCATCAAGATCAGTTGTTTTAATGGACTAATGATGAATGTGTTGTTGGTGTGGGTTGGAATGAAAATTGTCTGACAGGGGTTCCTCTGTGGACAATTTTGGGGCAACATTACTATGTTTCTTTTAAGGAATTCACTTAGTGAAAAAATAGTGATTATTAAAAAAAGAGCAAGTAATGATCAATGCTGTGTGTGTACAGGCTTGAGTGGTTGTGCAGACCCACGTGGTCTCCTGAATTCTGAGATCCTGCAGGGATGTAAATATGAGGTCCCCCAGCCTGTCTCCTCCTGTGCTATCAATGGTAACCAGTTATACTGCTACTGCCAGCTGAGGAGAGCCATCCAGCGGTTCCAACTTCCAGAGGTATGTCTACCAGTTAACACATTGGTTGAGTTTAACTCCATTATTTTTTACCCCATTACATTTACACCATTAATAAACAACAATATAGTTTTGTATAGCTATATTTTATTTATTATACATTATTGTGGTTGCATTGATGTATGATTTGTTCTGTACTGATGTTCTGTATATTCTTACCATTCCAAACTAATTTTTTATACCTGTGACCATTTAGAAGAGTGACAGGCTGTCTGACCAGACTCTGGTGGCGCTTGTCCCAGATCTGGAACTGCAGGGGCATCCTCTGGGCCCTGTTACCCTGCTGCTATCCCCCCACCAGAAATGGCTGGCCTCTGTGGGGCATGATGGCCTCCTTCAGGTCCGGGATCTCACTAACCTGGTATGTAGATGCATGCAGCTTGTACTTTAAATTAGGTGTCTATTGTCATGTTCTTTTTTGCAGGCGTATGTGTATATCGTAAAATGGAAATGTGAAAAATTATTCATACATAAAAATCCTCAAAGTGTTGTTTCAACTATTTAATTGTAAGAAACACAAATAAAATAATTTTTATCATGACTAAAGCAAAAATGTATTGTATGGTATATCGCAAAATATTTAAAGGAAAATAAAATGAGGAATCAGAAAACAAATTGAATGTAAAAAAGTGGGTCTCTTGAATATGAACATCTTTTAGTACATTAGTACATCATTTTGTAATAACATATAAATACATCTAACAAAACATTATATAAACAATCACCATTAATACATCTTTATCCCAGTGACATGGTTGTGCATCCTTGGCAGGATCGATTTATGCAGATGCAGTGTCACTCTTGCTGGCTAGGTGGAGGGCAGAGTCTTGCCTTTAGCTCTGACGTCCAAACAGTCCTTACCACTGGTCACAGAGGAAGAAGCCTTGTCTGCACCAGACTCAGGTTCACATGCTCACTCACATAGCAGCAGTACAGCTCACCCAGACAGTCTACTGTACAGTTTTGTGTCATGCATTGCTAGAAGCACAAGAATAAAGTACAAGTCTCATTATGTTCAGTGTCAACCTTGAAAGAAGCTATTGTAAATTTGGGTTATTTTTGTTCCACAGGCTGTCAGATGTAGAAAAAGACAGTCGTGACACACAGTATGAGCAATCGCTGAAGATCCTGGCAAAACCCTCAGAGAACAACATCTTGAGAAAGATGGCTGAATGGGATCCAGAGACACACTCTCCTTCTGGATCTGCTCTGTCTCACACAGAAGAGGTTGGAGGCTTGAGTTGTGACTACAAAAGACATTTAGGGATCCTGTCTTTTTATTTAATAAAAGCTAATTTACAACACAATACAGTTTGGCAAATATCAGGTTTATGATTAATATCTATGTATGACTAGTTCCTATAGCAAGACAAGATGATCACTTCATTTTAGGCCTGAATCTTGTGCTTTGAACACAGCATGTCAAAAGACCAATTTACATGATTGATGACTATGATTTTTGTTTCAATTAATAAAAAGAATGTGAGCATCCACAAATTAGCACAACAGTCCTGTTACACACACATACCCTCCTTGGCTCCTCCCATGATCTTTCAGCCTCTTGCCCAGTTTCTGTACCAATTTTCAGTATTGTGCAGTAGGTGGAGTTATGCCTACAATTTAAAAATCTCAACATAGATAAATATTCTTAATGCATTTTATTTTTAGGCTATAGAGAGCAGGCCGTGCACCAGTGTGGCTGACAAAGATAACAGCCTTCCCTGTTCTATTCTCTTTACTTCCACCTGGTTGGACAACAGGCTCAGTGTGGTAAGCAGCAGTACACACGCTACACCTTCTTCACACTGTGTAGTTGTGTAGTAGCTAAGATCTGATAACAACATTAAGACAACATCAGGACAATTTCCCACAAAAAAACTCTAGGAGAGAGACAAAGACGAAAGGAAGAAACATTGGGAAGGAGTTATTACTGTCATCTATTTACTAGATCAAATTAAGTAGAATAACTAACTGTGTGATAGAGGAGTGTTAAAAGAAGTTTTCCCCAGCAGCTTCATTGAGGAAGGCAAATGGCTGAAAACAGTAGGTTATACTGAACTGCTTTGCCTACCTGCATATAATGTTTTTGGTATCAGCAAGGAGTGGTTCACATAGACCTAGTTAAAACATTTTCCTTTTAAATACTCTATGAATCTTTTGAAAGAAATAACGACATACTGTAAAACCTGTTTAACTGGATATCCTGGTGTGGATCGTCTGTGCACAAAAGACTCTTTCATTTTATGTTGAGTCGGGGAAAGTTTGTTGTCTTGTTATGCATTTTATGAAGTATTCAGGAATGTCTAACACACCAATAACCTGAAAACGAGCCACAAAATCCAATACAAATAAAGCTCAGGTCAATTTTAATAGTCATGCACTTCACCTGCAGGATGTTCACTTTCTCTCTGTGTAGGTGATGAAGCAGGAAAGTTTGCAGTTCTCTGAAGATAGGAAAGATATAAGAAGAGGAATCAAGGAACTCAGAAACACTGTAAGATATTTATATTTTAGACCAGCCAAAGTAACAATAAAGGAATTTCACATGGAAATATGCATCAGTGACTTTTCTGTGTGCTTAGATCCAGGAGATGATGGATGAGAATGAAACCTTGCCAGAGATAGAGAGGATGGAGCTACAAGAGTTTAATCTGAATGTGGATGAACAGAGGAGATTGCAGCAGGAGGGTGATGAGGAAGTTGTTAAGGTAACCAAAGAAACAAATACATCACATGGTGTGACCATCCTATGAAGCAAATAATTATGACACTAGTAAGTAAGCAAAGAGAAGTGACTCTTTATAATAAATATGTACAATTCTTCAAAACAGCCTCTTATTAGGTGTGTATAAAGTTTTCACTGATAGTGTATATATAGTGCATTTGGAAAATATTCACAGCGCATCACTTTTTACACATTTAATGTTATAACATCATTCCAAAATGGATTAACAGCATTTTCCCTCAGAATTCTACACACAGGACCCAATAATGACAACATGAATAAAGTTTACTTGAGGTTTTGGCAAATTTCTTAAAAATAAAAAGCATATTTATGTACATATTTATGTCCTTGAGATGTTTCTGCAGCTTAATTGGAGTCCACTTGAGGAAAAGAAACAGTTGATTGGACATTGTTTGGAAAGACACACACCTGTCTAGCACAAACCAAGCATGAAATCAAAGTGATTGTAGACCTCCAAGATTTTGAAGGTCCCAATGAGCACAATTGCCTCCATCATCCGTTAGTGTAAGAAGTTCAAAACCACCAGGACTCTAGCTAGAGCTGGCCGAGCAGGGAATAAGGACCTTAGTCATGGAGGTGTCCAAAAGCCCAATGGTCAGAGGAGAACATTCTAGAAGGACATTCTGAAGGCCTGTATGGTGGCCAGATGGAAGCGACTCCTTAGTAAAAGGCACATGGCAGCATGCCTTTACCAAAAGTCACCTGAAGAACTTCTGAAGGATCAGAAGAAAATTCTGATGAGAAAGATTGAAACGTTTGGTGTGAATGCCAGGTGTCATGTTTGGAGGACACAGGCACTGCTCATCACCAAGCCAATACCATCCCTACAGTGAAGATCAGAGATCTTAAAATGGCTGTGCATCGACGCTTCCCATCCAACCCGATGGAGCTTGAGAGGCGCTGCAAAGAGGAATGGGTGAAACTGGCCAAGCATAGGTGTGCCAAGCCTGTGGCATCATATTCAAAAAGACTTGAGGCTGTAACTGCTGAGGTGCAGAGGTGCATCAACAAAGTAATTAGCAAAGGCTGTGAATACTTATGTGCATGTACTTTCTAAGTTTTTTATTTTTAATGAATTTCCCAAACCTCAAATAACTTTTTTTCATGTCATCATTATGGGGTGTTATGTATAGAATTCTGAGCAAAATTAATCCATTTAAGAATTTACAACAGAATGTAAAACAGAAACGTATAAAACACGGCAAACATGCTGTCATCAAGATATCCAGGCCACACAAGTGGCTTCATCAATATCTCGTGGCTGGGTGTAGGACCACTGACTTATTTCATTTCAGTGTTTATGGGCAAGGGCACGTAATGATTGAGATTACCCAGTGGGATATTACAGTCGACAATTACAGCACCTAGCAGTATGTTGATATCTTTATTCACTCGTCTTTTTCAACATACTAGACTTCAGTCTAGCAAGGTGTTGTAAGAACATTCATCCATGTATTTACCTGCATTTATTCCTAGACATATTGGAAATACAAGGCCAGGTTTCAGCCTAAAAAATCAGTAGCTGTAGGATCAGTATGGTTACAGGATACCTGCTTATGATTGACTGAAAACATAAATGATTACAGTATGTAGTATATATACAATATATATATACAAGGGCATACACTTGCTTAGCATACTCTGCCACTTAGTTATGTGGAGTCATTAATCAGCTACATTTCTTTATGTCAAGATACAAAATGAGATTGAGCTGGAAAATCTTGCTAAATGTTACCTGAAGGACGTCCTGAGAAAAGAGTGCTGGGACTCATTGAAGGTCAAAGGACGAAGCATCAAGGTAGAGACAATACAACAAACCACATGTAAATGTACATTTTCCAGGCATGCATCTCATTATTGTTATTAACATTTATGGTTTAGTATAAATTCTTGGAAGTATGACACAAATGCTGGTTTTGCTGCTTCCAATTTTATTTAGGTAATTTGCATATAGTCCAGAATGTTATGAAGAGTGATCAGATAGCAAAGTCACCATTTTTCCATGAAAATGAATTTAAATCCCAAAAGGACCTGCTGAGGATCATTTCAGTGATCCTCTCATTAACACAAGTGAGAGGAGCACAAGGCTGTGCCTTAATCCAATTTGGAGAATTTGGATTAAGATATGAGTGGACAAACAAAAACCCACAAATTCTGACAAACTCCAAGCACTGATTATGAATGGAATGGGTTGCCATCAGTCAGGATTTGACCCACAAGTTGATTGACAGCAGCTCAGTGTGAATTGCAGATGTCTTGAAAAAAAGGGCCAGCACTGCAAATATTGACTTGATGTAATTGTCAATAAAAGCCTTTGAAACGTATAAAATATTTGTAATTATACTTCAATACACATCAGCAACAACTGACAAAAAGATCTAAAAACACTGAAGCAGCAAACGTTTTGAAAACCAGAATTTGTGTCATTCTCAAATCTTTTGGCCACGACTGTGCATGTGATTCATTCATGGCATCCTCTTACCATGTGTGTGTTTTCCAACAGGCTTTCCACACTCACTGTGAAATTAAGAACTATCCCATGACAGAGCGCACACAGGAGGAGTTGGAGAAGCTGCACAGAGTTGAAGAAATTAGAAAGTCTGAACTCATCAACACCAATGTGAGTTATAGTCACAATACACACAATAGTCACACAAAGGAGAAAACGTCACTTGTCTCCAAGGGCTTATTTTTCAGAAAGTTAACTCACTTATTACCCACCAAACACTAAAATAAATGAAAGAGAGTCTTTAAATAATAAAAACATTTTTTTTAGTAAATTTAACACAATAAGTATATTGTTCTTTTGTAATGGTGGATGAAGTACACAAACTAGGTACTTGAGTAAAAGTGGACTTACCCAGGGTAAAATTTTACTCCAATAAAAGTAAAAGTACAAAAGTATTTGCCTTCAAATGTACTTAAGTATGAAAAGTAAAATTACAATGATTTATTGTGGCTCCAATGTCTAATTTTAAGTTACTGGTTAATTCAATTCATTTTAAGGAAATGTTTGTGATAATGTTTTATTGGAATACCATTAATTACTCTGCCACTGATAACTATTAAAATTATCATATATGTACATATATGAGCAAACCATAATCGGAAGGTTGCCAGTTTAAATCCCGAGCCGCTAACCTGTCATGGCAGTCCACTGCTCACTAAGGGTGATGTGTTAAATGCAGTGGACACATTTTGTTGTGTGCACCGTGTGCTGCTTGCTTCACAATGATAATCACTTCACTTTTAATAGACAGTATTTCTGGTCTACGTATTTGAAAAGACTGTAAATACAATCACCTAAATCTATTTCGACTTGTACGTGCAAAATATGTTCCTCGCTGAAACTCCAGAATCTGTACGTTTTGAAGAAAAGAGTCCATGATATGGACAGTTTTTTGAAAACTGATTGATAATGTGATTGCATGATTACACATATTTTTCTCGCAGTTGTCTCATGTGCCCTTACAGCCTATCAATGCACAATGTAATGCAGGTGTCAAACTCAACATCATTTAATGTAGATCTATTATTATGGCCTGGTGATATGAAGTGCTGAATGTAAATGTTTTACACTACATTACACATAATAGTCTTTTATAATATGTGTTATTGAAGCAGATTTCCTGAGCAATGTCTGAATGGAAATTGCATGTGAACAATTATTTTTCTCAAAATACGCTAATTATTAGATGCTGGTACAATACTTCTGGCAACACTGAAAACATTCTATATTATAAAATAATAACGACTAACACAGCCATAGAAGGGAAATTGATCAAATAGCTTTAGCCTGCTACTGCCATTATAGTAGCGGCGTTTCACAAAACTGTTTTGCTAACTAGCCATCAGAAATTTCCATTAGAATCAAATCGTACCTCTACCAGTTTCCTTAGTTTAGATGGTGAATTCTTGTAAGACAAAATTGTATTGACTTTTAGGATCGATTCTGATATTAAGGAACTAAATTGGAATTAAGGAACTGAATATTATGTTGACTGAACAGGATTTTTCAAAACAATCTCAAATTAATTTAATATTTAGCTTTGAAGAGTAACAATTAATTGAGAGACAGAAATATTGTCAGTTGGCCATATTGAAGTAAATACAAAAGATTACTTTTTTCCAGTGTACATATTTAAGAAATATATTGTCACAAGCCGTCGCCACGATGTCTTGTCCATCTCCAGGGGTCCAGCAATTCACTTTTTATTGAACTCGAGCCAGTAGAGGGCGCCAACAAGCAATACCTACTTCTCAGGCTTACAGACAACAGGGAGGCAGCCTTTCTTCTCCTCTGACCCCGTATGTCTACTCCCCAGTGTGCCGCTTCTCCCCTTGCACACGCTACATGAAATCCCCAGAACTCACATGTCCCGAACCCCAACAGAACACATTTACACATAACATGGCTAACTATTTACAGTACCTGTGCACGAATTTTAATGAAATAAGAAACGTTCCCTTTTGATACTACTAATAATGTGTGAGAAGAAACACCATTTTCATTGGTTTAATATTTATTACCCCAAAAATGTAGACAATAATAGGGATATCCCCAAATAACAAAACAGTAGCGAGTGTTTCCACCATTTGCTGCAATGACAGCTTGACAGCGACATCTCACGCTCCTCACCAGCCTCATGATGTTGTTCTGAGGCGATGCGTTCCTCTCTTCCACAAGTGATACACACAGTCCTGCCAGGTCATGTGGGGGTGGGGTACGATCATTTAGTCTCTGCTTCAACTTGTCCCAGACGTGCTCTATGAGGTTCAGGTCAGGGGACATTGATGGCGTACCATATGAGCGGTGACATTTCTGCCACGATGTGGCAGAGCATTACCATCCATGAACAGAAAGTTGGCCAAAGCCAAAGCGGTGGAGTCGGTTGCAAATGTTTGTTTGGAAACCCTGGTACCCTCACCGCATCTCGTTAATGGGCCTGCAGCATAACGATGTCTGTGCATAGCTCCTTAGGTTCTCATTATCAGTTTCAATGATAATGAGAACATTGTGGAACCAGCCCAGATCTACTCGGGAGAAAACAGAAAATTGGAATCCTGCTGTCACAACACCAAGGAGGAGGACCCAGGCACCAAGGAATTACGGGACATAAATGAATCTACTTTGGGGAAGTGGAAACGGGGAAAAGAAAGGATCACTCACATGGGGGACACTCCACGCACAACCACACCACTTGAAAATACAAAACAACACCCTCAAAACCAATTTCTAAAAACATGTGACCCTGACTCACCCTTAAAAGGAGGGAACCTCCTTTCTTTAGCCACGGGATTGGAAAGCAGTCATGGGTGAGTATTGAACCAAACACGTGTCAAAGACAATAAAGGACTGACTTGGAGAAGATCAGCAAAGAGGAGAGGGACAAAATCCCCTGAGATATGTGCACTTAAGGATGGTTTGTAAAAGGATAAAATGTTTCAATCATAATTAGAATTAATTTATCAATATTTTGAACTGCATTGTTTTTTCCGATTATTTTTTCTTAGTGGGCAAACTTAATAAATCAGCAGGGGTTAAAATATTTTTCCCCCGACTGTATTTGTTTAGCTGCAGATCCTGGAGCATCAGAACCGGGTGTTGGTAGAGAAAAGTGAAAAGGATGATGAGGAAGGTTCTGAGGCAGAAGGTACAGCACTGAAGGGAAGCATCAGTTCTCTGTACAGTAGCAATGAGTTCCTCTACAGCCAGTTCAGTGTGTACCTTCGAGAACAGAAAATCAACCAGATCACTCTGCTGCAGGTAACACACTCACACTCACCTACCTGATATGGCCCTGATACATGATGCCCAACACCTTACAGCGGGTGGCCTACACAGAATTTTACAACAGCTAGCTCTGATCTGACTTTTGATTTGCTGAGAGGATTTCTGGGATTGTCAATATACACTGAATGTAAAGAATGTAATGAACAGTCACAATGTCATGTGACGAACTGCAGCCTGAATGATGTTGCAGCCAAACCCGCTTTCCATATAGAAGCTGGAGGTAAATTTTGAAATATGAACCGATTGATTGTAGATTGATTGCAATAATTCACTGATGATCACAATTTTTTTTATTGCCAGTGCGGCTTTTATTCTGGTGAGGCAATGGAACAATTCAACCTTCAAACTGAACAGAATTATGATACCTTGTACTTTAACAATGTGTTTTTGTTTCTTAAAGGATGTCATCTACAAAGTCAAAACTGCGTTCAACCAAGAGTTTGATGCTGTATACAAACAGAAACAACAGGAGATAAATTGGGTTCGAGAAAAAAACAAGCGTATTTCTAAGATAATGGATGAACTGGGCATAAGGGAGAACCTCTGGGAGACCACAATGTCAGACGATGAGAGACCAGAGAGATCCCTGACTGTAGAGGACTCAGAGGTATAGTGCCTATAGACTATAGCACTATAACATCATCACACAATCTTTGAATAAATAAGTAAATATAATATCTTCAAAACAGCAGTCTAATGAGATTGTCTGTGCGTGTTTGTCAGATAAAAGTAGAGCTGTATCTGACCTCTGAGCAGAGAGAGAGGAAGGAGGAGGAGAAGAAAGCAGAGAAGCAGCAGCTAACGTCAAAGGTTTGAATATACGTTCCTGTACCTTTCATGTACATGCACTCACACACTGATATTGTTGAATTCGCCCTGTACATTATCATCTTTAATGTCCCTTCGTTTTTCTACAAAATAGTTTTCCTGATTCCTCACTTTAAAATCTGTTCAGATCATTGCTTTCACATTTTGACATTGTATTATGAAATCTTCTGCGATAATAACATGTTAAAGTTTAAACGGTGGAGCTGTGTGTGTTCTGGTTTTATCCTGAAGGGCGACAAATCAAGAGAACATGCACTTGGTTACATGATGGGTGGAGTTCTACAGCTCAGAAAAGAAGGCATCTTAAAAATGGTACCAAAAAAATGTGTCTAAAATGGGAAACAGATGTATTTTCTTAATTCGTTTCCTTAATTAGAATCTGCAAATTTAAGACAATGCAATTGGTGGAACATCTGCTTGAACATTCCAGGAAGTCCCTCAGCCAGAATTCATATCCAAGCCTGAGCTTCAGTGGACAGAGGAAGAGAAAAGGATGTTTAAAGATTATGACAAGAAAGTGAAGGAGCTAAACGAAGAAAAAGAAAAATTCAGGAAGGTCAGATGGAGTGGGCTGTATCTTGTTACATCTGGTTTGTTAGATATAGACTGTTCATTTTCAATATTCGGGACTAGAAATAATCACATATACAATGGGCTAAAATCATTGGTAAGGTTATACCTTGTTATAATGTTACTGACTTTATATTTTAAAAAAGAAGCCAAATATGAATTCATGAGACACTGTGAAGTTTTAAAAAAGAAAAAAAAGATCATGTTGGAGGTTGCTATTTTGCATTGATCCTGATGTTTTCAATCATATTGAGATTTTAGTCAGATTAATTTGGTCAGAATATATATAGATATTTTATTCTGTTGAAACTATGTGATAAGTAGAGCTACACTTCATCACTTATAAGATATATGTTGTCTTTTTAGATTTTGGAAAGTGAGATGAAGAAGCACCATGAATCAATTAAGGAAACAACAGTAGCATTTGATGAAACTTTGAATAAGCTGTTTGAAAAGAAGATTAAATCAGATATTGCTATATCTCAGGTAAACTGGTGCTTTTCAGTGCGTGACTAAAGCTTTTGAAAATGCGTCACCTGTATTAGATAATTGTTCATTCTTGAAAATCTCCTTAGGAAGATCTGAAGATTGCTAATCTAGCACACTCCATTCTCACTGAAGAGGAAATTCTCAACAGGGAGAATGATCTCAACTACAAGCTTCAGCAGACAAAAACACTAAAGGTAAGATTTAGTCCAGAATCCAAGACGCTTGCTTTGATGTTTACATTACGTATTCCTGTGGGTGAGCTAGACATCTAGTTAGAACATCACAAGAATAAACATGTGTGACACGGTAGTCCCTCTGACCTAGAGGTAGATAAGTTCCTTTCTGTGAGTCACTGTGTTCTCTGCGCAGAAGAACATTAAGGCAGACCTTGGAAATCACACAGAGGAAGTGGAGGCCTTCAGAGAGACTTATGACAATGCTGTCGCAGAAGACAAGGTCCAAACTCCCTAATAATGATGACTAATATAGCCGAAAATTATATTTTAAAATTACTGCAAATATTGTTTTGTCACACTTTTGTGGTGCCATTTGATTATGAAGCTACTAGACAAAGGATTTCGAAAAGAGTTCTTTGATGTTCCTGGACACTTAGTTGATCAACTCTACAAGCTTTACAAGCGCAGACCAAGGTACTGTACATAAAGGGAATAACTTAATGAACATGTGACAGCATACAAATGCATGAATGGCCAAATAGGCCAGGATTGTTCATACTTGATGCATAATTCTAGAAGTTTGCATGTTGTCAAGTACAGGAAGTCTATAACTGTATGAATAAATTACTGAAGAACTAAAACTAACAAATGATCATTAACTCATTCAGCTAACGTTAAGGCCAGTAAAATATCTATCAATATTCTGCAGAGTCCAGCGAATGAGGACACAGACAGACAGCACCATTCCATTGAAAGACCACCTCCCATCAAACCAGGCACCCAATGAGGGCCCCACTCTCATGATGAAGGCCATGGAAGAACTAGACTCCCCAGAGAACATGCCTGAAGGACTGGACCTTGCCATATGGGAGCGTTTCTGCTTGGTCAGAAGAGCAAAGCTGGAGAAAGAGCAACAAGTATGTTGTGGCATCTTGACTCCTTATTAGAATTTCCAATTCCACCTTAAATACTGCAGGCTGCAATACAATTTATTTTACGTGAAAATGTCAATAATCATCATGAATCTATGTGCACATGAGCAAAGATCCCAGGTCAAAAAATGTTTTGGGCCAGTTGATAATTTTACACATGCTAGTCATCCTTTAACAAGTGCTTTTCAGTAGCCCAGAGCTTTTAAACTATAGATTTTTTCATGTAAATTAATGCCATTTCAGTGAAAACTGTGTTGGGCCAGACAGGTAACACTTGTTGCGTGGGCACATAGATCATCACTATATACAGATTTATTTCTGAAACAGATTTCCTGACTGTAAGCCTACAGGCACAATACAGATGCTGCAGCCTGCTGAGCAATATTTAAGGTGGAATTGACAATTCAAATAAAGAACTAACTTCAGCATCATGTTTTATTTTGTAAGAGGGTTATTAGATGCCGTTCCAGTCAGAGAATCTCCTTTCACACCTCTGGAAACCCGGATGGCTTCAATACTGGGGGAAACAGGTGCATGTAGAGCAGTGTCTGAGAAAAAGGGGGACACAAACGTGGCTGGAAAAATTGCTATAATGATACTCACACTCGTGCGTGTGCTGTTGTGGAACATGCGATTAGCTCCAAAAGCATACATCTTGGTAATCTAAATTGGTTTATGAACCAGGAATCATCATCAGACAAAAAAATCTTCATTGTCCCTGAAAACCAAATCCTGCCATTGGCATAATCTACTAACAATGCCAGCACATCCATTATGTTACATTACGCACGAGTGTGATTGCGGCATTTATGTGTTCTCAGCAATCAGATGGAGTGTTTCGCACCATGTCAAAATGTTTGTGATAATCACGGCCACCACTTATCCATTTACAATTCAACAGCTGCGGTGCATAGATTAAAGATTTTATTCAAAATATTTTACTTATATATTCACTACGGTGTATTACTCACTAGCCTAAGGATATGGCTCTCATGCCACTTTTGGTCAGCCTCTTCACCGTAGCCACAATTTCCCATTTTCCCATTTTTCTAAAATGTTTGCACTCATGGGTCAGAATTTGCGTAAATATTCCACACATTCTGCTGGCAAGTTTGTTTCTATATATTGCACCGTATTCGTAGGAAGAGGCGTACGCATTCCCCATTTAGTGTGTACGCAATGGTTATAAATGAGACCCCTGAGGTTGTGTTGACATGAGTCATTTCTTCACATCAGTGGCATTAATTCCACTCCCTAGTAAACTGCCATGAATCAAGAGGTGTCAAACACAATTCAAATTTCAAACATCTCTGAGTTTCACAGGTGAAAATAAAGGCCCTGACCCTGGCAGAGATGCAGGCTTTCCTGCAGAGGATGACTGCTGAAGATGAGAACTTGAGTTTGGAGATTGAAAAACTCACACAAGATATTAGCAGGTCAGATCGCTAGACTGCATTCACTCCAAAGCAAATATTTATTATATTAATGCATGTTGTGTGCTTCCACAGCCTTTGTGACGATAAGATAAGATTTCAACAGGACCTCATGGTTCAGATCCTGCTGAAGCAGGGCCAGGTGGAGGTGGAGTCTGGTGACTTCATCAATGACTATTCTAACTCACTATTGCTACACCGTAGTGTGGTGGAGGACCTCAACACAAAAATTAGGGTATGTGGTCCAGACCCAAGGCCGTTGGTTAATTTAATTCATTTTAAAATATTAACATTTTGTTACTAAGCAAAATCAACAAATACATTGACCACACATAAGCTAGTCAATGATGTAAATAACTTTGTGTATTAAAATGGTGTATCTCCTTTTCAGACTTTGGGTAAACAGAAGATATCCATAATGGCAGAGATCAAGGACTTCCGCAAGGGGATAATCCAGCAGGAATGGGAACACCGCAAAATGGGAATGCTGATGGAGGACCTCTATAACAAAGCTAGAGACATTCAGACATTGCACGTGTCTCAGAACCTGCTGGAGGTACAGAGTTTCAGTCGGACAGGTTGAAAAAACAGCCAAAATGCTTTTCTCCATTGGATACTATCACTGCGTAAATTGCTAAGTCTGTCTTCAGTGTAATTTACATTTACAGCATTTAGCAGACGCCCTAATCCAGAGCGATTTACAATCAGTAGTGACAGGGACAGTCCCCCCTGGAGCAACTTAGGGTTAAGTGTCTTGCTCAGGGACACAATGGTAGTAAGCAGGATTTTAACCTGGGTCTTCTGGTTCATAGGCGAGTGTGTTACACATTAGGCTACTACCACCCTGTAATGCCACGTGGCTGAAGGAGTGAGGAGGCACAAATGCTTGACATTGTGAGAAATGAAAAGCTTTTCTAACTGAAACAAAAATGGCACGCTGGCCAAAAAATCCAAGACACACAAATGCAAATCTGAATTTTTTTAAAACCCCCCCTACTGCCAATACCTCCAGTATGGTGCTGCTATTAACGATTATTATAATAATCAATTTATCGATTATTGTTTTTTTTTTGTTTTTTATCAGAGATTCAGATTTAAAAAATAAATGAATAAAAACATTTTATTCTGACACATCTGTTGTTAGAAACACTGTTCAAAGCTGCACTTTTTTCATAAAAACCTTGCTGACTCTTTTAGTAATAGATTTTTATCGATTTAATTGATGTGTTTCAGCCCTAATCCAGTACAATCTGATCAGCATATTACAGTGTAATGTAAATACACCCCTTCTCCACACTACATTTACCAATTTCTATGATCAAATGTATTCATATTTTTATTATTGTTAAATTATACTATCTTACTCATAGTGCCTTTTTCCTCAACTGATTTGCCTTTTTCTCTTCCAAGCACCTGAGGGAAAAAGATCATGACCACAAGATATCAAAACAGGATTCTCTTTCTGAGAAAATCATTTCACTGCAGGAAAAGGTAATTCTGTCCCATCACAAGTCATCACAGCACAAAGAACTTGCCAGCTCCTGCTGCTGTATGTTTCAAAAATGCATTGATAAAGGGGGTGGCATGGAGGGTTGTTTATGAATAAATGATGCCAGGAACATCAGATCTCTTCCATAAATGATGAAAGGTATCATTCCTAATGATTGGGCTGTTCAAATGTGGTGTCAGAATGTATTTTACCATACAAAATTGATAAAATATAAATTATCTCTAAAGCATTCATCTAAGAGTAAAAAAGCTAAAAGAACTGTATGAGGAAGGTCCATTAAAATCCAAGAAAGCAGAGTCAATGAATATTTGTGTTGACTGTAAAACCGCTCTTCTCCAGTGATTATCTTGATTAAGAATGATATGAGACCACAAAGAACCTCAGTAAAGAACTGCAGATCTAGGTGTGGCCATCATTAGCCCAAAGGCAGAATGTTTTTCTGATATATTCTAGATCTTGTCATCATAACACGCAAGCTTGTAGAGACATTCTGAGACTTACAAAAGGAGTACTGGGATGAATTTAGACTTTATTGGTTGTCGTAGTTGAGTGCAGTTGAGTCCGATATACAATCATCAACAAACTAAAAGTGTGTACTCATACTCTTAGAACCATGCAAAGAGAGTGCAGAGTTGTCAGAAGCTCATAAAGCAGCTTGAGATGCAGGCGTCAATGAAAGCGAAAGAGGTGGAAGACCTGGACCATCGGCTTTCTGTACTCAAGATGGCCGTGTCAGAGAGGAGAGCCATCTGTGAGGGAACAGGTAATGTATCAACTAAAAAGTCGCTGTAGTAAATTAGCAGGGAAGAAAATATGACATAATCTAGATTTAGAAGTGATCAAATTTTTGATAGAAATAATTTGAAATGATCTTACTGAATATGAGGCATGTAATTGTCAACCTCCTACTCATACTGAGACATCTTTAGTCTGACCCAGTACCCAGGCTTGGTTACCTGTAGGATGGTAGGCTGGGACGCTCTGCAGCCTAATGTTCTTATGAAAGATTGTTTTTTTTATATTTTATATTGACTAGTATTCTATAATTGACTGCTGTATGCTCCACCCACCAAGACACTGAGGCCATGCAGGTGGCAGAGGCAGAAGCACGACACCAGAAGATACTCGAGAGGAAGAGGCTGATTCAGCTGGCCAGGACTCAGGGAGAAGAGGTGGAGGCACTCCGGGCAGAGCTGAATAGGTGGAGGATGAGGAGCTTCCCGTGCTTCCACCAGCTCAAATAAAACTAAGCATGACCAATACTGCTTTAAAGACTACTGTTTTATTTCTTTTTTAAGGTTCCAATTCACATATCCCTATACTTGTTCTTTCAGACCAGGACAGTTGACAAAAAATACTGGGGGAAAAAAAGGTTGTTTGCCCCTGAACGTCGCCTTGTGGATTTTACCCCTGGGTCTGTTTCAATTCCCCAGGTCCCAATCTTGCTCACATCCCCCAACCAAGCCTCCAGCGCGTCGCTTTGAATGGATTACCAAGGGTAACTAGAACCTGTGCGCTCTGTTGTCGTAAACTGTTATAACCGATTGGCTCTCTGTGTGTTCAAGGTTGCTTTAGATGTTCCTGGTAGTATAGTTACTTTCCACTGTGTTCCTGTTAAACTACTGTGATTTCCCAAATCTAATTGATTCAGGACTATAAATATGTAGGATCTCTTGCACACCAGTAGCAATTACGCAAAACAGCACGTTTCTGCCATGATTCACGTTGAAGTGTGAGGAGCAGTAGTTCTACCAGCACATTTACTTTCAGTTGGAACGTTGTACTGAAAGAAGAAGAGCATTCCATTGTGCTAGTATCGATCTGATTCTGATACTTGGTATCGATAACTTGAATCTTCATGGTGCTGAGCTTTCGGGTTTGTGACATTCGCTCTTCTTTGGCCATTGCACAGTGGTGGCCTAGCGGTTAAGGAAGCACCCCCATAATCAGAATGTTGCCAGTTCCAATCCTGATCCGCCAAGGTGCCACTGAGCAAAGCACCGTCCCCACGGTGTGAGCACCGTGCTGTGCTGCTGTGTATCACAATGACAATCACTTCACTTTATGATACTAACACAACCATGACACAAAGGCAACAGGAATACAAGTCATTTTCCCAGGGTTACGATTTGGTTTCATTCATAAAATGAATGACCACCTCCACGGTCTAGACATGCTTCCAATAGCTTGCAGGGCAGAGTGAGGAGCCTAGGACAAAAAAAAAAAAAAGAGCACTCACACAAGCAGATGTACAAACACACCTGCATGTAACACCAACCTACAGTCGTGGCCCAAAGCATAGTGAGGCCATGTCAGGCACCCGGTATTTTGCTCAGTGGCACCTTGGCGGATCGGGATTCGAACCTTTTGGTTATGGGGCCGCTTCCTTAACCACTAGGCCACCACTGTATGTAATACATACAGGTGGAAACAATCATGGCAATCTGGGAACACAGGACAAGGAACACATGGAAAGTTTGCCCCAGAGCTCCAGGAAATGTTTGGATCCTGAAAACTCTAGATATTGAGTTGGGGACCAGTGTGTGGGGACAGTACCTTGCTCAAGGGTACCTCAGTGGCATCTTGCTTGGTGGTTTGGAATTTGAACCCACAACCTTTCAATTACAAATCCGCCAACTAGGCCAGCACTGCCCCACGAATAGTGCTACTACTGTGGAAATAATGCAATCCTCAATAATATTGGTACCAAGTAGCTGGCTCTGCAGTCTGCCTGAATTTCTGCCTGCATGTGAGGAAAGTTCTGCACCTCTTAATTAAGAATCATAGGCTATGACCTGGGGAGCAAGAGTGGCTGGTGCTAGACTGGAAGATTTTACACACAGAGTGGGTAGATATACACATATTGCACTTGAAATGAAATGGAGCTGTTGTAGAGCCTGACAGCGGTTGGCAGGAAAGACCTTCTGAGTCCCTCCATCCCACATTGTGGGTGCCAGTGAAGAAGCTGCTTAGTGCTGTCAGGGTCTCTTGCATGGGGTAGAAGATGCTGTCCAGCAGGGATGACAGCTTAGCCACCATTCTCCTGTCACTCACCACCTCCACTGTGTCCAGAGGGCATCCTAGAACAGATCTGGCCCTCTGGATCAGCCTGTTCATTCTCTTCCTGTCCACAACAGAGATGCTACCTTCCCAGCAGACCACACCATAAAAGATGGCTGAGGCCACCACAGAGTCATAAAAGGTCTCCAAGAGTGAAGTCTGCAGTGAAGATGGTGAAGAAGAGCAGTGCCAGAACCGTTCCCTCTGGGGCTTCTGTACTGCAGATCACCGTGTCTGACACACAGCCCTGAGCTCACACATACTGTCGGCGGTTGGTGAGGTAGTCCAGGATCCACGTTGTTAGGTTTTGCTTCACTCCAGTTTGTTCCTCAGGATTGTGGGAAGGATGGTGTTGAAGGCACTGGAGAAATCAAAGAACATGATTCTCACAGTGCTCCCAGCGGCCTCCAGGTGAGAGAGGGAACAACACAGGACAAAGGACAGTGGAAACAGCGACAGCAGGAATAGCACCTTTTAAACTCTGGCTCAGCAGGCTTTTACCATGTCAATGGATGCATCGAATCATCAAAAGAACAACACAAAAGTAAATATAACAGTCATAAAAATTAGCAGTGTTCTAAAAGAAAAAAAAATACTACAAACCATACTGCTATACTTCTAAATGGTATGAAAACACACCATTGAGAACTAAGCTGAGCCCAAACCACAGCCCAAAGTGTACTTACCCAGATAAAATAAAGCCACAAGGGCTGGACATGGCACAGAAAGAGGACATATACACGCGACATCACAAGACAGGGGTTTATTACATTGAAAACAAGACAAGGGGAAACCTCACCAAATAATGACCCAACGGCGAATAGACACGAACAGGGCAGCTTTATACAATCACAGGTGAAAACAATCAGGAAACATAATAACACAGGACCAAAACAAAACTCTGGTCCGAACCCTGGATCCGGAGCAGCCCCTTCCATACCGAATCCTGACAAATAGCAAAAAAATCTATGGCTATTTAAAGGCTGACATCCATGTAGAAGAATAATTACATACATAAAAATGCACTTACCTTTCCTTACCACACCGGCGATTTGCACCTGTTCAACAACGTGCGCGTGCATTCAGATGGGCGGGCCTTCAAAGTGATGCCGATTCAGCAAATTATTGGGTTATGAATTCCGGCATCACAGTGGATCTGCAGCCAGACCCAGTTGATTGGACATTATTCTGCCCTAACAATGTGTATTCGCAAAGTATTGGCAGATACTGAATGGATTGAATGAAATCCAGACACATGTGATCAGTTGACCTTTTACTGTATGCTTTGTTCTGACTTCATACAGATGTCTTTCGTTCCACTGTAAAACTGAACATGTCTGCCACATTCTCTGCACTTTGCAACATGTCCAATAGAAGCACAACATCAGTACGTGTGACTTGTTGTGATCGGGACAATGTTTGTCTGTCCCATCTAGCTTCTTAGACTGACTGAACAGAGAATCTGCGATAGTTGCTGACATGTCAGTTTTCTTAACAAAGATGGCTTTTTTAGATTAACTGCTCTGTCCTGTTTCATGCTGTTTCAACAGCTGGACGAAGATAAACATCATAAAAATAAAATGGTGGAAAGGCTACTTTGTGTTCTTCTTTGTGCCTTACGTGACCTACCTTTACTGCAGGTTGTATAGGAGTTGTATATGGGGTTGACACACAGTGAGGTGTCAAGAAATGTAAGCTCACCATCTCTCTCCATATCAAGTAAGTGGCGAAATCGGGTGACTGGAGTGGAATGTCTGAGTAGCCTACTGATGTGCGAGAGGAGGGGCCTGAGGCCTACTGTACTGTTGTTGCATTGTTTTGTCGGTCCACACAGTCGACGCCGGCTTGCTGTGTGAAGTTAACTGCATGTGTATGGATCTGAGGAGGGGACTGAAGGGTGACTGGAGGGGGAAGACATGGTGCAATTCAGGAAAAGGCTGCTGAGCATGTTGCACTGTACATAGTCTTTGGTGCGCTGAGCTCTCTCTTCTTCTCCAAGAGCGGGTTGCTGCTCCGTCTTCAGCCCGGGCGCAGCCGCATACACCTCCGCTTCTCTAACTGCTGCAGTTACTTCCTTTTCAAGCTGTAACACACGAAGGTCTGCTTCCATTTTTTTACCGTCGTCCTGTCGCGTGACTGGAAAACCAGATGATGGACTTATAAGAAGACGGGGCGTCTTCAATTCCACTTTCAGCCGAACTCATGTTGCCCTACTAATGTTCAAGCGATTTCTGCGGCTGCGATGAAAGCACATGCGACGCTGTTGCAGAGTAGGTCATGTCGGCAGCTCAACCAATAGGATTAAACTGCCGTCATATCGTAAATGTATCGCCAACACTCTATGATACGTATCGTAACATTTTAGCATCGCGAAATATTGTACTGCGATATATCGTTACACCCCTATCACAAGATCAAGCATTTCAAAGGTAGATCATTTGATTACTGAAGTAATCAAATTTTATTAGTATTCTACACCGTTACCAAGCACAGATGTCAGCAGTTATGGGCAGGACCACCAGGGGGTGTTGAAACTAATTGCTTACTGCTTGAGAACTAACTAAACTAACCAAATGCAGAGAAGCATTATGCGCAGATAGAAAAAGAACCACCTGTACCACAGATTAACACAAAGACTCATTACTCAAAGATTACTCATGCGAATGATCCCCGACTCTACTGCACCATATGTACCACAGTGGACACAAAGGAATAGTGAAATGCAGAGAAAGAGCCTGAATGAGTGTATAGATCCTACATATCTCATTTAAAAGGCTGCAGGCTGCACTGAAGCATCGTGCATGCACACAAGTTGTGTGATTGATGAGTAAGGTAGTAATCCATCTGAAAGTGTGGTTTCCACTAGTGGGTCTGTCCTTTCATGTTCCGAGACCTTTACAGGATAAATAAAGAGCTTGATTACATATATAAGTGTCAAAGGAAGAGTTACGTACAAAAAAATAACTTACCTGCAACAGCAATGTAATATTGGTCAGGGGAATAATATATTTACCAACTGACTTCAACTCCTTAAGACTATTTGACTGAATTTTTGTCAGAACTCTGGACTTATCAGCTTTGCTAGATGAAATCCAATTACATTTAGGCTAATGATGGGAAAGCTTTGATAGATGTAATTGTTAAACTCAGAGAGAGTCCAGGACAGGTTTTTCATCTTCCCCTTGTAAGTCCTGCTTTGGGATCCCTGGAAAATAGTACACTTTAAAAGACCAAACTAATGACATTCAGAAATTAAATACTGCATTTATTATTCCAACTCATACCACCATGTGTATTCTAATGTGTTTCTTCAGGAACAGTCTAACTCTGAAACTGAATCAACTAACCAAATTAATCGGCTTGTTGTGAGAATATCAAAACTATTTGAAATTTCTCGCCCGTAGTGAGATTTGTCCTCTGAGTCTTAATGATTTGAGTGGAGGAGTAGATAAGATGAAGAGATGAGAGATGAGATGAACAGCCGAGAGGAATGATAAATGAAGGATGACTGGTCCAGTGTTCATGATGGCTTCGGGGCAAATTGGTCCCGGCCCCTGAATGGCCGCTCCTCACCTTTAACACCACCAGACACGGGACTGAGAGGCAGGGGTAGGGACCCTGCGGAAAATGAAGCCAAGGATGGCCATGGATAAGGAAGCTGGACATGGAACATAACATCAAAAAACTGACGGCGAACAGAAACGAAACATAGCAGAGAGGAAATACAAAGGATTGACACAGTTGAAAACGATTAAGGAACATTACACATGACAAACGTGAAACAGTGAAAGTAACCCCGGATCGGATCAAGACATCCTCACTTGTTTAGCTTTGGCAGCAACACATGCAAGCCTTTTTAATGTGGCCTCGTCCACTTATGACCGGAACAAAAAGTTGAGACTTTTCTCCCCTCTTTCTAAAGCGAAGCCATATGCATCGCTGCCTCTTATTTTTCGCTTTATCCAGCTTTTTCGCTTTATCCAGCTTCGCCTTTTCGCATCTGAACATCGGACGGGGCAGTGCTGGCCTAGCGGTTAAGGAAGCAGCCCCGTAATGAGAAGGTTGCTGGTTTGAATCCCGAACCACCAAGGTACCACTGTGCAAAGTATCGTCTCCACACACTGCTCCCCGGGTGCCTGTCATGTCTGCCCACTGCTCACTAAGGGTGATATTTAATAGCAGAGGACACAATTCGTTGTGTGCGCCGTATGCTGTGCTGCAGTGTTTCACAATCCCTTCACTTTCACTTTCATCCAAACGTGAAACGTCCTAATGAACGGCCATTATACGGTCGAAACATAGCAGAGAGGAAATACAAAGGATTGACTTTTCATTAATGCTGAAAAAGTTCACCAGTGAATTTCTTGTCATTTAAAATCCAATAAAAAAAGGAAACAAATATAGCACAAGGAGCACAATTGGCAAAACAAACTGTGACCCATGTAGACAAAAACAACAGACAATATTTTGCAGATATACATTTATATTGTACTTAGTCTTTTTTTTATGCTTTATTTGTGATTTTCAATTTTTCAACAACAAATAATAGCTGTTGACCAATATACACCCCCCCACCCTCAGACCCACCCATCAAACAGCAAGAAGAGAAATAAATAAATAATAATAATAAACAAAAACAAAACAAAATAATAATAAAAAGGGGGAAGGGAAGCTGTCTCCTCTCAGTGTTGTAGTATTTTACTTTGAATATGCATTAAGAAATGACATGTCTATGCTGGACTTAAACTGGATGATTTAACATAATCAATAAATGGTGACCATATCCCCTTGAACTTTTCCTGACGATTAGCTTGATTGCATCGCAGTTTTTCCAACTGCAACATGGAGAGCATTTCCTTAATTAAACTATATGACCGTAATAGTTCCATGAGGACTGGTATAGATTCTAAAGGGTTAGACAAATATATTAGAAGGTCATCTGCATAAAGTGACACCTTATGAGTTTTATTGAACCTGGTTACACCTGTAATCCTCTCCTCTTTCCTAAGGGCAATCGCCAAAGGCTCTATAGCTTAGTCAAAAAGGAAAGGTGACAGACAGCAACCCTGTCTTGTACCACGATGCAAAGGGAAATAATCTGATATTACAGAGTTAGTTCGTACAGAGGCCAGTGGTGAATTATACATTATTTTAACGCATGATATAAATGTCGGACCAAAACCGAATCTTTCCAAGACCTCAAATAAATAGTCCCACTCAACCCAGTCAAACGCCTTTTCGGCATCTAAAGAGATAACAATTTCAGGCTGGACAGTAGAGTGTGAACAATATAATATATTAAACAAACGGCGCATATTAAAGAATGATTACCTGCCTGGAATAAAACCCGTTTGGTCCAAGTCAATTATTTTAGGTATCACTGAATCCAGGCGGCAGGACAGGACCTTTGAAAGAATTTTACAATCGCATGGAAAGAGACTTATTGGCCGGTATGAACCACATTTACGTGGGTCCTTATCTTTTTTTAGTAAAACCACTATGACTGCCTGGGTCATTGTACAGGGCAGTTTCTTTTGGGAGAGAATTTCCTCGAAATGTTTGTTTAAAAGAGGGGTCAGCTTGGCTGAAAAAACTTTATAAAACTCAATTGGGAATCCATCTGGGCCGGGAGATTTACCATTTTGCATGGAATTTATAGCTTGTGTTATATCTTCGCAAGATTCCAAGGCCTAAACGTGACCGGTCTTCACAGGTAATCTTAGGAATTTCGAATTTATCAAGAAATGTATTTCAGATGGACTGACATGGACCTGAGAAGTGTATAGTTTTGTATAATATGTGCATCTAGTCTTCAAAAGCAGCCTTTCAGTCTCAGCAATAGAAAGATTGTTAAATTCTGATTGCAAAAGCAGCCTGTCCTTGTACAACTCTGGATTAGAGGAACCAGCACATTTTTTTGTCTATTTCCAGAATTTTTTTGGACAGGTCCACTAGCTGGCGATTATGCATTTTCCTCACATGGGCTGTATATGAAATGATTTGTCCCCTAAGAAATGCTTTAAGAGCCTCCCAAATAGTGGTGAAGGACATACCAGGCGTGAAATTGACATCAAGAAAGAAGTCAATTTGCTCTGAAATATGGTCTTGAAATGATTTATGAGAAAGCAGTAATAAGTCGAGGCGCCACATTCGACGAGTTGCGATGTTGCTAGGAAAGCACATATCGAGTTGCACAGGGGAGTGATCCGAGATCATGATAGGGTGGTATTGACTATTTGTTACACAAGAGAGAAACCTACTATCAATAAAAAAAAAGTCTATTATTGAGTATGAATGATGGACAGGTGAGAAAAATGAATATTGCTGGGAGGTGGGGTTAGTATACCTCCAGGGATCAAACAATTTGTAGGATTCCATAAATGACAAAACAGCTGATGCAGACTTGGACACAATCTTGGACAGTGTGGGATTCGATCTGTCTAGATTTGGCTGCAGGACCAGGTTGAAGTCACCCCCCAGAATTAAGTGATATGTGTCTGGGTGTGGGAGCTTAGCAAAAAGGGTGCAAAAGAACTGTGGTCGTCCCAGTTGGGGCCGTAGACATTTGCTAAAACTACATTAAATCCACACAGCTTCCCTATAACTATGACAAACCTGCCTTTGGTATCTGATATTACAGACTCATTTTCATACGGAACCCCCTTTCTTATCAATATCGCTGCGCCTCTTGATCTGTCCCCATATTCAGAGTGGAAGATGTGATCTACCCAGCCTCTCTTTAATTTTGAGTGTTCATTAACTCGAAGATGAGTCTCCTGTAGAAATATAATCTCAGGGGCCAGGGCTTAATATTTAATATTTTAATATTCCAGCTTACAAAACGCAGTGAGCCCAGCCCTGACCTGTTAAGACCAGCCATATCGTAGATAGCCTAAGCAGTCCCACACACTGAGTAGGAGAAGGGGGAGGGAGAAAAAGAAAGTAAATAAATAAAAAAATAATGCTAAAAAAATAAATGAATTCTGAGCAAACTTAAAACCCCAAAACCTATGCTTGCCCCCCATAAAGCAGGGGACCGCATCAACACTCCTAGTGAGCTATCGCTCACCCTGAGCACAACAGTACTCAGGGTGAACTACCACGCTCTAATAAGCACCGCCGAGCAGTAACAGCAAAATATAAAAATTATGGCAATTATGGTAACGTCATCGATAACAATAAACAGTCAGTAAGCAGTAATAACTGAGCACACCAATAAATCAACTGAAATTGAACATGTACTGAAACTGTGTTATTTAAAATTGTCAATCATGAATCAGACCAGTTTTATAGAAAATACCTAAATAGCTTATAATAACTTTCAGGATCAGCTGAATTTTTTATTCAAAACAGGCGAAAAGAAAAGTCATTCACCCCCTGGATGTCCCTCAAAGCGTCGAGAGATGAAGGCTCGGGCCTCCTCTGGAGAGGAGAACGTTTTCTCGGTATTCAGATGGGTGATTCTGAGTCGAGCAGGATACAGGATGCCGAACTTCACCCCCTCCATCCCGCGGAGCTGCCGTCTGATGTCATTAAATGCAGCTCGAGCCTTAGCTACTTTAGCCGCGAAGTCTGGGAAGACCGAGATGGACATGTCTTTTATCTTTATACGATGCTTCTCTTTGGCAAGACGCAGGATATTTTCACAGTCCTGGCAGTAATGGAAGCGGGCCACGATGACGCGGGGTGGATTCCCGGAAGAAAAGATCGGTGCGCCCTGTCCAGCAGTGGCGCTTCTTTCAACTCAAAAGCCTGCTGAAGTAGTGACGAGACGAAGGTTGTGGGTCAGATCTGAGCCTCAGGAACTCCTATTATTCTGACGTTGTTCCTCCGCGTCGTCGCACTTATTTTGCAACATTTCCGTCAGTGTTGTAATGCGACCTGCTTCTTTCTGCAGACGTGTAATATCGTCAGTGCATGTCCAGACAGCTGTATTCCTTCAGCTCGGACCGGACCGCTCTTATGTCCGATTTAATAGAAGCCACTCTCCAACACCGCCCCGGACCAAATCCACTCACAGCGCGGACAGAAGTTCAGCTTTAACAGATTCGACGTTAATCGCTAACGCGGCTGTGCCCGTTCCAGAATCTTCCGCGCGGCCCTGAACAGGCGAGCCCGAGGTCAGAGGTGGCGCCGCAGGCCTCGTAATCTGAAGAGTAGTTTGTTTTCCTCTGGTCGATTTACCTGCCATTTCTCCGGGTTATATCTGTGTAGAGTCCTTTCTGACCAAAGCAAAACCGACGGTTCACCAATGAAAAATGCCAAAAATTATACAGTTTAAATCACGCTCGGCAGAGCTCCACACTAATGCGTCTACTCCATAACACGCTCAGCAGCGCCCCGAACTTAGTCTTTTAATTGAAATTTTTCTAATGTGTAGTGTTGACACAGCTCCTTCGTATTCAATACGCCACATTGTCTCTGTCTGTGATGTGGGTGGCAACCCTGGATGTTGGGCTTCTACTTGCTCTACTGGTCTACTGTTCCTGAAAATCCCAAAATACTGTAAGCCACTTAACCATTTTTGGGGTTCTTCCAGTCTTGGTGATTCGTTAGTATTTGCCGCACATTCCTGAAGTGTTCCCATTGTTTTATGTTAGCCCATCATTTGTAGCACTCATTCACTGACTCTTCTGTGCATCTTAGCTGTTCACTGACTATAGTAATAGGCCAATCTCTCGGTAGACCTCCTCTCTTAGCTGCAGCATGCTCTCCCTCTATTTTAAATCGAACGTCCGTTTAAAGCACTCACGTTCAGACTCTCTGTAGGCCGCCTCTTTGCGTTGCAGCTCTACCCACCTCTGTTTTAAGTGTGCCTCTCTCTTGTTTAAGTCACATTTTGCCTGTTGGTTTTCCTCCTCTCTTTGCTACAGCATGTCCTCCCTCTTTTTTAAGTCGGCCTTATATTTGTAGCACTCATGTTCCATATCTTGGTCGGCCTCCCTCTTGTTTAAGTCACATACTGCCTGTTGGTGTTCCTCCTCTCTTTTCTGCAGCGTGTCCTCCCTCTTTTTAAAGTTGACCTCTGATTTGTAGCACTCATGCATTATCCTTTAGTAGACCTCTTCTTTTTGCCGCAATACGTCCTCCCTCAATTTTAAGTTGGCATTCCAGTTTTGGTTGGCCTCTCCTCTTTGATGCAGCACGTCCTCCTTCTGTTGTAAGCCAGACCACCATTTGTAGTACTTATGTTTCAGTTCTTTGTTGTCCAACTCTCTTTGCTGCATCGTGTCTTCCCTCAGTTGTAAGTCAGCCCTCCATTTCTGGCACTCAGTTTCCAACTCTTTGCAGGACTCCTCGTATTGCTACAGTGAGTTCTCTCTGTGTTCTAAGTCGACATTCCTGTTCTTAAGGTCACATTCCACCTATAGATTATCCCTCTCTCTTTGCTGCACCACTTCTTCTCTCAGTTTTAAGTAGGCCTCCCTTTTGTTGCACTTTTCTGCACTTTCTGGGATTGTGGCTCGAGGATGACCACGACTCGCTACCTTCTCTGTGACGACCTTTCTGATTGGTCGGACTGCTTTTTGTTCTGTCATGGCTAATATTCAAATGATGAAAATATAATGCATGCTCTCTTTAAATACTTTTTGGAATGATGTCCTGCATTCTGATTGGCTGTTGAAAGAAAAAAGTGAATTTCTCATCAGGTTAGAATTTAGTTCTTTATTAGACATAACAACACATAACAAGATATTCAAGGTCTCTGTTTTAAGTCATCCCTCCCTTTGTCGGACTAATGTTCTAACTCTTGGTAGGCCACCTCTTTTTGCTGCAGCGCGTCCTCCCTCTTTTTTAAGTCATCCCTCCATGTGAAACACTCATGTTCTAACTCTTGGTAGGCCATCTCTCTTTGATGCAGCACGTCCTCCCTCTTTTTTAAGTCATCCCTCCATGTGAAACACTCATGTTCTAACTCTTGGTAGGCCACCTCTCTTTGATGCAGCACTTCCTCCCACTGTTTTAACTCGGCCACCTTTTTGAAACACTCATGTTCTAACTTTTGGTAGGCCTCTTCTCTTTGCTGCAGTATGTCCTCCCTCTTTTTTAAGTTGGCCTTATATTTGTAGCACTCATGTTCTATTTCTTGGTCGGCCTCCTTCTTGTCAAAATCACATACTGCCTTTTTCTTTTCCTGCTCTCTTTGCTGCAGCACGCCCTTCTTCTTTTTTAAGTCGGCCTGCCTTTTGTAGAAGTGTAACTGTCTAAAATCTGTACTTTCTGCCACTTTGGGATGGAGATTGCCAAGACTCAAGACCTACTCTGTGTGTTCCGTCATAACCGTGGAGTCTGAGGTTTTTTTATGTTCTAACACAGACATTTTGTCTAATATTCAAATGAAGAAATTTACAACACACTCTGTTTAAATACTTTTTTGCATTATTCTTTTTTTTGGCTTTTGAATTCTGATTGGCTGGTTAAAAATTAATATTTCTTTATTAGAATGTATTGTATTAGGATTTTCCCTGATAGACCAGTACAAAGTAGCACATAATGCTGACAGAAATTTTTTTAACGGTTTTAAATCAGAAAGCGTTCAATGGAATCCAGTGCAAGCAATTGCCTTCAGATGTCACCTAATTAAGTTGGCCGACCTTTTTGTTCTTAGAGTTTTTAATATTATTGGGTCTGTCAGGAAGACAGACCATTTATTATTGTGCTATGAATGGCAAAAAAGAACATGTCTCACGTTAAAGACCGCCACGCGAAGACCGTCAAACGTAAAGAAACAACGGAGTGGTCAGGCCGAAGGCCTGACCACTCCGCACACGATGATATATTTTTTGTTTTGGTAGGTCGTACGGCCCGGCCACAAATCGTGTTAAAACGTGTAAAAAGTACCGTTTACCATCGTGCCGGGAACGCGTTTTTGGCTCCCCGAGGCAAACCGTTGAAGCTAGCGACCCGAAAATCGAGGCGAGGCCGAAGGCCTCGCCGAGTCTTACGATCCGACGTATGGGACGAGTCGGTGGCACCAACGGGGGTTTGGAAAACCCGGGAAAAGCCGGAAAACCGGGAAAAAGGCAATAAAAGGACACGTCTTACGTCCAAGGCCGCCACGATAAGACCGTGAAACGCACAGAAACAACGGAGTGGTCAGGCCGAAGGCCTGACCACTCCGCACACGATGATATATTTTTTGTTTTGGTAGGTCGCACGGCCCGCCCACAAATCGGGTTCAAAGCGTAAAAAGTGCGGTTTACTGTTGCGCAGAGGAAGAGGTTTTCAGCTCCCTGTGACCAGCCATAAAAGCTAGAGACACGGGAGTCGAGGCGAGGCCGAAGGCCTCGCCGAGACACACGATCTGACATATTGGATGTGTTGCTACCGCCAACAGTGGTCAGGAAAACATGAGAAATAGGGAAGAAGGCCAAAAAGGCCATGTCTCGCATTTGTGGCTGCCACGTTAAGGCCGTGAGACGCACAAAAAAAACGGAGAGGTCAGGCCGAAGGCCTGACCTCTCCACACACACTGACGTATTGGTTGCTTCTTTGGGGATTACAGGAGGGCCACAAATCGCGACCAAAACATTAAAAGTGTGAAAAAATCTGGTTTCCAAGAATTTGCGATGAAACGCTTCACAGCACACACACGACTCTCGTATCAAATCGTGCGGCTTGTCGTTACGCACGGTTTGACGTATGGCTCGGCTCGGCCAGATTTACGGTCCGCGCGCAATTAGCCAAAAAGCGTTTTCGGAACGCGTTTATTATTCTAGCCCAAAATTGGACTTTTTTGGAGTTTGCGTCCAGACGGTTTGACATACAAAGAAGATATTGATGTCGTCTCGTAGATCTCGCCAAGGCCGACGATTTGACGTATGGTTTATCGCCGTCTGACTTACGGATCATGCACAAATTTGGGAAAACAAAAAAGTGTAAATGCGCGAAAAAAGTTTATTTATTTATTATTTATTATTTCAGCCTTTTTTCGGCAATTAATGCGGGTCGTACCGAAGCACGCACACCCGCGTGTTATATATCAAAAATTAGAGCTTTGTTGCGTGAGGTGTGCTATTACTTTTATAAGCGATCGGACTGGGCCTGGCCGAGCTATTAACGCTGAAACAGGGTCATTTCCCATTGGAATGTATTGATCGCTAGTTTTAGCATTGGTAGCATTTGTAAAAAAAAACTTCTTTGAAGTGATACTGCAGTACCACATTAAAGAATTCCCATTTTACAAATTACATGCCCGCGGCTGTGACCAATGCCCGGACAGACCCATCAAAATTTCCCCTGGAATTTTGGCTTCTAGTTTATTATTATTATTATTTATTATTTCAGCCTTTTTTCGGCAATTAATGCGGGTCGTACCGAAGCACGCACACCCGCGTGTTATATATCAAAAATTAGAACTTTATTGCGTGAGGTGTGCTATTACTTTTATAAGCGATCGGACTGGGCCTGGCCGAGCTATTAACGCTGAAACAGGGTCATTTCCCATTCGAATGTATTGATCGCTAATTTTAGCATTTGTAGCATTTGTAAAATAAAACTTCTTTGAAGTGATACTGCAGTACCACAGTAAAGAATTCCCATTTTACAAATAACATGCCCGCGGCTGTGACCAATGCCCGGACAGACCCATCAAAATTTCCCCTGGGGATTTTTGTTTCTAGTTAATAGTATTATTATTGGCTTGGCAAAGCTAACATATTGTTCTTCGACTTTCTTCTACTTATCATTATTGATGAAATCAGAAAAATGTTTTATTCTTTAATTTATTTTTCTTCTTTTTTATTATTGAGTTGGCTGATGACATCAGCAAAACTTTTCCTACTTTTATTTCTTCTTATTATTATTCTTCTTATTCTCCACTTGATTTTGTAACAGCAACTAGTCCTTGAGCTTACATTGTCCAAATTTCACACACACCTTTGGCTCATAATCATCTGCTTTTTTAAGCATTTGGACATTTCAAATTTACAGTTGAAGTATTCTCCTGAGCATAGCCACGCCCATAAATCCTCTTGGTAAAGGCTAGCTGTGTGAATGGGGTGAAACCACGCTCACAAACAGTCTGCGTAAAGAGCCAGAGGTGGCCTAGCGGTCAAGGAAAAAAAAAAATTTCCACTAATACACCTCAACAGAAAACGATGGTTACATTAATAACGTCTAATGCATCAGTGATGACGAGGGTGGTATGAGTTTGAGGATTTTTCTTTTTCTCTGTTTTGCCTTCTCTATCACTTTACTTATTTAAGTCAAATTAAATATAAAATTAAACAGATGCAAAGTGGGTGCTGGCAGAGGCCGGCAACCGGCAGCCACTTCATATAAACGCTGCTGCAGGTGACCTCACCTGTCACAGACGCTCAATGTGGCCTCCAGTGAAACCTGATCACACAAAGCCGGGAACTCCGCAGGGTTAATGTGCGGCTCAGTCATTCTGTCACGAAAACAAGGCAAGACAGTACAGTGAGCACCTGTACGTGATAATGAAAACCCTGGTGCGGAGAAAGCACAAGGAGGCCGGTGAATTTCCACATCCACGGATGTTGAAACTCGCGTAAAAAACAGGAGGCAGGGAGGCAGGACAGGAAAACAGGCAGGGAAAAGGAACTTGTGAAAGTGGTGGTGAGTAGAACTGGGTCAATTAGTCCAAACAAAGGATTCCAATGACTGAGCGATCTGGGAGCGGCCATCTTGTCCTATTTAAAGGAGCCGCATCACCTTGTTTCTATTGCACTCCTGGTCACGTGACGGAATCATGTGACAGAGTTCTTCCTTGTCTTACATTGAAAGGCCCGAAATAATCCACACCAACCCTAGTGAATGGTGGATCATCTGGCGTCACTCGGTCTCATGGCAGGTCCGCCATTAACTGTCTGCCCACTGCTCCATGCAAGTAACAGCACATCACACACCTTGAGACAATCCTTCTGATAGCTGTGTTAGCACTTGTGATCCAATACCTTAGCTCAGCTCTTAGCTCAGAAAGCATATGGTTTTGGGCTCCGTATCCAATATTTTCATGAATCTGGCAGAGAATCAATTCAACAATCGAAATGTCTTTAGACAATACAACAGGCTGTTTGCAACTTTCTGGCATAGCAGTACGACTAAGTCTTCCTCCTACCCGCAACAAACTGTCTTGCAAAACTGGGTTCAGCTTGTACAACTGGCTACTGCATTTCGCAGTCTGTCTCTTGGTCAGAGCTGTGATTTCTTCTGGAAATTTTTCCATCTGACAGAATTTGAGTATATCAATTTTGACATCCAAATTATCAGCTGAATTCTCTGAGTGCTTAAAGGTTCTCCTGAATCTTTCCATCTACTGCTGAATCACTTGATCACTTTTTTCTTCCACAGTGCACAGCGCTTTATGTCTTGGCCTCATTGCTAGAAGGCTCTGAACTTCAGGAACCATACCACCACTCGTTTCAACTTAATCCATGAGGAGAAATGATTGATCAGCTTCCTGAATGGATTAACATCTTCCAAGATTTTTATAGAATTCACTTTTTTTTTTTTTTTTAAACCGTTTTTACTGTAGCTCTTTACTGACCCTTTGTACAGCAGTAACTATGACCACAGAATAAAGTTCACCTTAGTAGTCAATGTAGCAGCAGTTAATGCCATGTGTGGAATAGTAGGTGTCCTCAGTGGTGCCACTCTGGACCTCCCAGTGTTTCTCACCATTAGTATTTCTCAGCCAAAGATAGCGGATAGCCATACGTTTCCTCATTTGCATACGCAAAGTGATGTAATTGCGTTGACGTGCAATCTCCAAGTCCACATCTCGCCACCAAGAAGTGCTCTAAAGCTGGCAGGCTCGATAGCCAATCTGACAATTGTACCTTGACGTTCTCTGGTAGGTCATCATCCCATCTTACTTTCAGTCTGCACAGCATGTGTGTCGTGACCGTAAGGTTACTTATTGCTTCCACTTTGTCCACCCCAGACACAGGCAACACGCAAAGTATAATTCAAACAATACACTTTATTTAATATTTAAATACCAGACAAAATGCATGTTGGGGGCGTAGGAGAATAACACTGCCAGGAACGGTTACACCTCACTAGTACTGCCGGGTTAAAGCCACCCTCCCCAGTACACACAGCAAATCGTGACAACAATTCAGAGCACACATACAAACTCACAATTCATCAGAAATCACACCAAACACATGTTTTCAAACCGCAAGTGAAGCACCACAAATGCACATTTTAAGAGGGTTGGGTGGGTAATAAAATCAGTATGGTGACAAACCAGGCTGGTTATGTTAACCCCCATACACACAGCATTACTAATTACCTAAAACATACCTATGTAAAAATACCTATCTAATAAGAAAAGATCTTAAAAATACTGGTCGGCTCCCCCCGACCAGTATGAAAACTAGTCTACCCAAACCCACGAAACGAATGGTCGCACGAATTGTCAAACCGGAAGTGTTCACACGTCGGTCTCCGCGCGCTCCACTCCGCTGCTGCGCCGGATCACGCAGTCCAGGATCCCGCGAACACGCCCACGTCGCCCTCCGGAATACTCTGCGACAAGCTCCGCCCAGTTCCCCGGCCAGGCAACAAGCTCCGCCCAGTTCCCCGGCCAGGCAACAAGCTCCGCCCAGTTCCCCGGCCAGGCAACAAGCTCCGCCCAGTTCCCCGGCCAGGCAACAAGCTCCGCCCAGTTCCCCGGCCAGGCAACAAGCTCCGCCCAGTTCCCCGGCCAGGCAACAAGCTCCGCCCAGTTCCCCGGCCAGGCCGAATGAATGAAAACGCAACAAGAGCAGGCGCCGTTCCACTCTGTCCACGCTTCCTTCCCTCGTCGGCCGCCGTCGCTATACGCCGATCCCGCTGCAACACAAACACCGTCGGGCTGCTAGATGGAATGGTTCAGGTCCACATACAATAACGCGTTAACCGGAAATGACAACTCCGACGTCCCTTTGCGGGGTACTTAGCTCGCGTTGTCGGTTACTGGCTGTAGCGCCGCTGGCCGCTCCGCCTCCACTACGCCGCCGGTCACGGTCCGGCTTCTGGTCGCGTCGCCGCAGTTCGCGCCGCTGGTGACGTCACGAGACCCGGTTCCTCGTCACCGTTCTCTCCGCCCCCCTCACGATGCAAGGTGGGCCCGATTTATCAGGCATACAAACCTACCCACAACCAATACCCAGTCTCCACCAATTAGTCCACCAGAGTCATTGAGAACCAGGCTGATTCAACACACCAGTCCCTGGTAGGAACATAGCCGGTTATTATTAGTGTTCATTTAGTCCAGGACCCACCAAACGAGCACCAGTCAGCAAAAACCAAAACACATTACAACCAACAACACCGCACTACAAGCCACAGTACTTGACATTTCCAGCATCATCTAATCTGGCAGAATCACAGGCGCCAGTATACCTAGTGGGTCATAAATTCATGATAGCACTCTCTTTGTCCTCTCTTTGTGTAAGGTCTCTCTCTGATGTTAATTTTGAATTTAAAGGTGTCCGACTGGACGTCCCAGGCCTCTTTCTAGAGGAAGTTTATCCTGGTCCATCCTGGAATGTTCTCATTTCACCTGCAAGCTCAGACTCTAGAACTTTGTCATTGTTACTAACCCATTGTTTCAGTTGTAATCCTCCTAATGCACAAATCTTGATGTCTTGACAACAAGGTCTTGACAAAGTGATGTGAAACAAAATTCAGTGAACAAAGGCAATACTTCTTGTTTTTTGTTTAATTAGGTTTTGTTCCTTTTTTCAGGTTGTTTTTTGCGAACATTTACGAACATTTCTTGCTCATGTCTTCTCAATTGTTCTGATTAACCTCATTAGCCATTAAGGCAGCTGGTGCACCTATGGCGGGTTTGTATGTAATTGTGTTCTGCTTCTCCAGTGATTTTCTTTTGGCAATATTTAAGCCGAAATTATTATAAGGCACAGGATGGATGGGAAGTGTCAGTGCACAGCCATTTTAAGATCTCTCCAGAGATGGAGACAGATTTAAATCTGGGCTCTGCCTGGGCCACTCAAGGACATTCAGAATTGTCCTGAAGCCACTGCTTTGATATCTTGGCTGTGTGCTTAGGGCCATTGGCCTGCTGAAAGATGAACTGTCTGAGTTCAAGAGCGCTCTGGATCAGGTTTTTATTTAAAGGATGAGGTAGAAACCTTATCACACATGAATCATCATTGTACACGAAACTTTATTGCACATGGAATAGAAATTGAATTGGGGGTGGAGATTTAATGTCATTCAGTGGCAACAGATCTTTTGATGCTCAGTGGAGTGTGGTCCCTGTTTTCTTCTGAAGTCAACAATCATTAATTTCCTTTTGTCTATGTTAAAAAACATATTGTTGACTTTACATCAGTCCATCAGTCGTTGAACCTCCTCTTTGTATGCTGACTCATTGTTCTTGCGGCATTCAAGTGTCCTTATTGTCTAGGTGGGTGAGGGGCAGATGCAGGTTTCACAATGACATCACTTCTCTTTCATGACCAGCCTCTCGAAGCACTTCATCGTGATTGGTGTAAGTCATTAAGAAATGACACTGAAGACTTTTTAGGCATGATGGTGGCCTTGAGACATGTTGGAAAAATGGCAGTGCTCAGTGAGATGTCAGTAAGGACATCTGCTTGCTGGTCTGCACATTCTCCGAGCATCTTCCAGGGATGTTGTCTTTTCTCGTGTGCTAATAATGTTAAGGGTTTTCCTCACGTCCGCTGTGGTTAGACACAGCACCTGATCGCTGGAAGGAGAGTTGAATTTCTTTGCAGTCAGGTTGGTCCATCTGTTGAACCGTGCATAAAAGTCATTCATTGCATCTGGTCACTGTTACAGGCAGAGGCTGTTCTCCTGTAGTTTCTGACTGCCTGCATGCCCTGCTACATGCACTACGTGTTCTGGATGTGGTTGTGGATTTTCTGCCTATGTGCACACTTTGCTGCTCTAATGGCTGGAGACACGGTGGCCCTAAGAAGAGCGAGGGCCAAACTATCACCCTTACTGAAAGTGGAGTCTCGAGCTTTGAGCAGTTCACGTACCTCTGCAGTCATCCACAGCTCCTGGCTTGAAGCTCCCCCAGAAATGAGCCACACCACTGTGGTTTTTGATGATGGTGTTGCTGTTGTAAGTGGGGGGCACAGTCGTGTGTACAGCGTGAAGACCAGGGGGCTCAACATACAGCCCTGAGGAGAGCCAGTGCTGATGCTGATTGCTGAGGAGATTCGAGGGCCCACCCCTCCCTGACCCTTTGTGTTACAATTTGTCAGGAAGTCCTTAATCCAAAGACAGGTGAAATATGGGAACAGCAAGATGATCAAAGAACAGATAGAGGAAAACATTTCACAGTTGTCATAGAGGAAGCACAAGGTGCAAATGCAAAACATCATTGTTTGAAATAAAAAAAAAAAATTAAAGAGAGAGACAGATTACACACCAATCTCTGAGGGAGGATGGTGTGAAAGGCAGACCTAAAGTATATAGAACGGAGGAGTGAGTAGCTCCCTTAATGTTGGGACAGGGTAGCATGAAGAGCAACAGTTACAGCATCCACAGTAGACCTGTTGGCCCTAAATGCAAATTGGTGTGCGTCAAAGGTGAGAGGGATGAAGGGCATGATATGACTCTGGACTCTGTCTCTTATCATGGCCACTGGCACACCATCAGGGGAAGAAGCCAAGGTCAACTAGTATAAAGACACCACATCCCACATCATCCTTGCACGCTCATTGTTTGGTTTGCCTTCGAAACCGAAATCGTCATCACCTCTGACAGACCAGCCACAGATGTGAATGACCCACGTTCCATCCACGACACAGAGATCCTCTTTGCCTCTGACAGTGCAGCCGCCAATGTGAATTACCCACACCACCCACGACTTCACCTATGCCATCACCTGCCCCAGCCTAGAGAGGCCGCACACTCAGCAACACAGTGCAACTTTCTCTCACCTCTGAGTGCTCTCCCATGCTCCAGACGATGACATGCGTCCTCCCCATACACGGCTGTGTCACAGAAGCGTCCTTTACTTCCTGCACGTGTGCCCGTGAATCTCTGACAGCACTTCATCAGCACTGGGGTGAGCACTACTGGGCGATAGTCATTCAGGCCGTTGCTCTGCCAGCTGCACTGCGCAGTTCCTCAGCAAACGTCCAGGAACGCCATAAACATTCCTGGGGTTAAAAACCTGGAGCAACCATCTCACCTCATAATACTCCACCTTAAGGGTAGGGGTGATGTTGATGTGAGCTGCTGCTGCTTATGTAACAGCTGCTTCGGGTGGCTCCACCTTAAAATGGGCAAAGAAGGGGTTCAGCTCCTCTGCCATTGAGGCATCACCTTCTGCAACTCCATGACTGCTCCTGTGATGTGCTGGACTCCCTGTCATACCTCCCTGCTGCAGGTTCCTGCCCAGGTTCTCCTCAAGCCCTCTTCACCCTCCTGGCACCTCTCTTCAGGTTGTTTTGTGCCATATTGTAGACAGCCTTATAGTCAGACCTGAAGCTGGTGTTCCTCTCCTTTTGCAGCCACTGGACCTCCTTTAGGATAGACTGGTTCTGGTTAGGATAGACCTAGCCGGATATGTTTCTTTACTGTCACAGTGTCATAGCACACTACACTGTAGAATTCCAGGTCAGGATGTTCAAAAACGTCCCAGTTATTCCTGTCAAAGCAGTCCTGCAGCTGCACAGAGGCATCCTCAGGTCACATTGTGATTGATCGTGTGATTGTTGGAGCAGATTTGCAGACGGGGGTGTATGCAGGAATCCACAACAGTGACATGTGGTCAGACTGGGCCAGGTGTGGAAACTTTTTAGCTCTAGCTCTAGCCTAGCTTGATGTTTGTTGATGTCTAGCAGCACACTTTACTTTTATCTAGTTCTTTCTTGAAGCTGACCATGGAAATCAAAGCCTATGTGATGAGTCTGTCTGCTTACTGGCCCACCAGGTGGCGCCATTTCCTTGTTATGTCTTGTCGTTAATTTAGTTCACCTGTACCTTATTCACTTGCTCCAGGCCGTATATAAATGCTGATGGACTTTTTAAATGTGTTATTTAATTTAAAAAAATTATCTTTTGCATTTGCACCTTGTGCTTTCTGTGTGACAACAGGTTCGATTGCTGGAAGCCTCACTTCTTTGGGAATAGTGAACTTTTTTTTTTACACTGGGCAATGCGCAAAGCTCCCAGGTAGCTGGCCTTCAGTGCACACTTGGACAGCATACACTCATTCCCAAGACATGAATCCAATTGAGCACATCTGGGACATCATGACTCATCAAGACTCCCAATCCTGACCTCCATGGGTTGATAAATTTTGATATCCATCAATATTTTTTTTGCTAAATAAATCATTTTGTTGTCAGCACATTCAACTATGTAAAGAAAAACAAGAATATCTAATTCATTCACATCTAGGATGTGTTCTTTTTATATTCCCTTTATTTTTTGAGCAGTGTATGATGTATGGCAAACCTTTTCCATGCTGAAGGAAGTGATATGCAGCTAATATAGCCTAGAAACATTGGAAACCGTATATTGCAATTGTGGATCTAGTGACCAACCACCGTAACAATGTGACAATCATTCCTTTGCAAATGTGTGGTTCATAACGTATTTGTAGTAAATTAACTAGTCTGCGCTTGTTGTGTAACACGTTATTTCTGCAAAATAAAATTTTTGTGTCTTGTCCAAGATGTATTTCATCTCACAGTTTCAATTTAATCTGTTGTCTAGTACATTCTCTTCCCCCACAATGTGGTCAGTGGAATAAGGCTCTCAGCACTTTGAAATAATTGTTATTGTTGCAGTCAGTTTCTGTGGTTGTTTCCCTCTTTTATGGACCCCTGGTCAATCAGTCACAACTATAGCTGCACGATTAATCTAATCGCAATCGTAATCGCGATGTCAGTCTGTGCGATTACATGAATGCAAAAAGCTGTGATTTAAATGATTAGTAAATGGATTGAATCAGCAACATATCACTCATTCTCTCAAAGTTTGCGAGCTGACTGAAGTCTCACTTCATTTACATTTACATTTACAACATTTATCAGACGCCCTTATCCAGAGCGACTTACAATCAGTAGTTACAGGGACAGTCCCCCCCTGGAGCAATTTAGGGTTAAGTGTCTTGCTCAGGGACACAATGGTAGTAAGTGGGATTTGAACCTGGGTCTTCTGGTTCATAGGGGAGTGTGTTACCCACTAGGCTACTACCACCCACATGACTTTCGATTCGGAGACCTCAGATTCATGACTCACATAGACATATGAGTAGATGCCGCATGACGAGCTGCATCGTACGTCAACGTCGCCGCCATATTGCGATAGGCTCTGCTGTGGCGTGAATCATATACGTCTATGGAGAGAAGTGCATAAAAATGCCTCACTCTTGTGCTGCTTGGGGCTGTACAAACCGCTGTACGCTCCAAACCAGGGATTACATTTCATAGGTAAGGCTGGACAATTGTTTTGAATATATTTGGCCATTATAAAATCCCGTTTTATAAGTCTTAACCTTAGCTAAGCTAGGCTAAGCTAGTGAAGCTATGCATTCCTGTGTTCAAGTCAGCCTCCAAACAACGTTTTGGCTAAACGTAGGCATTAACTATTTAGACTGTTTAGTTAACTTTCTCAAACTTTGAAGGTTTCAAAGTTTCACACCATATGATGAGTCTTTGCAGAGGTTCAAAGACATCACTGACTCAATAACACACTGCTTGGCAAAAAAGATATGATGCCCATTTACACCGTCAGCAATTTCAGAAAATGATTCGCACACTGGACAAGAGGTACCAGCTACCATCGCAAAATAATTTTTTTCTCAAGTTGCAGTCACAGAGCTTTTACAACAAATGTCGTGGCGAGGTTCACCTGGAAATGAATACGGTGAAGTTCTTTTCAACCACTACAGACCTGTGGTCAAGCAGAACGACTGAATTAGTATATTAGTTTAACTAAGGCACAGACTTCATCTTGCCATCGGTAAGAGAAATTGGTTATATATTTTGTTAGGTTACAGCAAATATTTTATACAACTGTATTTTGAAGCAATAGAATGAAATAAGTTTAGAATTGAATGCTATCTGTGTGCCAGAGACCCATTGCATTTAGAGCTAATTATAAGGAAAAACATTTTGTTCTAAACAAGTGTCTAAACATCTGCCTCAGATATGACATATGAATATTAACTGTATGTTGTAATTTATGTATTGTTGTTTTATGCCATTAGTGAGATTATAACCAAATTATAATCAAAGTTAATGTTTGCCAGTCTCACTGTAGTAACCATTCTTATCTGCATGTATCTCACAGAAAATGCTTTGAAAGATGATGCACAACGCATCAGCAGGGCTACTGGAACATGCAGAAAGATTGTGGGCCACTTCTCCCATAGCTGGAAGAAAAGAGTGGCTTTGAAGGAAGCACAAAGAGAGCTCAACCTCCAAGAGCATGCCATAGTGACAGACTGCCCAACACGATGGAGTTCTACTCAGAAAATGATAGCAAGAGTCCTGGAACAACAAAATGCTTTGTCCAAGGTTCTCTCTACAGACCGCAAATTTCGACACCTACTACCCTCATGGCAAGACCTGGAGGTCCTGGAATCTGTTAACAAGGCACTTGGTCCACTCCAGGACTTCACAGATGCCCTCTCTGGTGAAAGTTATGTGAGCATATCTTCGGTGAAGCCTTCACTGCATCTTCTGATCAGTTCTGGCTGAAGAGGAAGGGTCACCGATCTGACCAAATCACTGAAATAAAAAATTCTTAACTACCACAAGACCTGTTGAACATGACTACCTTCCTAGACCCAATACATATCCGCAGAAGAAACCCAAAGCTTAAAAGAACGGGTCATCTCAGAGTTGACAGTGAGTGAAACCACTGAGTTTACTTAACTTCTAATAACTCAGTGTAAGAGATTTCTAAAAGATTGTTTTATTTGTTTTAGGAGATTCTCCATCTGCAGCCTGTAGCACAAAGGACTGCCACAATGGAGAAAGATAACCTGGATGACGTGGAAAACCCACCTGCAGCTAAAGCCAAGAAGAAAAGTCTAGCAAGTTTTTTCAAGGGAAGTACACACACAGCATCACTGTCAGCAACATTTGATCCCATTGCACAGTTTAAAGAAGCAGTGGTTGCTGAACTGAATGCTTGCATTTACATGCCATCTTTAGACCATGAAATGGTGGAAGATCCATTGAAATGGTGGAAGGGCCACAAAATAAACTTCCCAAGGCTGTGCAAACTAGCACAAAAATATCTGTGCATACAAGCAACCAGCTCTGCGTCCGAGAGAGCTTTTAGCACTGGTGATAATGTAGTGTCAGCTCATTGCTCCTGTCTGAAACCAGATAAGGTGGACATGCTTGTTTTTTTGGCAAGGAATCTGTGAATAGATACATGGAACGTTTCTGAGAGATTTCTAAGCAAAAGTTGGTTATTTCCAATAAGCTTGAGATGTGAAAAAACTAATATATTCCATTTATATCCACCAGTTGATTTTTCAAGTAACTGTAGCAAGTATGTTGAATGTCTTTCTTAAAATGTACCTTTTATTTTTGACAAAAATGTTTTCTTTATAAGAAAAAGTAAGTTCTTATTTATTGTTTTATTTTATTTATTTCCACTAAACTGCAGTATTAGGAAAATAACATTTGCAGTAATGTAAAGAGCTTTTTGTGATTATTTAATTTAGTAGAATATTGTATTTTGAAAGCACTGGGCATTTCAAGTTGTTATAAGTAGTTTGTATGTTTCACTTTGAAATTAAACATTTCACCATTAGTAATTTGTATGCGACTTTTCATTGATATACAAGCAAGTGCCCTTTATCATATTGCAAAATATTGATCTCAATAATTGCAATATGACTTTTTTCGTGCAGCCCTAGTCACAACTGAGACCAATCAGGCCTGATTGACCAGGGGTTTATAAAAGAGGGAAACAACCACAGAAACTGACTGCAACAACAACAATAATCATATTGATGTCCCATTTCTGTGCCTCATTCTCCCTTCAACCCAAGTCGTGACCAAATGTTGCAGCCCAAACCCAAAGAACAGAAAGCCCAATAAGCAGAGAAGAAGACGACGAGCATGTAAGAGCAGCACACCTGGCAACGATGGCTATGGACACCAGAGCGGTCATCGTCGTGGGAGAGGGTTGTGCCGTGTTGAGGGAACGACCCCTGTGATCAGCGAGAGTGGTGTCACCCGTGTGACTGGGTTTCACCATGGCAGGGTGAGCCATGCTCCCCAGCAGTGCTCCCCACCGCACAGCATTTTTTCTCTTAGTGGTCAGCTATGTTAAAATAACTGTTCTGCATTAGAGAAAAGCTATTTTAAACCCCATTTGTTTTACACAGGAGCCAGCAGTTGCAAGAGATCTTCTTATTGCTGTGCAGTAAGTTGTCCAAAATAAGGCACTCTTCCCCAACACTGAAGCAAGGACTTCTTCCTCTTTGCTTTTCAAGGTGACATGGTGAAAATTCTTAAAGCATGCATCGATGAGCAGGGACTTTAACATTTAATGGATGGATTTAATGCACCGATTGTTTCCACAAATTGTTTCACTTATTTCCATGTTCATACTTGTACTACTAGAAGTTAAAGTAAAAAGTTTTGTATAAAGTCCTGTATTGTCAGACAATATATTGTCTTAGTTTTACAGTTAATTGATGTAGATGTACAGCGCAAACAAATGATCCATTCAAGTGTTAGGAAAATGTTTTCGGGTTATAGCAAATTGGTTGGCAGGTATCCATGGTTATGACACAATTCACATTGACAATATGACAACCTTTCATGGGACAACCCTTGAAGTTAACCAATATAGCCTTTTCATCCTCACAGTTACTGCAATGCATTTAAAAATCACTAAAATGCATTGTGGACAATTGTTTATTGCAATAAGCAAACAAGACAACAGCCAGCCAGTTGACTGACCCTGCAGCAAATCAGGGCTTATATATCGGCAACAATCTTATTTATCTGTGCTCCCTCACGCATACACAGACAGTTAAAGTTTGCACATAGTTTGACACAAAATTAGACAGTATTGATAATAGTCGTAACTAATGCCATACCGGCTCTGGAGGGCACAATGGCCAAAGTTAAACAAGATATGGCCAAACATGCCAGGCGCATAGAGGAAGCGGAAACCCAGGTGGCCGCGTCAGAGGAGACACTAGAGCACCCATTGGATCCATTTTTTTCTTCTTTGGTTGTACCCAGACCAGCATGGATATAAGAAGAGTGAGTGAACACTGATAGACTTCAGTCTGTTAAATACAAAAAGATGAATAACAATGTTCTGGAAGAGGACAAATGGACATGTTTTGGACATGAGTCTTTCTGACTTCTCCCCCCTCAGCACCTGCACTGTGACTGAAGGAGGTTTTTGTTCAGCTCTGTAGCACTGTGTGAACTCCCAGCTACTGCTGGGTACATGAGCAAAACAGTAATAATCTCCTGTATCTTCAGCCTGGCCCCACTGATGGTCAGACTGAATTCATCACCAGATCCACTGCCACTGAATCGAGATGGAGTCCCAGACTGGAGGCGGTTAATATAGTAGAGAAGAAGTTTAGGAGCTTCTCCAGGTTTCTGCAGGTACATTGTAGACTACACTCTCTAGTGATGTGTCCAGCACGTCTGCAGCTGATCTTCACTGTGTCTCAGTGAAGATCAGCTGTTGGACTTAATGCATCACAGTAACAGTAAGTCACAGTAACCTGTCCAGTGTAATCTAATATTTAAAAAATGTTTACAAACTAATAATAATTAATAAAAAATTAATAAACATAACCTAATTTACAGGACTACAAAAATATATATTGTCAGTTTAAGTTATGATTGGTCTCTGTGGTAATTTTTCTGTTTCACTTTCACAAAGAACCAGCACCATTGAAGATGGAGAAACTAATAAAAGAATAAATTCCCAAAATAGAGACATTAGAGAAGCTGCTGTTTCATACACAGACGCCAGCACTGAAGAGGTTTCCTACACCTGAAAAATTTTTTTTATATTTTAATGTATTAAATATATGTAATAAGACAGTAAATGATTTTCTGGAGGAACATCAGACATAAACTGGTAGTAATGAAAGGCAGCTCAGCTCAGTCCAGCTCAGACGCTTCAGAAGTGCTTGAGAAGGTAGTTTCAGATGACAGAACGTTATCTGGTGTGTTTGCTTGTTGAACGTGTGACTCTGACTGGTTTGGATTGTGGGTTTTACATTTACATTTACGTTACATTTAACATGCTTCCATGTTACCATCGATGAAGTGATCAGTTCTAGTTCATTAGGACCCTCAACTATGAATACAATCTTTTTATTCACTCGTGTTGTAGATTCTGTACATAAGTTAGACTATAAGAAAGTTACAAGTTAATCTAAATATTCTCTAAAGAGGAAGGTCTTGAGCTGCCGTTTGAAAATACTCAGTGACTGAGCTGTTCTGACCTCGAGGGGAAGTTCATTCCACAACCGAGGGGCCAAGACTGAGAAGAGTCTAGATTAATGTCTTCCTTGGAGGGAACGTAGCAGAGGGGTGGTGTGGCAGAATTTGGGAAGGTTGAAGATCAGTCATGCTGCTCCATTTTGTATGAGTTGTAGAGGTTGGTAGACCAGCCAGAAGGGAGTTACGGTAATCCAGCTGTGAGGTTACTAAGGACTGAACCAGTATCTGGGTGGCCTGTATTGACAGATAAGGGTGGATTCATCTGATATTGTAGAGAAGGAATCTACACGAGCGGGAAAGATTGCTGATGTGAGTCGAGAAGGAGAGTTGGTTGTCTATTGTTACTCCAAGGTTGTGTGCTGTTGTAGAAGGAGAGAGCTGTGAATTGTCCAGGTAAATAGCAAGATCCTGATGTGGTGAAGAATCTGCTGGAGCGAATATTAATTCAGTTTTGGTGGGATTGAGTTGGAGGTGATGGGCTGCCATCCAAGATGAGATGTCGGTTAGACATGCAGAGATTTTGGAAGCAGCATGTAGATCAGAGGGAGGCAAAGAGAAGAAGAGTTGTGTCATTGGCATAGCAGTGGAAGGATAATCCATGTGAGGAAATTACCTCACCAAATGATCTTGTGTAGAGGGAGAAAAGGAGAGGACCTAGCACCGAGCCTTGAGGGACACCAGTGGAGAGTCTACATGAGGTAGAGGTGGACCCTTTCCAAGTCACTTGGTAAGATCGGTCAATAAGGTAGGAAGCAAACCACTACCATGCTGAGCCCTGAATTCCAAGCCTCTTCAGGATTGACAAGAGAGTCTTGTGGTTAACGGTGTCAAATGCTGTAGAGAGGTCGAGGAGAATAAGTACAGATGACAGTTTTGCCAATCTGGCCACATGTAGCTGCTCAGTAACAGCCAGAAGGGCCGTCTCAGTAGAATGAGCTGTTCTGAAACCAGACTTGTTAGGATCCAGGAGGTTGTTCTGTGACAGATGACGTGATAGCTGATTGTGGACACAGCGCTCAAGGATTTTAGAAAGAAATGAGAGGAGGGAAACTGGTCTGTAGTTGTTGATGTCTGTAGGATCAGCAGTGGGTTTCTTTAGGATTGGAAGAACCCTGGCTGTTTTAAAGGCAGAGGGTACATGGCCCGATGACATTGAGCTGTTTATGATATAAGAAATGAAAGGGATGAGGTCAGGGGAGATGGTTTGAAGCATTGTAGAAGGGATTGGATCTAATGGACAGGTTGTTGGATTGCCTGTAGATATTATAGGAATCAGATGTGAGCTTGGAAAATTGATTTAGATCAGTTGTGGAATTTTCAGAGGGTAGTGTAGGATTTGTTTGAGAAGTAGATGACAGGGTGGGGTAGATTAGGTTGTCTGTAACAGAGCCTCTGCAGCGTGAGTATGTTTTCCTAGGCCTGTAAGAGATGGTTACTGGAATAGGTTTCAGACACATTGTTACTGTGAAGTTACAGGCTAAATGGAAAAGGAGGATTAAGGAAAGATGCCAGGTTTGGATTTGACAGCTGTTGTTTTAGGAGTGACCTTCACTATAAATCCCTAAATCCAGCCCCCTAATTTACACCTCAGGGAACCCTAAATTATCAGTGATTGACCAGCTGAGTAAGATAATAATGACAACACTTGGTGCTGCTTAAACACAATTTACCTTTCAATACACACCACACAGTACACACACGGTCACCTCAGTCATCTGTGACGCCACCTACAGCTCCCAGCCTGCTGTTACTGGGACACTGAGGAGAAGCAACTGTTCTGAGTAGAACCTGCTCACCCCTCACAGCAGCTACCTGCTCTTTAGTCTTCTATCTTTATTACTGATCACTTCATGAATTCACAATTTAAACCAAGTCTTCTTATGTGCTCTCTTATTGGTAGACTCTGATGTTTTATGCAATAATAAAAGTTTTACCTTCTTCATGCCTGAAACAATCATAAGGAAAAACTTGAATGCCAATCTCCCTGTAAATCTAATTCTGGACAAATATTGAAATGACTTTCAGTTCCTCAAAATGCTGACAGTTCCTCAAAATGCTGACAAATGCTGACATAAAAATGACAAAAATTCATCATTAAACTGGAACATGTAGCCTACACAGAAATCTGTAGAATAAGTACAACACAGCAGCAGATCCCCCTCGTCTTCAAACTGTCCTGCTCAGTTCTGTCCATTTGGACTGATGAACATCTGCGCTCAGAACCACCCAACTGTACCAATGCAAATATGATTCTCAACTCATAAACTCTGTATCCTGCTATAACCACACAGTCTGTGCATCACAGCAGCTGTAATGGAAATTATGAAACTGTTATAGAATATACAATTTATGTTTTCAATAAAAACAAAGCAAATTAACAAATTCATTCATTTAATTACATTTGAAAAAAATAAAGACTTTTTGTAATTGAATTAAGCAGTGAAAATAAGCAATAGTCGGCATGGTGCTTAGTTTTATATATATAAGTAATTTAAACTTATTTTTATATTCTTAAATAGAAATATAGATGAGGTGAATATATTTTTAAGAAAAGATTTACCCTCATGGATGGGGGACAGCCTTTTCATTGTCACCCTGTGTAACCAGGCCAATATTTGGGATTCTAGCCCACTTTTCTTCTGCTGCTGCTCTGTTCTTACAACGTGCTTTCAAGTTACCATTGATGAAGTGAACAGTTCTGGTTCATTAGGACCCCCAATTTTGAATACAATCTTTTTATGCACTTTTTATGCATTCTGTACATAAGTTCGACAATAAGAAAGTTACAGGTTAATCTAAATATTCTGTAAAGAGGAAGGTCTTGAGCTGCCATTTGAAAGTACTCAGTGACTGAGCTGTTCTGACCTCGAGGGGAAGTTCATTCCACCACCGAGGGGCCAAGACTGAGAAGAGTCTACAGGGAGTGCAGAATTATTAGGCAAATGAGTATTTTGTCCACATCATCCTCTTCATGCATGTTGTCTTACTCCAAGCTGTATAGGCTCGAAAGCCTACTACCATTTAAGCATATTAGGTGATGTGCATCTCTGTAATGAGAAGGGGTGTGGTCTAATGACATCAACACCCTATATCAGGTGTGCATAATAATTAGGCAACTTCCTTTCCTTTGGCAAAAGAAGGACTTGACAGGCTCAGAAAAGTCAAAAATAGTGAGATATCTTGCAGAGGGATGCAGCACTCTTAAAATTGCAAAGCTTCTGAAGCGTGATCATCGAACAATCAGGCGTTTCATTCAAAATAGTCAACAGGGTCGCAAGAAGCGTGTGGAAAAACCAAGGCACAAAATAACTGCCCATGAGCTGAGAAAAGTCAAGCGTGCAGCTGCCAAGATGCCACTTGCCACCAGTTTGGCCATATTTCAGAGCTGCAACATCACTGGAGTTCCCAAAATCACAAGGTGTGCAATACTCAGAGACATGGCCAAGGTAAGAAAGGCTGAACAACCACGACCACCACTGAACAAGACACACAAGCTGAAACGTCAAGACTGGGCCAAGAAATATCTCAAGACTGATTTTTAAAAAGGTTTTATGGACTGATGAAATGAGAGTGAGTCTTGATGGGCCAGATGGATGGGCCCGTGGCTGGATTGGTAAAGGGCAGAGAGCTCCAGTCCGACTCAGACGACAGCAAGGTGGAGGTGGAGTACTGGTTTGGGCTGGTATCATCAAAGATGAGCTTGTGGGGCCTTTTTGGGTTGAGGATGGAATCAAGCTCAACTCCCAGTCCTACTGCCAGTTTCTGGAAGACACCTTCTTCATGCAGTGGTACAGGAATAAGTCTGCATCCTTCAAGAAAAACATGATTTTCATGCAGGACAATGCTCCATCACACGCGTCCAAGTACTCCACAGCGTGGCTGGCAGAAAAGGGTATAAAAGAAGAAAAACTAATGACATGGCCTCCTTGTTCACCTGATCTGAACCCCATTGAGAACCTGTGGTCCATCATCAAATGTGACATTTACAAGGAGGGAAAACAGTACACCTCTCTGAACAGTGTCTGGGAGGCTGTGGTTGCTGCTGCATGCAATGTTGACGGTGAACAGATCAAAACACTGACAGAATCCATGGATGGCAGGCTTTTGTGTGTCCTTGCAAAGAAAGGTGGCTATATTGGTCGCTGATTTGTTTTTGTTTTGTTTTTGAATGTCAGAAATGTATATTTGTGAATGTGGAGATGTTATATTGGTTTCACTGGTAAAAATAAATAATTGAAATGGTATATATTTGTTTTTTTGTTAAGTTTCCTAATAATTATGCACAGTAATAGTCACCTGCACACACATATATCCCCCTAAAATAGTTAAAAATAAAAACAAACTAAAAACTACTTCCAAAAACATTCAGCTTTGATATTAATGAGTTTTGTGGGTTCATTGAGAACATGGTTGTTGTTCAATAATAAAATTATTCCTCAAAAATACAACTTGCCTAATAATTCTGCACTCCCTGTAGATGAATGTCTTCCTTTTATCTTCAGAGATGGAGGGACCAGGCGAGCAGTACTTGAGGCTGTCAGCATTTTGATGAACTGATGTCAGCATTTAGAGGAACTGAAAATCAATGACAAGGCTGTCCATGAGTTTAAAGTTTCCATTCTTTTCTAAAATATAGATTCTGTTCATCTATATTTCTATTTAAGAATTCGGAAAATGCTTGAATGAATCATTTGCACAAAGCAAAGCATCATGTCCAACTTCTGCTTAATTTTAACATTTAATTAAATTACTAAAAGTGTTCTTTAAATCTTTTACTTCATATTTTAAGAAAATTATGTAATTAGTCATTTGCTTGTTTTTGCTGAAAAGATAAAGTATATTCTATGATAATAATTCCCATTACAGCTACTGTGATGCACAGTGTGTGGTTATAGCAGGATACAGAGTTTATGAGTTTTAATTACAGCCTCAAGCCTTTTTGAATATGATGCCACATGCTTGGCACACCTCGCTTGGCCAGTTTGGCCCATTTCTCTCACAGCAGCAGATCCTCCTCGTCTTGAAACTGTCCTGCTCAGTTCTGTCCATTGGGACTGATGAACATCTGCGCTCAGAACCACCCAACTGTACCAATGCAAATATGATTCTCAACTCATAAACTCTGTATCCTGCTATAACCACACAGTCTGTGCATCACAGCAGCTGTAATGGGAATTATTAAACTGTTATAGAATATACACTTTATCTTTTCAACAAAATAAGCATTTTTTTTTTAAGTATTTTTGGAATTGAATTAAATACTGAAAATAAGCAAAAGTCGACATGGTGCTTGGTTATATATATATAAGTAATTTAAACTTATTTTTTTATATTCTTAAATAGAAATATAGATGAGGTGAATATATCTTTAAGAAAAGATTTACCCTCATGGATGGGGGACGGCCTTGTCATTGTCACCCTGTGTAACCAGGCCTGGTGTGAAGACTGCTTACTGAAACGCACCTTTCATTTTCAGGAAATTATGCTACATATTCTGAGGCCCAATATTTGGGATTCTGGTTTTGAATCGTGGACTGTAACTAATGCTAGCCACTAGAAAGCACTAGAAAATCAATTCCAATTCAAAACTTGTAATTTTTTGTGGTCAGATTAAGGTGACCGGGTGGTTCATGTCAAGAAGAACAGTATTTGTAAAATACCATTTGATTAATAGTTTCTGAATTTCACATCAGCACAAAGTTCTTGCTGTGCTGTGATTGGTCAGTGTCTTGCATGTGTCTCTCAAGTCACAGTGAAAGTGAAGTGATTGTCATTGTGAAACACAGCACAGCACACGGTGACACAACAAAATGTGTCCTCTGCTTTTAACCATCACCCTCAAACTCGGGTCAACTGCTTGGGAAGCAGCTATACTCACCACTACACCACCAAATGTTAATGTAAGACAGCAGGACAAGTTTTTCAATTCAGGAAACAAACCAGTCAAACTACAACGTGAAGAAGCTGAAGGTTTCCTCCCTGACATGAATCTGCTCATCCAGCTACAGCAGCAGCATGATTTACATAGAGGGGACACTTTGCATTGTCACCACATGCCTCAGTGCTCTCACAGAGTTTATAGCTGATTTAGGTGACGCACTTTCATGCTTCACAACAACACAAATGATCACAATGACGTTCATCATTGTTTTCTGGGTGTTTGCTCTGTGTGTACAAGGTAAATTACATTTAATACAGGAATACATATGTGTAAACTGAGCATTTAATTTTAATACTTTTCTCAAATGTTTTGTTTGATTCTATTTTTCAGAGGTCAGTGGGCAGGTTACTGTAACACAGACTCCCAGAGAAAGAACTTTTCAGCCACAAGATACAGTCATTCTAACCTGCAAAACCAGCTCTGGGATTCATAGTTACGGGTTTGCCTGGTACCAGCAGAAACCTGGAGAAGCTCCTAAACTCCTCATCTATGCTATTAATAGCCGCTACACTGGGACTCCAGAGCGGTTCAGTGGCAGTGGATCTAGAGGTGGATCTGATTTCACTCTGACCATCAGCAGCATTCAGGCTGAAGATGCAGGAGATTATTACTGTCAGAGTGTTCACTATATCAGTAGCAGCTATGTGTTCACACAGTGATACAGAGTCGTACAAAAACCTCCCTCAGTCAGACTGTACAGTGACTGCACTGCTGCAGCTGCTCCTACTGCAGGTGCTGCTGAGAGAGGAACATCTCATGTTCTGTGCTATGAATTCACTTCACTCAAGATTCTTGTGAAGGTCTGTCACACACGGAAAATCTCATTCAAAAACTTGAAGATGAGGTCACGTTGCTAACCACTGTGCTTTCATGCGGCCCAATCTGATTATGTGTCTGATTATGTGTGTAGTAATGTGTCTAGCACGTCTGCAGCTCTTCACTGTGTCTCCTAACTGAAGTGGATTTACTGCATCCTGAGTCACAGTAACCTTTCCACTGTAATATGATGGGGAGATAAAAATCTTACATCTTACAAAATCTTAGATTCACATGCTGTAAGAGTAATGATAATGTTCACCATGAATCCAGCAGATAAGAGAGAAGATGATGATGATAAATGTCCTTGTTGGTGAAGGTGTAGGATAAGCTGTGTGTCATGAACAATTATGGTGAAATAAGTGTAGTGCATGCAAAACTTGAGGTTTTATTTATTAACTATAGAAAATCTGAGAAAGCACATATACAGAATTATTCTCAGCCTTTGCCATGAGGCTCAAAATTGAGCTGAGGTGCATCCTGTTTCTCCTGATCATCCTTGAGATGTTTCTGCAGTATAAATGGAGTCACCCTGTGGAAAAAAACAGTTGACTGGACATAATTTGGAAAGACCCACAGCTTACAGTTCATGTCAGAGCACAAACCAAGCATGAAGTCAAAGTAATTGTCTGTAGACCTTTGAGACAGGATTGTGTTGAGGCACAAATCTGGGGAAGGTTACAGGAAAACTTCTGCTCCTTTGAAGGTCCAATGAGCACAGTGACCTCCATCATCAAGTTCAAAACCACCAGGAGTCTACCTAGAGCTGGCTGGCCACCTAAATTGAGCGATCAGAGTAGAAGCACAGGGAGGTAAATAAAAACCTGATGGTCACTCTGTCAGTGCTCAATAGGTCCACTGTGGGCAGAAAAGAACATTCTAGAAGGACAACCTTCTCTGCAGCAATTCATCAATCAGGGAAGCCACTCCTTAGTAAATGGCACATGGCAGCCCACCTGGAGTTTGCCAAAAGCTACCTGAAGGACTCTCAGACCATGAGAAGCAAAATCTGATGAGAGAAAATTGAACTCTTTGGTGTGAATGCCAGACGTTATGTTTGGAGGAAACCAGGCACCACTCATCACCAAGCCAATACAGTGATATCTCTACAGTGATACATGGTGGTAAGAGCATCATGCTGTGGGGATGCTTTTAAGCTGCAGTAACTGGGAGACTAGTCAGGATAGAGGGAAAGATGACGGCAACAATGTACAAAGACATCCTGGATGAAAACCTGCTCCAGAGCGCTCTTGAACTCAGACTGGGGCGACGGTTCATCTTTCAGTAGGGCAACGACCCGAAGCACAGAGCCAAGATATCAAAGGAGTGGCTTCAGGACAAGTCTGTGAATAACCTTGAGTGGCCCAGACTTGAATCTTATTTAACATGTTGGGGGCAGAACTGCAGAGACAGGAGGACGTAGACGTGTTTTCCATTAGCTCCTCAGAAGGGTGACTTTTTATATAATATTTATATTTTAAGGGCACTTGATTAACCCTCCTTATTGTACCAAGGGTTAGTGCCGAAGCTGCTCGCCTATTTTTTACCTATTTAGTGTATGGCACAATGGCTAACCACAGAAAAACCAAGCCGTCTAAGTCAGGCCGCAGTAAACATCGGTCTTCTCCTGAGCTAGAATTTACTCCACAGTCGGACGCTAATGAAAGTCTGCTGCTGGGTATGAGACGAATGATGCGAACGGACATCATTAACACATTTGACTCCATTATTTCTGAAACTGTCCAAAGGGAGATAACGGTGGCTCCGGAAGTTTTTGACGGCATGCTGGCTGCACAAGAAGAGACTTTATCAAACCGTGCATCAATCTCAATTAATATTTTTTTCAAGAAATTTAATCACACAAGAACACTGTGGCGACTTAATACTAGAGCTGTAATACTCGGATCCTTTTTAGGATTCGGCTCCCTCTGTGTCACTCACTAAACTGATCCGGGTGTGTGAGTCACTTGAGTCACTTGAGTCACTTGACTCAGTATTGCCAAATCGACAGCTGTGAGTCAACTGAAGCGGTTGAATCATCTTGTAAAAGAAAGTAAAATGCCTTGTGATGAGAATGAATCACTTTCAAAGATTTATTTAAACACATGAAAAAAGGAATAATACAAAACTTAAACACACATAGGCAAAAAGGCAAAATGTGCAAATTAGGAATAAATATGCAAACTAAGATCTGCAGTTGAAAGAAAATGTAAATCCTTTCATAAAATATAAAATGTTACAGATAAAAACACCAAACGAATGCAGAAAACAAGCTAAATGTGCAAAATCCGTAGTTGGCCAAATAAAATGCTACATGCAAATGCAGAATTTGCAAATGTCTTTCAACATAGTATGAAATGTGTTAAGTATAAGAACAACAACAAATGGGGCAAAAGGGCAAAATGTGCAAAGTGCTGAGCATTTAGTAATTAAATATAAAATACCAATTGGAGTAAACAAGCAACATGTGCAACTGAAACCAAGATTAAGAAATGCCTAAATAAGTACTGGAAATAAGTAACTATATACAAAGTCCTATGTAATTGCTTTATAGATTAGCATTTAAAAATACCAGCTCTTGTACTTTTGAAGTGCTGAGGCTGCTTCTCCTGTCTGAGATGATTTGTCCAGTTTTGGAGATATAACCCTCTGATATAAGTTGGGCAGCAATCGTTCTGAAATGGTTATCCTACTGGGAAGGACATATGAAGGCTCTAGTGCTTGTGTAAAAGCTCTGAAGCCCTTATCTTCAACCATAGAAAATGGCTGGAAGTCGATTGCGATCATTTTCACAAGCGCTTCGTCGACTTTATTCTGCTGTAGTGGCTGAATGGGTGGTCTCATAAACGTTTGTGTTGGCCATCTTCTAGTAACCTGTGGTGCTGGTGCAGTAGTTATTGTAATTGGGCCTACAGCAGTGGTGGCACCTGTCCCCGAAACTCCGCTAGTTGATGCCACAGAGCTAGATGTTGTTACTGCTGTTGTTGTTGTTGTTTCTGCTACTGCGCAGTCCGTATGTTCCAAAAGTGCAGTGGGGTTTATTTTTTAAATGCCTCCGCATGTTGGATGTGCTGCCTCCATGGATTGATATCATATTCTTGCAAATATGACATTTTGCCTGTGTTGGATTTACCTTGTCAAAATGCATCCAAACATTACTTTTCACACGACTGCTCATGTTCAACAATGAAACAATGTAATCCTTAGATTTGCTGCTTACTCCTTCTCTTGTCACTTCCCTCTGAGGTTTTCGGAGAATCTTATGGGGGATGGGGTACAGGGAGGATGGGGGATGACGCCTTACCTGTAAGATTGGTCTATTATCTGGGTTAAAGGTGAGGGGCCGGTCAAATTACCATTGCAACCTGACCCAGCCTACATACACTCACACAAGTTAGTGAGAGAAATGACCAAGATAATCAAACCTAAAGCCCAAAGGCATGATTTAGGGTAATATTAGACCATAATGTGCGTCTAATAATTATTTTTCTAATCTTTTTAATGTTGAGTCTTATAATTAGCCTATAATTTATATCATTCCAGACGGTGTTCTGGACCACCACCAAAATTTAATCGCCTTTTCACTGTCCTAATACCCACATTTTCCAAAAATTTCGTCCAAATCCATGCAGTACTTTTCGAGTTATTTTGCACACAGACTGACAAAAAAAATCTTCCGTGGATATAGTCCAAATAAAATGTATGCATGAATCATTGGGCTGTTATTTTTAATATTTTTTTTTCATCAGACATTGTGGTTTTGGGGTGTGCATATTTTGAACGTGAAATAAAGGCAGTGTGGTCAAATGAAGGATTGGGCTACATTCTTTCAGTTAATGAAGTCTAATCAGTGATGAGTGTGTGAACAAGTCTGTGGAACTCATGTGCTTTGCGCTGCGGCTGGTCTGAATCCCCCTTCCGCTCATATGAGCGATTCAGCTGTATTTGATCGGTGGATTCACTCATTACTGTTGTTCAGGGAGCGCTATCCCACTCATGTGAGTGATAAACCTGCTCGTTTGAGCGGTACAGATTCGGCTTCATGTTTTCGGCTGTGGAGGAACCGTGGAGGAATTCACTCATGACTCGGCCAATGTGCTTCGGGAGCGCTAACCCGCTCTCTGATCCGGGTGCGTGAGTCACTTGAGTCAGTAAGTCACTTGAGGCTGTAAAGGAAGGTAACCGGTGGATTCACTCGTGACTCTGGTCTGTGCTACAGGAGCGCTAACCTGTCTGTGAGCGATTCAGATTCACCTGCAGGGCTGTTTTCGGCTCTGACTGACACAAGGAGTCCACTAGGAGGATTCAACGTTGCGGGACGTTTGTAGGTTTGTAGGATAGACCTCATTGTGTGGTCGTGCAAAGAAACTGGAAGTTATGTAACTTTTATGGTAGTAATTGATGTTTTAATTATTATAAGATGTATTTATGTGATGGAGTTTACAATTTAGACATGGTGTAGTTAGGACTCGAATGGAGACCTCAGATTCGTGACTCATGAGTCATTTAAAGGATCCGGGTGATTAACGAATCGCACAGCTCTACTTAATACTCGGCTTCTTTTGAACAAAGAGTTTAACATGTTAATTTCACGACAGATTGACATAATTGTTAGCTTGAATAAAACCCCTGATATATCAGCGTCTCTGTTGAGGGAAACCCTGAAGGCTTATATAAGGGGCGGAGATTAACGCTTACTTAGGTTATGAGAAAAAACAAAGCGCAAACAGACTGAGCTGTTGCAGCGTATTTCTCATTTGGATAATGAATATGGCATCAATCAATCAATCCCCAGACTTATACAAGGAGCGTCTCTCTGTGCAAACAAAGTATGAAGCTGTTAGGACACATCAAGCTAAAAAAAACGATACTTCAATTCAGATCTAACTATTATGAACATGGAGACAAGGCCAGCAAGTTATTAGCACACCGGATACGTCAGACAGCAGCTTCAAGCAATACTCAATCTGAACCCCCCCCATCGTTTGACTAGACAGGGTTGCCCCTTAATCCCATTATTATTTGTGCTTTCAGTTGAACCTCTTTCAGTTGCACTTAGGTCTAGCACCTCAGATTACTGAAATTGTTAGGAATGGGATGGAGGTGAGAGTGTCCCTTTATGGAGATGATCTCTCGTTATCTGTAACCTACCGGTCTCAATCCCTGCTGCTCTTACTACCTTTCAATCATTCTCTTTGATTTCTGGTTTAAATTGAATTTGAATTAAAGGGAATTATTTCCCATTAGTATTGCTGCTAAGAATTACCCTCTTTATAGCTTACCCTTCAAAATTGCCCATCATAACTTTACATATCTTGGTATCTGTGTCACCACGAAATTTGAGGATCTTTTAAAGGTTAATTTTGTTTCCTTGCTGTCTAAGGTTCAAGAGGATTGTGAACGGTGGTCCATTCTCAATCTGTCCCTGACTGCACGTGTTAATCCGGTGAAAATATTTCTACCACGTTTTTCTTACTTATTTCATTGCAAACCAATATTTCTGCCTCAGTAATTTTTTCAGAAAGTTGACTCTGGAATAAGAAGGTTCCAAGACTACACAGACAGTACTTACAAAGACCAAGAAAACTTGGTTAGCCTTACCACAATTTAGGTTTTATTATTGGGCATCTAATACTAGGATCCTCAAATACTGGCTTCAGATGCTCAAATGAATTGGTTGGCGGTAGAAGCAAATTCGGTCAAACCTGTATCTCTGAAAGCTTTACTGCACTCTCCTATTCTGTCTTCCACTTTGCCTTATACCAAGAATAGGATTGTTAAAAGTTCTCTCAGAATTTGGGCTCAATTGAAACGTAACTTTGTGTTACAAACTTTTTCCACCTATGCCCCGCTGGCTGAATTTGTGAGGAAAAGAGTAGAGCCCAACCCGCTTGTGGCATTGTTTGGGGTTTTCTCCTCACCTCCTTCTGGGTCTGCCCATCAAAGGGACCTGCTGACCTTTTCTACCTTACTGGCAAGAAGATGAATTAAGACAAACTGGACATCCTCTAAACCTCCCAGCCAAATTCAATGGATACGAGATATTCTTTATTTCGTTAAACTGGAAAAGAAGACTTTCACTTTTAAAAACATTTGGGGTGCTTTTCTCAATCTGGTTAAGAATAAGGAAATATGAAATGTAATATGAAAATGTAAAGAAAAAATATATATACATCTCGGGAGGGATCTTAAAATGGCTGCACCAATGCATCCCATCCAACCTGAAGGAGCTTGAAAGGTGCTGCAAAGAGAAATGGGCCAAAATGGCCAAGGATACAGTACAGGCCAAAAGTTTCAAGAGGTTGTCATCTGAAATGGATTTCCAACAGTCTTGAAGGAGTTCCCAGAGGTGTTTAGCACTTGTTGGTCCCTTTGCCTTCAGTCTGCGGTCCAGCTCACCCCAAACCATCTCGATTGGGTTCAGGTCCAGTGACTGTGGAGGTCAGGTCTCCACTTTTTTTAAGTACATAACTCCACATGTGAAAGTGAACGTGAAAGTTAAGTGATTGTCACTTGTGATCCACAGCAGCACAGCACACGGTGCACACAGTGAAATTTGTCCTCTGCATTTAACCAGTGGGCAGCCATAACAGGAGTGGGGACGGTGCTTTGCTCAGTAGCACCTCAGTGGCACCTTGGCTACTGAGCAACCTTCTGATTATGGGGCCGCTTCCTTATCTGCTAGGCCACCACTGCCCATGTGTTCATTTATAGTTTTGATGCCTTCTGTGAGAATCTACCAATGTAAATTTACATTTACATTTACAGCATTTATCAGACGCCCTTATCCAGAGCGACTTACAATCAGTAGTTAGAGGGACAGTCTCCCTGGAGTGTCTTCCTCAGGGACACAATGGTAGTAAGTTGGATTCGAACCCGGGTCTTCTGGTTCATAGGCGAGTGTGTTACCCACTAGGCTACTACCACCCACTTCATAAATGGTCATGAAAATAAAGAAAACACATTGAATGAGAAGGTGTGTCCGAACTTTTGAATCTTTCAAAAAAAAAAAAAAAGGATTCTACACAAATTAAAAGCCACATGACACCAGAACCAGAACCAGTGAAGATGGAGAAACTAATAAAAGAATAAAGTCCCAACATGAAAATGTTAGAGGAGCTGCTATTTCATACAGAGACACCAGCACTGAAGCATGAAGAGGTTTTTGTACGGCGTCTCAGTTACACTCCATCACTGTGGTGGACGTTCGGTGGCGGAACCAAGCTGGAACTTGGCAGTAAGTAAAAATTTGGACAGTTTGTATTTTCTTCCACCTTTATTTGATATGTTTTGTTTATTTATTTGTTTCCTGATTAAAATTAGTAAACACAAAAAAATATTTATTATACATCTGGTTTGATGCTTTATTACTTGTTCTGAGATGATGATATAGTCTGTATGTTTTGTAAAATAATTTCCTGAATCATGTAAAAAGTATAAATTATAAATACATATAAGATATTACAAACCTGTTCACTACAGTTCCGGAGATACGAGTATCTGTCCTTCATTTATTCTACAGTTAAATCTAGTGCATATTTTGTTTTATTTCTGTGTGCTTTACACATTTTAATATTACACTTACTCTGATTTATACTTTTATGTATGTGTGTATTAATAGAATCAACATCTCCTAATAAGCAGGAGTGAAAGCAGTTTTAAATTCTTAATGGTTAAACAACCACAAACTTCACACTTAATATTGTTCACATCTCCACAGCTTCATACATCTCTGAGAAGGTAGTTTCAGATGACAGAATGTTATCTGGTGTGTTTGCTTGTTGAACGTGTGACTCTGACTGGTTTGGATTGTGGGTTTTGGCAGCTGCTTTCCCCTCTTTCCAGTACTGTGTACCAGCATTTAATCTTTTACTGGTAAACAGTACCAGACTGGACCCGTTTACTTACACACCTGATAATAAGTGAAATTACATGAAAAAAATGTAAATCCATCTGACACTCTTAGAAATAAATGTTGTAGTAAAATCATTTGTCTTTTATCTAATTTGGCTGAACCTGCATGTTTCACATTTACAGATCAGATCTAATGTGAGAACATAAGCAATGATTTACGAAAGTAAAGATGAATTGTAATTATTTCAAAATGTAAAGTGCAGAGACCCCAGTGTATGTTTTATGATTGTGGAGATTAACGTGAGGTTATATGATGAGACGTGTCTACATCAGAAACACTTCATAACTTCATTATTTATTGATCTAAATTGTCCTGTTTTTCTTTCCCAGCAATCACCCGTCCTACACTGACAGTCCTCCCCCCATCTAAAGACGAGGTGTCCAGTAAGGGTGCCGCCACGCTGGTGTGTCTGGCCAACAAGGGCGCCCCCTCTGGCTGGAGTCTGAGCTGGAAGGTGGATGGGAGCAGTAAGAGTGGGGAGGCCGGTCGTGGGGTCCTGCAGAAGGACGGCCTGTACAGCTGGAGCAGCACCCTGACTCTCAGGGCCACCGACTGGAACACGGTCACCTCAGTCACCTGTGACGCCACCTACAGCTCCCAGCCTGCTGTTACTGGGACACTGAGGAGAAGCAACTGTTCTGAGTAGAACCTGCTCACCCCTCACAGCAGCTACCTGCTCTTTAGTCTTCTGTCTTTATTACTGATCACTTCATGAATTCACAATTTAAACCAAGTCTTCTTACGTGCTCTCTTATTGGTAGACTGATGTTTTATGCAATAATAAAAGTTTTATCTGTTCTATCATGAACCTGCTTCTTCGTGCCTGATCTTTCATGTAAACATTCATAGAGAAAAACATGAATGCAAATCTTGGCTATAAAACTAATTCTGGACAAATATTGAAATGACTTTCAGTTCCTCAAAATGCTGACAGACGTTAAATAAAAATGACAAAAATTAATAATTAAACTGGAACATGTGGCCTACACAGAAATCTGAAGAATAAGTACAACACAGCAGCAGATCTCCCTCTTCTTCAAACTGTCCTGCTCAGTTCTGTCCATTTGGACTGATGAACATCTACGCTCAGAACCAACCAACTGTACCAATGCAAATATGATTCTCAACTCATAAACTCTGTATCCTGCTATAACCACACAGTCTGTGCATCACAGCAACTGTAAAAGGAATTATTAAACTGTTGTAGAATATACACTTTATCTTTTCAATTAAAGAAGTAAGTGACAAATTTCATGAAGTAAAAGATTTAAGGAACACTTTTTGTAATTTAAATAAAAATATTAAAATAAAAGTGGGACATGGTGATTGTTTTATGCATATAATTCAATCAAGCATTATCAGCATTCTTAAATAGAAATATTGACGAACAGAATATATATTTTAGAAAAGAATAGAAACTTTACACTCATGGATGGGGGACAGCCTTGTCATTGTCACCCTGTGTAACCAGGCCTGGTGTGAAGACTGCTTACTGAAACGCACCTTTCATTTTCAAATATTTTTTTTTGTAACTTACCTTAAGTTTAAGGTGACCAGATTGTCCATGTCAAGGAGGACAGAATTTGTAAAATACCATTTCAGTTAACAAGACCTGAATTAGACACTTCAGCACAGAGATTTTGCTGTGCTGTGATTGGTCAGTGTCTTGCATGTGTCTCTAATGTTAATGTAAGACAGCGAGACAAGTTTTTCAATCCAGGAAACAAACCAGTCAAACTACAAGAATAACTGAACTATTTAGCCAAGCAGACGGTTTTTCAGTATTTTGTAAAATGTAAAGAAGCTGAAAGTTTCCTCCCTGACATGAATCTGGTCGTCCAGCAACAGCAGCAGCATGATTTACATAGAGGGGACACTTTGCATTGTCACCACATGCCTCAGTGCTCTCACAGAGTTTATAGCTGATTTAGGTGACGCACTTTCATGCTTCACAACAACAGAAATGATCACAATGACGTTCATCATTGTTTTCTGGGTGTTTGCTCTGTGTGTACAAGGTAAATTACATTTAATACAGAAATAAATATGTATAAACTGAGCATTTAATTTATACTAATTTAATACTTTTCTCAAATGTTTTGTTTGATTCTATTTTTCAGAGGTCAGTGGGCAGGTTACTGTAACACAGACTCCCAGAGAAAGAACTTTTCAGCCACAAGATACAGTCGTTCTGAACTGCAAAACCAGCTCTGGGATTCATAGTAACCTTCTTGCCTGGTACCAGCAGAAACCTGGAGAAGCTCCTAAACTCCTCATCTATTATATTAATAACCGCTACACTGGGACTCCAGAGCGGTTCAGTGGCAGTGGATCTAGTGGTGGATCTGATTTCACTCTGACCATCAGCAGCATTCAGGCTGAAGATGCAGGAGATTATTACTGTCAGAGTGTACACTATATCAGTAGCAGCTATGTGTTCACACAGTGATACAGAGTCGTACAAAAACCTCCCTCAGTCAGACTGTACAGTGACTGCACTGCTGCAGCTGCTCCTACTGCAGGTGCTGCTGAGAGAGGAACATCTCATGTTCTGTGCTATGAATTCACTTCTGGTGCAGGTCTATCTATCAACGTCTGCTCTTTATAGTGTATCATGGCATGATCAAGGTTTTCAGAAAAATACTGATTGATGCTCATCCGGCTGGAAAACGTTTCAAAATCATCTCTAAAAAGTTTGAACTCCACCAGACCACAGACAGACAGGTTGTGTACAAATGGAGGAAAGTCAAGACCCTTGTTAACCTCCTAAGGAGTTGGGGTCTTGAAAATAATCTTATAATCATATAATCGATGCACCGCGATGCAGATGTGCATTGATATTGCATCGATGCAGTGCAAAACATAATCGATCATATCATAATGACGTTGTTGGTGATTTTCTGGAGGCGGTATAAAAATTATTCTTTAAAATTAGTGAAGGTAGTGACTGTGGTGGCCTTATCTACAGAGTACAGCGGCACTTCGGGTCGCCCGTGACGTGTTTTCATGCAACCAATAGAATCCAAGTGGGCGAGTTTTCTTTCTACCACTTTGAAACACACTCGAAGCGGGACTGGAGGAAAAGCTGATCTTTCTCTGAGTGTCCAGAGACCTACAACGTGACATTATCGTCTTACCAGGAGTTTAGAAAAATGCACTATTTTCACGCTGAGCCCTGCGGCACATGCAGCGCGTTCGGCCTGAAAAATGACGCCATGGACGTCTGAACCCGCCGTTTTCCTGCCATTTGTGGCATCAGGGGAGAGCAGACTGGAACGGAATTAATAAAATAAATGATTGTGTAACAGTACAACAATGCAACGGGGCAGTGGTGGCCTAGCAGTTAAGGAAGCGGCCCCGTAATCAGAACGTTGCCGGTTCGAATCCTGATCCACCAAGATGCAGTTGAGGTGCCATTGAGCAAAGCACCGTCCCCACACACTGCTCCCCGGGCGCCTGTCACGGCTGCCCACTGCTCACCAAGGGTGATGGGATAAATGCAGAGGACAAACTTCACTGTGTGCACCATGAGCAGAAGTGTATGCTGTGTGTATCACAAGTGACAATCACTTCACTTTTTTAAGTCGGTTCAATTCTTTACCTTCTGTCACTGCAGTGAAATTAGTAATTTAGTTTTGAAAAGTTACTAGTGGTTACAGCCGCCATCTTGGACGAGAACAATACAAACATTTTCTGCTCATTGTAGCAAATCAAAGCGTCCACACAGGCGTACGATTCTTGTATTGGAAAACATTAACTCTTGCATTGAAAAATATCATGTGATCATTTAGAAAATCGATATCGAGGCACTGATAACGTAATCGAATCGAATCGTGAGACCAGTGAAGCGTGGTCCTGATAAAGCATGGAATAGTAAGCAAGGTCACAAAGGACCCCGGGGGGACTTCTAATCAACTGAAGGCCTCTCTTACGCGGGCTAATGTCAATGTTCATGAGTCCAGCATCATGGGAACATTGAACATCAATGGTTTGCATGGCAGGGATAGAAGGAGAAAAAGAACATTGTTGCTTGTCTGCAGTTTGGAAAAATGTTTTGTGGATGAATGAGACCAACATAGAACTTTTTGTTTTAATTGCAAAGCATTATGTTGGGAGAAAGTACCTTGTTGCACCTTCATCAGGACTGAACAGTTTTTAATTTATTAACTTGGTCAGGTTACTATTGCAGTTACATGGAATTATTGTACGTAAAATGGTATCAAGGTTACAGAAAAATCCAAAGGAAATGAGAAAGAGAGAGCAGGGGTCCAAACTGCAGAGAGGGAGCCTGGACCTTAGAGAATAGGGGGGGGGGGGGGGGTGGGGGTAGCAGAGCCCAGAAGCCTAAGGAGAAAGCCCACATGAAGGTAGAAAAAGAGAGAGCCCGCAGCTGTGAAGAGAACCTCTTTTATATTCTGCATTCCAGTTGCAACAAGATTGGCACAGACCATCAGATTGCCGTTTGATCGTTCTGATTTGTCCAAAGAGAACTCCTGATTCAGGAACACAGTGGTAATATAGAAAATAGAATGTTTGGTAGAAAAACACTACACATGGAGACATGCAGACTGGGAACATGAGACAAGAAACATGCAGGCAAGCATCACAGAGACAAGCAGGAAAGAGACTGGACGCAGAACACTGGTGCAGGACTTCCTTTTAATGGAGGGGAAACAGGTGTGGGGAATCAGGAGAGGGCGTGGCCTGGACCATGGCTCCCAGCTACTGGTCTTATGATAACTCATACAGTAATAATCTCCTATATCTTCAGCCTGGACCACACTGATGGTCTGACTTGTATGTATATTAAGAGTGAATGTAAATCTTAAGAGAAGTGCACCGTGAAGGAGACGTCCTGTCATGGTTTGTCCAACACATGTTTGTCTATGTGTTTCCAACATACTGTTTTATGTCCCCCATCTTGTGAAAGTCCTGCCTGCACCAATGTTCTGTTCCTGACAGAAAGCTTGAGAGCAGAATGGTTTAGAGTGCTTCCAAAGCAATTTTATATAGAGACAGAGCGAAAGCTCTGCTTCTCCAACAACAAACCCTGGATTATCCCAGAAATAAAAATCACACATAAGCATAAAAGGAGGGCCTTCAAAGCTGGAGACAAAGAGGAGCTAAAAAAGGGAAGCTGAGGAGCAAAGGGAGCTGAAAGGATTGATCAGGGAGGGAAAAGACAGCTATAGGCAGATAATGGAGAACCAGCTACAACTCAACAATGTGAGTGAAGTATAGAGAGACCTTAGAACCATCTTGTGCCACAAAGATCAAAACTCTGTGTCAGTAGGCACAGAAGTGATTCATGAACTGAATCACTTCTTCAACGGTTTGATTCATCCAGAATGCAGTCTTAAACATCAGCTGCAGACACCCTCACCCCCACTGCTGTTCCACCTCATTCAGCTCAGCCACTTAAATCCTCCACCCTGCTCAGTGCACCTCATCCCCAACCCCAGCTGTGGACAGTGCTGCAGAGCAGACCTGGGTTGATCTAAGACTCTAGACATTAGAAAGACAATAGTGAGATATAAGCTGATTAAACAAGTGTTATGAGATAACAGAATGCAAGAATTCATGACAAAACATGGAACTGTAAGACAACAAAAAAAAAAAAGGAAAATAAACCGAAAAGACCACCTTAGTAGGACATGGTAGGGATAAGAATGTAACAAAAAAATGATACAGACAAAAGTGTAAATGTTTTTGTGTCCTGTTGGCATCGTCTGAACATCACAGAGTAGCATCAACCTTACCAGCAACTGAGGGGATTGGATTGTAGAGCTCTCCTTCATTATCTATCTTTCCAGGGTGGTAGTAGCCTAGTGGGTAACCAGAAGACCCGGTTCGAATCCCACTTACTACCATTGTGTCCCTGAGCAAGACACTTAACCCTAAGTTGCTCCAGGGGGACTGTCCCTGTAACTACTGATTGTAAGTCGCTCTGGATAAGGGCGTCTGATAAATGCTGTAAGTGTAAATGTAATCTTTCCTTCCTTCCTTCCTTCTCTCAAACATCAAAGGTAACAACACAACAGTAGAAATTACCAAACGTGGATAAGAACTGAAGAACATTTTATTAATAATAAAACAAAAACAGTGGTGTGTTCAGGAAAGGGCAGGAAGAAGCAAGATGCTAATCATGTCCTGTCCCAAATCATAATGGTAACTTTCTGTTGGCCATGTCGCGAAAAATGTCAGTGACTTCACTGTGGTCGACTGGAATATCCTTCTCAACTGCCAATAAAAGAAGCTCTGACAACCTCTCCTCTGAGCAAAGGGAGCGAAGTTTGGTTTTAACTAGCTTTAGCTTTGAGAAAGAACGTTCCACAGTTGCTGTGGACAGCGGAAGTGTGCCATATGTCTTCAGCACCTCTGTCATGTTGGGGAAGATCTAATGTGCATTGTTTTCTTTGACCACGGAAAGAATGGATGTCACATTGATTGGTGGGGGGCATGAGTTTGGAGCATGAAAGACCGTAAGTTCTGTCTGTAGTTTGTCTTCCTCCTCAATGCTATATAACTGTCACGTCCATGCTGGCATGACGCGGCGGGTGCACGGAGAGCTGGACGAAGAGTGACAAAAAGACGAGGAATGAAGGACACTTTCACCTGACATCACGAAACCGGGGTTTAATTGTGAATCGCAGGACAGGGGAGACATCCGAGACGTTGACAGTGGTGAACACGGAACATAACGTTAAAGACCTGACAGCGGACAGAAACGAACAGGGCAGCTTTATACAATTAACACAGGTGAAAACGATTAGGGAACATTACACATGACAACAATGATCCCGGACCGGAGTAACCCCTTTTCGGACCGGATCGTGACAAGAACTGGCAGAGTTTCTTCACAGCTTGGAGGGTCTCTGTTGAGAGTCTTGCTGTCTTCCAGTTCTCTGGAACCGTCAGGCAATGGAAGGCATTCAAGATTTCCCATGTGGAATTATCTCCTCCTTTAAAGCGCCTCAGAAGCTCCTGTGTCATTGTGTCCACAAAAACTTAGTACACCTTAATGCGGTAGTACTCTTGAGGAGTTGAAAAAGCATGGTCAGCAGTAGCTGTTGTGGCAACAAACTTAAACTTTGCTGGCACTTTCCTCCTTCTAGCTTGTCCAGGCACCTCAGATGGCGATATGCAGCTAGGTCAATGTCTTTCTGCTGCAATGCATCTGATGCAGTAGCAGTCATTTGGAAGATTGGACAAGTGATTTCCAGACACAGGAGGAATTCAAAATTGATGCTTCTGGATCAATTTTAAAGGATCTTTGCATCACCTGCTGAAGAGTCTGGGGGATCTTGCTGTGTTATTTCCTCAGGAAATTGCATGACAGCAGGGAGGACTTTCCTTATTGTCCTGAGGGCACTTTCTCTGCAGGCCCACCTAGTGTCCGACAGCTTCTGCAGCTCCAGTGGGCACTGATCAGGGTACAACTTCTTCTGCATTTTAATAAATGCAGAGTGTCGTTTATATGAGTTGGCTACAAAAGTGTAAAGTCTTTCAACTAAGTCTCCACTAACACCAGATTAAGGCAACGTACAAGGCACTGTCAGTCCCTTAAAGCGTCCACTCATGTTTGCAGCCCCATCATAACCTTGACCTCGGATGTTGTCCATCTTCAGGTTATTTTCTTCCAGTAGAGCCATTAGGGAAGCGCTCCTTGATTTCCATGTTGTGAACATATCTGACAACAAAGGAAACCTGTTTAGTGTGTGACATATCTGTGGTTTCATCCATCAATATAGAAAAGATTTCACACTCTTGCATTTCTTTTTGGATGATGCGTCTTACTGATATGGCCAAAGCTTTGATGATGTCGTTCTGACTTTTATTTGAGAGGAGAGAGACAAGAGGTCTTTTTCCAGGTCCCTGCTGCTCTTATATGGCATCAAGGTGTAATTTAATTACACTGTCATACTTGCTGAACAACTCAACTGACTCGATTTTGGCTTGACAAGGTCTCATCATCTCCCCTGAAAGGCATACCCTGTCTGGCTAGGTAAAGAGTGATGGATATCAAACGAGACAAAATTTCCCTGTTTCTCTCTCTCTCTTTGTCTTTTGCACTTCAAAATCTGCCTCTAATGATTTTTTCTTAAATGAATTCCACCTCACCATACCACACATGTGAGACTCTGAAGCACTGAGCTCTTTAACCTTTTGTAAAGACTTTCTCCACTGATCAAACCCTTCTGTTTTCCAGGCTTTGTGGCTTGTGTATTTTTCATCATTTAAGAAAAGACGGCAGCTGAAACAAAACATTAGAGAATACTCTAGCCATGGTTATTCTCATACCACTTCTTTTTAAATGAGCGTCCCTCTTCATTCTTTGGGTATGATGACAGTACTGGTTGGCATTGTCCAATATTATCACACATTTGAATAAAGGCTTCATTATACTTAATGTGGAATTGCAGGACATGGGAAGGATCAGTTGGGTGTGCAAGTCCAAGTAGATGTGAGAATGTCCTCTCTATGGTTTCACTCTCCTCTTCTCTGGGCTCTGACTCTGATTCTTTCACTCCAACCTCTGTCTCCTGGCTTGTCCTTTCCTCTACATCATCTCTAGGCGCTGCCTGTGACTCATTCTCTGCCTCTCTTTTTCCTTCCATCTCCTCCTCCTCTCTTTTTCCTTCCATCTCCTCCTCTGATCTATCACTTTCCACCTGCTGTCCATCTGAGAACAAGGCAAAATTTTCTATAGCATTAATCTACTATTTCATTATCCACACTAAACAACTCTTGCACCTAGTCCATAATAACGTAATGATCGATAAATGATATAAAACAAAAATATAGCTGCTGTTTTTATTATGTTTATTTATGTATTTTATACTTAAAAATATCTGCAATGCAACAACTGGTACATGTGGTATTCTTACCTGTTCTCTTTTTAATCCAGCTGGTAAGAGATCCATTGCATTTAGCAGCCTCATATAGCTCCTTTTGTCGCTGTTTCCACCTTCTCTCCTTACGAGGCATGTCTGGACAATGTTAAATCATGATTAATAAAAATGTCATACACATCAAAAACACACTTGCACAGATAGTGACATTTCATACTGTTTCCAGAATACTGTATATAGTTAGCTGCTAGCTATAACTAGCTGCTAACTGCTAACTATACTGTATATAGTTAGCAGTTAGCCAGAAGCTAACTGCAATATGTGAGTATGCATATTTGATAGTTTTAGTGAAATATAGGCCCCCCCAGAAAGGCTGGAAAAAACCTGTACCTTACTTAAAATGGTCACCAGAACCACACTTCAGAACTTAAAATGACAGGTAATGTTTTAACAACATGCATAATAGCCTGATACTCATGTGTAGTATAGTGGTATAGCAACCTTTTTAAAAATGTGGGGACTGGGCACTTACAGCTGACATGCACACATGTGTTTGCACACACATACAGTATGCATTAATTGACTTCGTTCACAAACTGTAACTAAAAAACACTGTATTAAACCTATATTTATTGAATATAGGTCTCTGAACCAGATGCCTCCTGCAGCTTCCTGTCCTAAACCCAAAGTCTGTAAACCAACAAGCTTTGAATGATTTGAATTATTTACGGTTCAGTTTACACAAAAATGTTTAATACCACAAATTAGTATATTTTTAATTGCAAATGATTTTCAGTAATTTCACCTAAAGGATGTCTGCCTTTTTCTTTTCAGCATCAGTGGAAAAAGGTCAATTAAAAGCTTGGCAGTGACATGATGAATCTGACTTAAAAAACAAACATCTGCTAACACGTCGTTCAGAAATACTATAGTACACTGGACTGGAGACTGGAGTGAATATATTCTTTCATTTTGATCTGAACGTTCAGCAGGTGAAAGTTACGTGATGAACTTGAATGCAACAAGAGCTGTCTGAACTGAAGCAGGCTGTGCGTGTGTGTCTCACAGGACGAGACTAGAGAAGAGAGGGGCTTGTGTAGCTGTTCGCTAGTAAAGCAACGACAATTAGCGAGTAGAACGTACGATGAAAGCACCAAATAAGCAACTTCAGTGTCAGTAGTACTGGAGTTGTGTCATCTAACTTAGCCTGAGCTAAATACACAAGACATGGGGATGAGGAATTTTAGTGATTCAAGAAGATGGGAAAACTAATCCGGTCAGATAAACAGGGAAGGGGAGGGGGACACACACTGAATGGAGAAAGAATAGCCATTTTTGAATAAACCGGGGTTAAACAATCTCACTGAAAAAGCCTGGGTGTAAAAATTCCCACATGTTCCCCCGCTCGGCCAACAATAAGCATTCATTGGTTATTGGTCATCATGTGACTGAAGGCGTCCTGATGATTTTATTGAACTAGAATTGTTTTTAATAGTTAAATGTTATTGTTGAGGGGCACAGGCAGGCCTACACATACACTGTTAATAATGAATTTATTTAAAAATAATTTTTAAAATAAAAAGGGCACTTGGGGCAATTGGTGCTTTGTTTTATGCATATAATTCACTCAAGCATTATCAGAATTCTTAAATAGAAATATAGAAGAACAGAATATATATATTTTAGAAAATAATAGAAACTTTACATTCATGGATGGGGGACAGCCTTGTCATTGTCACAGTGTGTAAATACTAAATACATTTTTTTCTAACTTGTGGTCAGATTAAGGTGTCCAGATTGTCCATGTCAAGGTGGACAGTATAAATAAAAGTCAAATACTACTTCAGTAAATAAGACCTGAATTAGACATTTCAGCACAGAGATCTTGCTGTGCTGTGATTGGTCAGTGTCTTGCATGTGTCTCTAATGTTAATGTAAGACAGCAGGACAAGTTTTTCAATCCAGGAAACAAACCAGTCAAACTACAAGAATAACTGAACTATTTTGCCAAGCAGAGGACACCTTCAGTTTTTGATTATTTTGTAAAATGTGAAAAAGCTGAAAGTTTCCTCCCTGACATGAATCTGGTCGTCCAGCAACAGCAGCAGCATGATTTACATAGAGGGGACACTTTGCATTGTCACCACATGCCTCAGTGCTCTCACAGAGTTTATAACTGATTTAGGTGACACACTTTCATGCTTCACAACAACAGAAATGATCACAATGACGTTCTTCATTGTTTTCTGGGTGTTTGCTCTGTGTGTACAAGGTAAATTACATTTAATACAGGAATAAATATGTATAAACTGAGCATTTAATTTTACTAATTTAATACTTTTCTAAAATGTTTTGTTTGATTCTATTTTTCAGAGGTTAGTGGGCAGGTTACTGTAACACAGACTCCCAGAGAAAGAACTTTTCAGCCACAAGATACAGTCGTTCTGAACTGCAAAACCAGTTCTGGGATTTATAGTAACGAGTTTGCCTGGTACCAGCAGAAACCTGGAGAAGCTCCTAAACTCCTCATCTATGTTATTAATAACCGATACACTGGGACTCCAGAGAGGTTCAGTGGCAGTGGATCTATTGGTGGATCCGATTTCACTCTGACCATCAGCAGCATTCAGGCTGAAGATGCAGGAGATTATTACTGTCAGAGTTTTCATGTTATCAGTAGCAGCTATGTGTTCACACAGTGATACAGAGTCGTACAAAAACCTCCCTCAGTCAGACTGTACAGTGACTGCACTGTTGCAGCTGCTCCTACTGCAGGTGCTGCTGAGAGAGGAACATCTCATGTTCTGTGCTATGAATTCACTTCTTGTGCAGGTCTATCTATCAATGTCTGCTTTCTACAGTGTATCATGGCAGGATCAAGATTTTCCTAAAAAGACTGATTGATGCTTATCCAGCTGGAAAAACTTTCAAAACCATCTGTAAAAAGTTTGAACTCACAGATAGACAGATTGTGTACAAGTGGACGAAATTCAAGACCCTCCCAGGGATTAGGGGAAATGAATCGTACAATCAATGCATCGCGATGCAGATATGCATTGATATTGCATCGATGCAGTGTAAAACACAATCGATCATATCATAATGATGTTGCTTGGTGATTTCCTGGAGGCGGTATAAAAATTCTGGTTAAAAATTAATGCCGGTAGTGACTGTATTGGCCTTATCTACAGAGTACAGCGCCGCTCCGTGCCCGCCATGAGGTATTTTCGTGCAACCAATAGAATCCAAGCGGGCGAGTTTTCTTTCTACCACTTTGAAACACACTCGAAGTGGGAATGGAGGAAAAGCTGATCTTTCTCTGACTGTCCAGAGACCTATAACATGACATTATCGTCTTACCAGGAGTTTAAAAAAACACACCCTTTTCCCACTGAGCCCCGCAACACTCGCAGTGCGTTCGGCCTGAAAACGGCTTTAGATTTTTGGTCTTTGTTCAGTCCGCGCTCACCTGATGCCACAGACGTCTGAACCAGACGTTTTTCTGCTCATTCTACCAAATCAAAGCATCCACACGGTGTACAGTTCTCACACGTGTACAGTTCTAAATCATTACACAGTCTAAATAGTCCCATCAAGGTATTGTTAATGGAACGATATTAGATAAAAAAAATGATTGTTATAAATCAGGTTTATAGTTACATCAAATTGTTTAAAATTCCAAATGTTATTTAATTTAATCTTGACAATAGAGGGCTTGAATGGAGTCTTTGTATTGTTCTCTTTCAAAGTGATTGCCTGTAACTTGTTTCAAAAGAAACAAGAGACGATAAAACACTGTTGATTTTTATTAAAGTAGAACAATAATGTCGGTTCAATTCTTTACCTTCTGTCACTGCAGTGAAATTAGTTATTTAGTTTTGAAAAGTTATTAGTGGTTACAGGCCGCCATCTTGGACGAGAACAATACAAACATTTTTCTGCTCATTGTAGCAAATCAAAGCTTCCACACATGCGTACGACTCTTGTATTGGAAAACATTAACTCTTGCATTGAAAAATTTCATGTGATCATTTCTAAATTTTATTGCGAAAATCGATATCGAGGCACTGATAATCGTAATCGAATCGTGAGACCAGTGAAGCGTGGTCCTGACAAAGCGTGTAATAGTAAGCAAGGTCACAAAGGACCCCGGGTAACTTCTAATCAACTGAAGGCCTCTCTCACACTGGCTAATGTCCAACATCAGGAGAACATTGAACATCAATGGTTTGCATGGCAGGGATGGAAGGAGAAAAAGAACATTGTTGCTTGTCTGCAGTTTGCTAAAGATCACATGGACAAGCCAGAAGGCTCTTGGCAAAATGTTTTGTGGATGTGTCATGGACGTTATTTCCATCACTGAGCATCTGAGGACTCACAATGAGAAACAGTTAAATGAATTTAGGTTTTATTTACATATACGAATCTTCAAAAGTCTGAACACAGTGACGTGTATATATATATATATATGGTCAAGTGATATCGCAACTGGTGTTTTTCTGTGTTTGTCCGTACCAGGCAGCCATTATCTCATACATCCTTAGAGATAAAACTGCAAAGCCAAAGATTTATAGCCTTGTTATGTTGGCTCTGCATGAGAAACACTAATTGGCCTCATTATTACCAGATATGTATGAGCCGAAATAGCTCAGTTGGGAGAGCGTTAGACTGAAGATCTAAAGGTCGCTGGTTCAATCCCTGGTTTTGGCAAAGCTTGTTGGACTGTGTACATGCAATTTTGGGGCAGTGGTGGCCTAGCAGTTAAGGAAGCGCCCCCGTAATCAGAAGGTTACAGGTTCAAATCCCAATCTGCCAAGGTGCTACTGAGGTGCCACTGAGCAAAGCACCGTCCCCACACACTGCTCCCCGGGTGCCTGTCATGGCTGCCCACATCTCACTCAGGGTGATGGGTTAAATGCAGAGGACAAATTTCACTGTGTGCACCGTGTATCACATGTGACAATCACTACACTTTACTATAATGAATCTTTTGACTCTGGCTGCCTTCCTCAAACCCTTTTGCAAACCACCATCTCACTGCATTTGAAAAAGGGCAAAGATCCTTTGTGTTGTTCGTCCTACCGCCCAATCAGCTTGTTGAATGCTGAATTTACCCTTCCGAGCATCATCTCTGTGTCTATTTATCCAAAACAGACACTCTTTCTCTAACCTTAGATGTCTGTTTAATTCAATTTATAACACTCCGGATCCCTCAGCTCAGGAGGCCTTCATATCACTGGATGCTGAAAAGGCTTTTGATAGAGTGGAATGGCCCTATCTTTTTCATACACTGGGGAGGTTTGGTTTTAAAACACACTTCATTTCATGGATTAGGATACTTTACTCCTCACCGCAAGCATCTGTTAGAACCAATAATACTCAATCTGAAAATGTCCCCCTCTATCATTCGACTAGACAGGGTTCCCCGTTAATCCCATTATTATTTGTGCTTGCAGTTTAACCTCTTTCAATTGCATTTAGGTCTAACACTCAGATTACTGGAATTGTTAGGAATGGGCGGGAGGTGAGAATGTCCCTTTATGCAGAAGATCTCTTGTTTTACTGTATATCTGTCAGGATTGCCTGCAGCTGGGCTCCACACCTGACTCCAATCCTGACGCCCCATAAATGCCGGAAGTTTCCACCCCTTCTGGGTCTCTGGCATTTTCGTGAACTCTCTGCACGAACTTGACCTGGTTTAGTTTCATGTGTTTTGAGTTCTGGCAATCGCCACATGCCTACGGGTTAGTTTCAGTTCCTTATTTAAGTTAAATCGTTTTTGGCCACCGCGCCATTGTTTATTTGTATTTCTTTGTTTATTGTATAATAAAACCCCCTTCCCAGTATGTCAGACCTCTGCGCTTCCTTCCCTCGTACGTCCGTAGTCGTGACAATATCTCTAACCTACCGATCTCAATCCCTGCTGCTCTTACTACCCTTCAATCATTCTCTCTGATTTCTGGTTTAAATTGAATTTGAATAAAAGTGAATTACTACTTTACTACTGCTGCTAAGAATTACCCTCTTTATAGCTTACCCTTCAAAATTGCCCATCATAACTTTACATATCTTGGTATCTGTGTCACCACGAAATTTGAGGATCTTTTAAAGGTTAATTTTGTTTTCTTGCTGTCTAAGGTTCAAGAGGATTGTGAACCGTGGTCCATTCTCAATCTGTCCTTGACAGCACGTGTTAATACGGTGAATTATATTTCTACCACGTTTTTCTTACTTATTTCATTACATACCAATATTTCTGCCTCAGTCATTTTTTCAGAAAGTTGACTCTGGAATAAGAAGGTTCCAAGACTACACAGACAGTACTTACAAAGGCCAAGAAAACTTGGTTAGCCTTACCACAATTTAGGTTTTATTATTATAATACTAGGATCCTCAAATACTGGCTTCAGATGCTCAAATGAATTGGTTGGCGGTAGAAGCAAATTCGGTCAAACCTGTATCTCTGAAAGCTTTACTGCACTCTCCTATTCTGTCTTCCACTTTACCTTATACCAAGAATAGGATTGTTAAAAGTTCTCTCAGAATTTGGGCTCAATTGAAACGTAACTTTGTGTTACAAACTGCTGGCTGCGAATCATTAGTTCCCTCCATCTTTCAATTATCACCGCTTTGCCCTTCTTTACACCAGTACTGGACTGAGATTTTTGACATGTTGTCAGAATTTGTGGGGAAAAGAGTAGAGCCCAACCCGCTTGGGGCATTGATTGGGGTTTTCTCCTCACCTCCTTCTGGGTCTGCCCATCAAAGGGACGTGCTGACCTTTTCTGTCTTACTGGCAAGAAGATGAATTAAGACAAACTGGAAATCTTCTAAACCTCAATCTGGTTAAGAATAAGGAAATATGAAATGTAATATGAAAATGTAAAGAAAAAAAATATATACATCTCGGGAGAGATCTTAAAATGGCTGCACCAATGCATCCCATCCAACCTGAAGGAGCTTGACAGGTGCTGCAAAGAGAAATGGGCCGAACTGGCCAAGGATACAGTACAGGCCAAAAGTTTCAAGAGGTCGTCACCTGAAATGGTTTTCCAACAGTCTTGAAGGAGTTCCCAGAGGTGTTTAGCACTTGTTGGCCCCTTTGCCTTCAGTCTGCGGTCCAGCTCACCCCAAACCATCTCAATTGGGTTCAGGTCCAGTGACTGTGGAGACCAGGTCTCCACTTTTTTTAAGTACATAACTCCACATGTGAAAGTGAACATGAAAGTGAAGTGATTGTCACTTGTGATACACAGCAGCACAGCACACGGTGCACACAGTGAAATTTGTGGAATGAAGCGTCCTTCATTCCACGTCTTCTCGTCACTCTTCGTCCTCCTCTCCGTTCACCCGCCGTGTCATGGCCGCATGGACGTGACAGAAAGACCTGACCCACATTTGGACGGCACCTGATGCAGCCCCGCTGAGATCGGAGGAGCCGCATCTCGCCGGGAGTCTTCCACGGCTTCTTGTCCTGCAGGGTCCCGACCCCTGCCTCTCAGTCCCATGTCTGGCGGCGTTGAAGGTGAGGAGCGGCCATTCAGCGGGCCGAGCCGGACACTGACAGGGACGGCGGACGAGGTGCCGGTACCAAACTGGCCCGAAGCCATCTGCGCCGGAGAACCGCCGCTCGTCCATCTGGAATACCGGACTATTCATTCATTCAGTCATTTATCATTCTGCTCTGTTCATCTCATCTTTTCTGGTTTTCGAATCGATTCTGTTCGATTCCTCCTGTCCACTCGGACTATTTAAGACTGTGTTTGGACTTTCCTCCTTCCTTCATGGACTGCTTCGTCTGGCCCGCCAGGGGTCGTGCCATAGGAGGGGGGATTCTGTCACGATCCTGTCCGAAATGGGGTTTCATTGTTGTCCTGTGTAATGTTCCCTAATCGTTTTCACCTGTGTTAATTGTATAAAGCTGCCCTGTTCGTTTCTGTTCGCCGTCAGGTCTTTAACGTTATGTTTCGTGTTCACCAGTGTCTACGTCTCGGATGTCTCCCCTGTCTTGTGCTTCACCAATTAAACCCTGGTTTCGTGATGTCAGGTGAAAGCGTCCTTCATTCCACGTCTTCTCGTCACTCTCCGTCCTACTCTCTGTGCACCTGCCGGCATGGACGTGACAGCTTCCTTATCTGCTAGGCCACCACTGCCCATGTGTTCATTTATAGTTTTGATGCATTCAGTGAGAATCTACCAATGTAAATGGTCATGAAAATAAAGAAAACACATTGAATGAGAAGGTGTGTCCAAACTTTTGAATCTTTCAAAAAAAAAACAAGGGGTCTACACAAATTAAAAGCCACATGACACCAGAACCAGAACCAGTGAAGATGGAGAAACTAATAAAAGAATAAAGTCCCAACATGAAAACGTTAGAGGAGCTGCTATTTCATACAGAGACACCAGCACTGAAGCATGAAGAGGTTTTTGTACGACGTCTCAGTTACACTCCATCACTGTGGTGGACGTTCGGTGGCGGCACCAAGCTGGAACTTGGCAGTAAGTAAAAATTTGGACAGTTTGTATTTTCTTCCACCTTTATTTGATATGGTTTGTTTATTTATTTGTTTCCTGATTAAAAATAATAATGAATAAATGGAATAAAATATATATTATGCATGTAGTTTGATGCTTTATTACTTATTTTGAGATGATGATATAGTCTGTGTGTTTTCATGTGTTAAAATTTCTAAAATAATTTCATGTAAAAAGTGTAAATTATAAATATCTATAATATATTACAAACCTGTTCACTACAGTTCCTGAGGTACAATTATCTGTCCTTCATTTATTCTACAGTTAAACCTAGTGCATATTATGTTTTATTTCTGTGTGCTTTACCCGTATATTACACATGCTGTGGTTTATGCTTTTATGCATCTGTGTATTAATAGAATCAACATCCCCTAATAAGCAGGAGTGAAAGTAGTTTTAAATTCTTGATGGTTAAACAACCACAAACTTCACACTTAATATTGTTCACCTCTCCACAGCTTCATACATCTCTAAAAAGATTAATAAATATTTTTAGAATATTTTTCAGATGACAGAACATTATCTGGTGTGTTTGCTTGTTCAACGTGTGACTCTGACTGGTTTGGATTGTGGGTTTTGGCAGCTGCTTTCCCCTCTTTCCAGTACTGTGTACCAGCATTTAATCTTTTACTGGTAAACAGTACCAGACTGGACCCGTCTACTTACACACCTGATAATAAATGAAATTATATGAAAAAATGTAAATCATTCTGACACTCTTAGAAATAAATTCTGTAGTAAAATAATTTGTCTTTAATTTGGCTGAACCTGCATGTTTCACATTTACAGATCAGATCAAATGTGAGAACATCAGCAATGATTTAATAAAGTAAAGATTAATTGTAATTATTCTAAAACCTAAAGTGCAGAAACCCCAGTGTATGTTTTATGATTGTGGAGATTAACGTGAGGTTATATGATGAGACGTGTCTACATCAGAAACACTTCATAACTTCATTATTTATTGATCTAAATGGTACTTTTCTTTCCCAGCAATCACCCGTCCTACACTGACAGTCCTCCCCCCATCTAAAGACGAGGTGTCCAGTAAGGGTGCCGCCACGCTGGTGTGTCTGGCCAACAAGGGCGCCCCCTCTGGCTGGAGTCTGAGCTGGAAGGTGGATGGGAGCAGTAAGAGTGGGGAGGCCGGTCGTGGGGTCCTGCAGAAGGACGGCCTGTACAGCTGGAGCAGCACCCTGACTCTCAGAGCCACCGACTGGAACACGGTCACCTCAGTCACCTGTGACGCCACCTACAGCTCCCAGCCTGCTGTTACTGGGACACTGAGGAGAAGCAACTGTTCTGAGTAGAACCTGCTCACCCCTCACAGCAGCTACCTGCTCTTTAGTCTTCTGTCTTTATTACTGATCACTTCATGAATTCACAATTTAAACCAAGTCTTCTTACATGTTCTCTTATTGTTAGACTCTGATGTTTTATGCAATAATAAAAGTTTTATCTGTTCTATCAGGAACCTGCTTCTTCATGTCTGTTCTTTCATGTAAATATTCATAAGGAAAAACATGAATGCAAATCTTGGCTGTAAAACTAATTCTGGACAAATGCTGACAGACATTAAATAAAAATTTAAAAAATTAATAATTAAACTGGAACATGTAGCCTACACAGAAATCTGTAGAATAAGTACAACACAGCAGCAGATCCTCCTCGTCTTCAAACTGTCCTGGTCAGTTCTGTCCATTTGGACTGATGAACATCTGCGCTCAGAACCACCCAACTGTACCAATGCAAATATGATTCTCAACTCATAAACTCTGTATCCTGCTATAACCACACAGTCTGTGCATCACAGCAACTGTAAAAGGAATTATTAAACTGTTGTAGAATATACACTTTATCTTTTCAATTAAAGAAGTAAGTGACAAATTTCATGAAGTAAAAGATTTAAGGAACACTTTTTGTAATTTAAATAAAAATATTAAAATAAAAGTGGGACATGGTGATTGTTTTATGCATATAATTCAATCAAGCATTATCAGCATTCTTAAATAGAAATATTGACGAACAGAATATATATTTTAGAAAAGAATAGAAACTTTACACTCATGGATGGGGGACAGCCTTGTCATTGTCACCCTGTGTAACCAGGCCTGGTGTGAAGACTGCTTACTGAAACGCACCTTTCATTTTCAAATATTTTTTTTTGTAACTTACCTTAAGTTTAAGGTGACCAGATTGTCCATGTCAAGGAGGACAGTATTTGTAAAATACCATTTCAGTTAACAAGACCTGAATTAGACACTTCAGCACAGAGATTTTGCTGTGCTGTGATTGGTCAGTGTCTTGCATGTGTCTCTAATGTTAATGTAAGACAGCGAGACAAGTTTTTCAATCCAGGAAACAAACCAGTCAAACTACAAGAATAACTGAACTATTTAGCCAAGCAGACGGTTTTTCAGTATTTTGTAAAATGTAAAGAAGCTGAAAGTTTCCTCCCTGACATGAATCTGGTCATCCAGCAACAGCAGCAGCATGATTTACATAGAGGGGACACTTTGCATTGTCACCACATGCCTCAGTGCTCTCACAGAGTTTATAGCTGATTTAGGTGACGCACTTTCATGCTTCACAACAACAGAAATGATCACAATGACGTTCATCATTGTTTTCTGGGTGTTTGCTCTGTGTCTACAAGGTAAATTACATTTAATACAGGAATAAATATGTATAAACTGAGCATTTAATTTTTACTAATTTAATACTTTTCTCAAATGTTTTGTTTGATTCTATTTTTCAGAGGTCAGTGGGCAGGTTACTGTAACACAGACTCCCAGAGAAAGAACTTTTCAGCCACAAGATACAGTCGTTCTGAACTGCAAAACCAGCTCTGGGATTTATAGTAACTACTTTGCCTGGTACCAGCAGAAACCTGGAGAAGCTCCTAAACTCCTCATCTATGCTATTAATAGCCGAAACACTGGGACTCCAGAGAGGTTCAGTGGCAGTGGATCTGGTGGTGGATCTGATTTCACTCTGACCATCAGCAGCATTCAGGCTGAAGATGCAGGAGATTATTACTGTCAGAGTTATCATAGCGTTGGTGTGTTCACACAGTGATACAGAGTCGTACAAAAACCTCCCTCAGTCAGACTGTACAGTGACTGCACTGCTGCAGCTGCTCCTACTGCAGGTGCTGCTGAGAGAGGAACATCTCATGTTCTGTGATATGAATTCACTTCTTGTGCAGGTCTATCTATCAACGTCTGCTCTTTACAGTGTATCATGGCAGGATCAAGATCTTCAGAAAAAGACTGATTGATGCTCATCCGGCTGGAAAACGTTTCAAAACCACAGACAGACAGATTGTGTAAAAAATGGAGGAAAGTCAAGACCCTTGTTAACCTCCTAAGGAGTTGGGGTCTTGAAAATAATCGTAGAATCGTATAATCGATGCAACGCAATGCAGATGTGCATTGATATTGCATCGATGCAGTGCAGAACATTATCATTCATATCATAATGACGTTGCTTGGTGATGTTCTGGGGGCGGAATAAAAATTCTTCCTTAAAATTAGTGAAGGTAGTGACTGTGGTGGCCTTATTTCCAGAGTACAACACTGCTCCGGGTCGCCTGTGACGTGTTTTCATGCAACCAATAGAATCCAAGCGGAAGAGTTTTCTTTCTACCACTTTGAAACACTCGAAGGGGAATGGAGGAAAAGCTGATCTTTCTCTGAGTGTCCAGAGATCTACAACGTGACATTATCGTCTTACCAGGAGTTTACAAAAAATTTTCACACTGAGCCCCGCGGCATCCTGAAAAATGACACGATGGACGTCTGAACCAGGCGTTTTTCTGCTGTTTGTGGCATCAGGGGAGTGCAGACTGGAACGGTATTAGACATTAAAATAAATGATTGTGTTATAAATCAAGTCTTCAGTTACATCAAATTGTTTACGATTCCAAATGTTATTTCATTTAATCTTGACAATAGAGGCCTTGAATTGAATCTTTGTATTGTTCTCTTTCAAAGTGATTGCCTGTAACTTGTTTCAAAAGAAAATGTCTAATTTCAATAAAACACTGAAAAACTGACATTTACTTATTCACTTTTGATTTGTATTACAGTACAACAATGCAACGGGGCAGTGGTGGCCAAGCAGTTAAGGAAGCGGCCCCGTTATCAGATTGCCGGTTCTAATCCCGATCTACCAAGATGCAACTGAGGTGCTACTGAACAAAGCACCGTCCCCACACACTGCTCCCCGGGCGCCTTTCATGGCTGCCCACTGCTCACTCAGGGATAAATGCAGAGGGCAAATTTCACTGTGTGCACTGTGTGCTGTGTTGCTGTGTATCACAAGTGACAATCACTTCACTTTTTTTATGTCGGTTCAATTCTTTACCTTCTGTCACTGTAGTGGTTACAGGCCGCCATCTTGAATGAGAACAATACAAACATTTTCTGCTCATTGTAGCAAATCATGGCGTCCACACAGGCGTATGACTCTTGTATTGGAAAATTTCATTTGAGACCAGTGAAGCGTGGTCCAGACAAAGCATGTAATAGTAAGTAAAGACACAAAGGCCCCGGGGGGACTTCTAATCAACTGAAGGTCTCTCTTACGATGGTTAATGTCAATGTTCATGGGTCCAACATCATGGGAACATTGAACATCAATGGTTTGCATGGCAGGGATAGAAGGAGAAAAAGAACATTGTTGCTTATCTGCAGTTTGCTAAAGATCACATGGACAAGACAGAAGGCTCTTGGCAAAATGTTTTGCGGATGGATGGACCAACTTAGAGCCTTTTGTTTTAATTGCAAAACATTATGTTGGGAGAAAGTACCTTTTTGCATCTTCATCAGGACAGAACAGGGAGCCTGGACCTTAGAGAATAAGGGGGGAATAGAGCAGAAGAGCCCAGAAGCCTAAGGAGAAAGAGCCCACATGAAGGTAGAAAAAGAGAGAACCTGTTTTATATTCTGCATTTCAGTTGCACAAAGGCCATTTGTTGGCCTTTTGGCACCCTGGTGATTCTTCTTGTTTGCGAGAGCAAGGCCTCAGCTTGGAGATAAACAGGGGGTCGTCATTAAAGCATTAAAAGTTATGGACCTGGAATTTCCTGTCTTACAAGGAAGAGACGAGACATAAATGCTGGTCATGTGACGATAACTATAACAAAATATATCATGTAATACTGTTGATGAATAAAAACAGATTAATACATTTCACAAGATGGTTCCTCTTGTTTAATCGTGTTATTATATTGCGGTTTCTGTTTCCTGTATCTCCCATTCGGTCGCATCACTTCCGCAGCATTAATTCGATTTAAGAATACTTCTGATGGGTGAGTAGATGACTGGGAGAAAATGACAAAGTGATCTTTGTAAGCACATTCTTTACAATAAAGTGGAAAAGAAAATAGAATGTTTAGTAGAAAAATGCTACACAAGGAGACATGCAGACTGGGAACATGAGACAAGAAACATGCAGGCAAGCATCGCAGAGACAAGCAGAGGGAAAAGACAGCTATAGGCAGACGATGGAGAACCAGCTACAACTCAACAATGTGAGTGAAGTATAGAGAGACCTTAGAACCATCTTGTGCCACAAAGATCAAAACTCTGTGTCAGTAGGGGATGTCATGTGAGCAAATGAACTGAATCACTTCTTCAACGGTTTGATTCATCCAGAATGCAGTCTTCAACATCAGTTGCAGACACCCACTGCTGTTCCACCCCCACTGCTGTTCCACCTCATTCAGCTCAGCCACTTAAATCCTCCACCCTGCTCAGTGCACCTCATCCCCAACCACAGCATCCAGTGCGCATCCAACACACATCCAGACTGTCTCTCTTAACCACCCAGGTAAGGAAGATACTGAGGAGGATTACAGCAAAAAAGTCAGAAGGTCCAGATGACATCAGCTCAGGGGTCATAAGGTCTCACGCAGATCAACTGTGTGGGGTGATGGAACACATTTTTAACCTGAGTCTGAAGCTGGGGAGAGTTCAGTGCCAAAGACTCCATGACCCAAAGACCTCCACAGTTACAGGCTGGTGGCTCTGACGTCCCTGATGAAGACTCTAGAGCTGCTGGTCCTGGCTCAGTTTCAGTCCCTGGTGAGCTCATCACTGGACCCACTTCAGTTTGCTTACCAGCCTGGCAAAGGTGTGGCTGGTGCCATCTTTCACCTCCTACATCGTTCCCTCTCTCACCTGGAGACCGCTGGGAGCACTGTGAAAATCATGTTCTTTGAACACCATCCTTCCCACAATCCTGAGGGACAAGCTGGAGGACACAGGAGTGAATCATCACCTCACAACATGGAACCTGGACTACCTCACCAACCGACCACAGTACAGTGGGTACAGAAAGTATTCAGACCCCCTTAAATATTTCATATATATTTCATATTGCAGCTATTTTCTGAAATCATTTAAGTTCATTTTTCCTCATAAATGAACACACAGCACCCCATACAGACAGAAAAACACAGAATTGTTGACATTTGTGCAGATTTATTAACAAAGAAAAACTGAAATATCACATGGTCACATTAAATAAGTGTAGCGCATGCAAAACCCCACCTCTATGTAAATTTACACCAGTTTTACCTCAATCTGCATTTTCTGCAGTCATGTACTGATGGACATAAAGGATTATTTAATATTTTTATTTTATTTTATTACATATGTACTTCAAATAGAAATCTGTTTAATCATCAATGTTCTTCATCACATATTACTAATAGACACAGACATTAATAAGATCCTCCATGTAAAATGTCACATACTAAATAAAATAAGTAATAAATGAATAAACTAGTTTAGATTCATAACCTAATTTACAGGACTATGAATTAAATCTTGTCAGTTTACGTCATGATTGGTGTCTGTGGTCGTTTTTCTGTGTTTCATTTTTAACATAAGGGAGTACATAGAACTGACCAGGGACTTTGTGGACTGGTGTCAGCAGAACTACCTACAGATCAACACCGGAAAAACCAAGGAGCTGGTGGTAGACTTCCGCAGGCACAAACATCCTCCACTGCAACCACTGAACATCCAGGGTATGGCCATTGAGGCTGTGGAGAGCTACAAGTACCTTGGTGTTCACCTGAACAATAAACTGGACTGGACTCATAACACTAATGCACTTTATAAAAAAGGGCAGAGCAGGCTGTACCTGCTGCGGAGGCTCAGGTCTTTTGGAGTACAGGGGCCAGACTTTTTATGACTCTGTAGTTGCATCAGCCATCTTTCACGGTGTGGTCTGCTGGGGCAGCAGCATCTCCGCTGGGGACAGAAAGAGACTGAACAGGCTGATCCAGAGGGCCAGCTCTGTTCTAAGATGCCCTCTTGACCCAGTGGAGGTGGTGAGTGACAGGAGAATGGTGACTAAGCTGTCATCCCTGTTGGACAACATCTCCCACCCCATGCAGGAGACCCTGACAGCACTGAGCAGCTCCTTCAGTGGCAGGCTACTGCACCCACGATGTGGGAAGGAGAGGTTCAGAAGGTCTTTTCTTCCAACCACTGTCAGACTCTATAACAAAGACCTCACAACTGACAACACACACACTTTGGTACATTTAGTTAAATTGTAAATTGTTTAAATTGTAAATTTGTAGATATATACAGATAAATTTTTGTGCTGCTATTACCTCTGTTTTTTGCTGCTATTACCTTCTTCTTCTATCCACTTTCTGCCATGACAATTGCAATTTCCCACTTGTGGGACTAATAAAGGTTGATCTTATCTTATCTTATCTTTCACAATAGAAATGTGGATTCTATACAAATTAAAAGCCAATGAACCAGAACCAGTGAAGATGGAGAAACTAATAAAAGAATAAAGTCACAATAATGAAAACATTAGAGGAGCTGCTATTTCATACAGAGACTCCAGCACTGAAGCATGAAGAGGTTTTTGTACGGCGTCTCAGTTACACTCCATCACTGTGGTACACGTTCGGTGGCGGCACCAAGCTGGAACTTGGCAGTAAGTAAAAATTTGTACAGTTTGTATTTTCTTCCACTATTATTTGATATGGTTTGTTTATTTATGTGTTTCCTGATTAAAAAATTAATAATGAATAAACAGAATAAAATATGTATTATACATCTAGTTTGGTGTAAATTATATATACATATAAGATCTTATAAACTTGTTCGCTACAGTTCCATCTGTCCTTCATTTATTTAAATCTAGTGCAGATTATGTTTTATTTCTGTGCGTTTTACTGGTATGTTTTAATATTACACTTGCTCTGGTTTATAATTTTATGTATCTGTGTATTAATATCATACACATCCCCTAATAAGCAGGAGTGAAAGTAGTTTTAAATTCTTGATGGTTAAACAACAACCAGCTTCACACTTATTATTGTTCACCTCTCCACAGCTTCATACATCTCTGAAAACATATTAATAAATAAGTTAATATTTATGTATTAAATATATTTAACAAGACAGTAAATGATTTTCTAGAGGAACATCAGACATAAACTGGTAGTAATGAAAGGCAGCTCAGCTCCGTCCAGCTCGGACGCTTCAGAAGTGCTTGAGAAGGTAGTTTCAGATGACCGAAGGTTATCTGGTGTGTTTGCTTGTTGAACATGTGACTCTGACTGGTTTGGATTGTGGGTTTTGGCAGCTGCTTTCCCCTCTTTCCAGTACTGTGTACCAGCATTTAATCTTTTACTGGTAAACAGTACCAGACTGGACCCATCTACTTACACACCTGATAATAAATGAAATTATATGAAAAAAATGTAAATCCATCTGACACTCTTAGAAATAAATGTTGTAGTAAAATCATTTGTCTTTATCTAATTTGGCTGAACCTGCATGTTTCACATTTACAGATCAGATCTAATGTGAGAACATAAGCAATGATTTACGAAAGTAAAGATGAATTGTAATTATTTCAAAATGTAACGTGCAGAGACCCCAGTGTATGTTTTATGATTGTGGAGATTATGGTGAGGTTATATGATGAGACGTGTCTACATCAGAAACACTTCATAACTTCATTATTTATTGATCTAAATTGTCCTGTTTTCTTTCCCAGCAATCACCCGTCCTACACTGACAGTCCTCCCCCCATCTAAAGACGAGGTGTCCAGTAAGGGTTCCGCCACGCTGGTGTGTCTGGCCAACAAGGGCGCCCCCTCTGGCTGGAGTCTGAGCTGGAAGGTGGATGGGAGCAGTAAGAGTGGGGAGGCCGGTCGTGGGGTCCTGCAGAAGGACGGCCTGTACAGCTGGAGCAGCACCCTGACTCTCAGAGCCACCGACTGGAACACGGTCACCTCAGTCACCTGTGACGCCACCTACAGCTCCCAGCCTGCTGTTACTGGGACACTGAGGAGAAGCAACTGTTCTGAGTAGAACCTGCTCACCCCTCACAGCAGCTACCTGCTCTTTAGTCTTCTGTCTTTATTACTGATCACTTCATGAATTCACAATTTAAACCAAGTCTTCTTATGTGCTCTCTTATTGGTAGACTCTGATGTTTTATGCAATAATAAAAGTTTTACCTTCTTCATGCCTGAAACAATGCCAATCTCCCTGTAAATCTAATTCTGGACAAATATTGAAATGACTCAGTTTCCAAAATGCTGACATTTTTCATATGTTAAATAAAAATGACAAAAATTAATAATTAAACTGGAACATGTAGCCTACACAGAAATCTGTAGAATAAGTACAACACAGCAGCAGATCCTCCTCGTCTTCAAACTGTCCTGCTCAGTTCTGTCCAGTTGGACTGATGTACCAATGCAAACTGTACCAATGCAAATATGATTCTCAACTCATAAACTCTGAATCCTGATATACCTACACAGTTTGTGCATCACAGCAGCTGTAATGGAAATTATTAAACTGTTATAGAATATACAATTTATGTTTTCAACAAAAACTAAGCAAATTAACAAATTCATTCATTTAATTAAAATATGAAAAAACTTTTTGTAATTGAATTAAGTGCTGAAAATAAGCAATAGTTGGCATGGTGCTTAGTTTTATATATATAAGTAATTTAAACTTATTTTTTATATTATTTAATAGAAATATAGATGAGGTGAATATATCTTTAAGAAAAGATTTACCCTCATGGATGGGGGACGGCCTTGTCATTGTCACCCTGTGTAACCAGGCCTGGTGTGAAGACTGCTTACTGAAACGCACCTTTCATTTTCAATAACTAACATCAATTAATGCTTACTGCTACAGAGGGCTAGAAAATAAATGTTTTAAATTTAAATACAAACTTATTTTTTTACCTTAAGATTAAAGTTACCCCATTTACATTTAAGGCATTTGGCAGACACCCTTATTCAGAGTGACTTACAACATGCTTTCAAGTTACCATCGATGAAGTGAACAGTTCTGGTTCATTAGGACCCTCAACTATGATTACAATCTTTTTATTCACTCTGTTGTAGATTCTGTACATAAGTTAGAAAACAAGAAAGTTACAAGTTAATCTAAATATTCTCTAAAGAGCTGCCATTTGAAAGTACTCAGTGACTGAGTTGTTCTGACCTCGAGGGGAAGTTCATTCCACCACCGAGGGGCCAAGACGGAGAAGAGTCTAGATGAATGTCTTCCTTTTACATTCAGAGATGGAGGGACCAGGCGAGCAGTACTGGAGGCTGTCAGCATTTTGATGAACTGATGTCAGCATTTAGAGGAACTGAAAGTCAATGACAAGGCTGTCCCCCATCCATGAGTGTAAAGTTTCCATTATTTTCGATAATATATATTCTGTTCATCTATATTTCTATTTAAGAATTCTGAAAATGCTTGAATGAATCATTTGCACAAAGCAAAGCATCATGTCCAACTTCTGCTTAATTTTAACATTTAATTAAATTACAAAAAAAGTGTTCTTTAAATCTTTTACTTTATATTTTAATAAAATTATGAAAAGATAAAGTGTATATTCTATGATAATAATTCCTACTACAGCTTCTGTGATGCACAGTGTTGTTATAGCAGGATACAGACTTTATGAGTTTTAATTACAGCCTCAAGCCTTTTTGAATATGATGCCACAGGCTTGGCACACCTCGCTTGGCCAGTTTGGCCCATTTCTCTCACAGCAGCAGATCCCCCTCATCTTGAAACTGTCCTGCTCAGTTCTGTCCATTGGGACTGATGAACATCTGCGCTCAGAACCACCCAACTGTACCAATGCAAATATGATTCTCAACTCATGAACTCTGTATCCTGCTATAACCACACAGTCTGTGCATCACAGCAGCTGTAATGGGAATTATTATTATCATAGAAGATGCACTTTATCTTTTCAACAAAATAAGCAAATGACAAGTTACATAATTTAATTAAAATATGAAAAAATAAAGTCTTTTTAGAATTGAATTAAGTACTGAAAATAAGCAAAATAAGTCAACATGGTGCTTGGTTTTTTAAATATATATAAGTAATTTAAACATTATCAGAATTCTTAAATAGAAATATAGATGAGGAGAATATATCTTTAATGTGGGAGAGACTTGTCATTGTCACCCTGTGTAACCAGGCCTGGTGTGAAGACTGCTTACTGAAACGCACCTTTAATTTTCAGGAAATTATGCTACATATTCTGATGCCCAATATTTGGGATTCTAGCCCACTTTTCTCCTGCTGCTGCTCTGTTCTGGTTTTGGATCCTGGACTGTAACTAATGCTAGCCACTAGAGAGCGCTAGAAAATCAATTGCAATACAAAACTTGTAATTTTTTTTAACTTGTGGTCAGATTAAGGTGACCGGGTTGTTCATGTCAAGAAGGACAGTATTTGTAAAATACCATTTTAAATAATAGTTTCTGAACTTCACATCAGCACAAAGTTCTTGCTGTGCTGTGATTGGTCAGAGTCTTGCATGCGTCTCTCAAGTCACAGTAATAGTGAAGTGATTGTCAATGTGAAACACAGCACAGCACACGGTGACACAACAAAACGGGTCCTCTGCTTTTAACCATCACCCTTGGTGAGCAGTGGGCAGCCATGACAGGCGCCGGGGAGAAGTGTGTGGGGACGGTGCTTTGCAAAGGTCAACTGCATTAGCTGGGAATTGAACTCGGGTCAACTGCTTGGGAAGCTGCTATACTCACCACTACACCACCAAATGTTAATGTAAGACAGCAGCAAGTTTTTCAATCCAGGAAACAAACCAGTCAAACTACAAGAATAACTGAACTATTTAGCCAAGCAGAGGACACCTTCAGTTTTTGAGTATTTTGTAAAACGTGAAGAAGCTGAAAGTTTCCTCCCTGACATGAATCTGGTCATCCAGCAACAGCAGCAGCAGCATGATTTACATAGAGGGGACACTTTGCATTGTCACCACATGTCTCAGTGCTCTCACAGAGTTTATAGCTGATTTAGGTGACGCACTTTCATGCTTCACAACAACAGAAATGATCACAATGACGTTCATCATTGTTTTCTGGGTGTTTGCTCTGTGTGTACAAGGTAAATTACATTTAATACAGGAATACATATGTATAAACTGAGCATTTAATTTGACTAATTTAATACTTTTCTCAAATGTTTTGTTTGATTCTATTTTTCAGAGGTCAGTGGGCAGGTTACTGTAACACAGACTCCCAGAGAAAGAACTTTTCAGCCACAAGATACAGTCGTTCTGAACTGCAGAACCAGCTCTGGGATTCATAGTAACTACTTTGCCTGGTACCAGCAGAAACTTGGAGAAGCTCCTAAACTCCTCATCTATGCTATTAATAACCGATACACTGGGACTCCAGAGCGGTTCAGTGGCAGTGGATCTAGAGGTGGATCTGATTTCACTCTGACCATCAGCAGCATTCAGGCTGAAGATGCAGGAGATTATTACTGTCAGAGTGTACACTATATCAGTAGCAGCTATGTGTTCACACAGTGATACAGAGTCGTACAAAAACCTCCCTCAGTCAGACTGTACAGTGACTGCACTGCTGCAGCTGCTCCTACTGCAGGTGCTGCTGAGAGAGGAACATCTCATGTTCTGTGCTATGAATTCACTTCTTGTGCAGGTCTATCTATCAACGTCTGCTCTTTACAGTGTATCATGGCATGATCAAGGTCTTCAGAAAAATACTGATTGATGCTCATCCGGCTGGAAAACGTTTCAAAATCATCTCTAAAAAGTTTGAACTCCACCAGACCACAGACAGACAGGTTGTGTACAAATGGAGGAAAGTCAAGACCCTTGTTAACCTCCTAAGGAGTTGGGGTCTTGAAAATAATCTTATAATCATATAATCGATGCACCGCGATGCAGATGTGCATTGATATTGCATCGATGCAGTGCAAAACATAATCTATCATATTAAAATGACGTTGTTGGTGATTTTCTGGAGGCGGTATAAAAATTATTCTTTAAAATTAGTGAAGGTAGTGACTGTGGTGGCCTTATTTCCAGAGTACAGCGCTGCTCCGGGTCGCCCGTGACGTGTTTTCATGCAACCAATAGAATCCAAGCGGGCGAGTTTTCTTTCTACCACTTTGAAACACACTCGAAGCGGTATTGGAGGAAAAGCTGATCTTTCTCTGAGTGTCCAGAGACCTACAACGTGACATTATCGTCTTACCAGGAGTTTAGAAAAATGCACTATTTTCACGCTGAGCCCTGTGGCACATGCAGCGCGTTCGGCCTGAAAAATGACGCCATGGACGTCTGAACCCGCCGTTTTCCTGCCGTTTGTGGCATCAGGGGAGAGCAGACTGGAACGGTATTAATAAAATAAATGATTGTGTAACAGTACAACAATGCAACGGGGCAGTGGTGGCCTAGCAGTTAAGGAAGCGGCCCCGTAATCAGAACGTTGCCAGTTCGAATCCTGATCCACCAAGATGCAGTTGAGGTGCCATTGAGCAAAGCACCGTCCCCACACACTGCTCCCCGGGCGCCTGTCATGGCTGCCCACTGCTCACCAAGGGTGATGGGATAAATGCAGAGGACAAACTTCACTGTGTGCACCATGAGCAGAAGTGTATGCTGTGTGTATCACAAGTGACAATCACTTCACTTTTTTAAGTCGGTTCAATTCTTTACCTTCTGTCACTGCAGTGAAATTAGTAATTTAGTTTTGAAAAGTTACTAGTGGTTACAGCCGCCATCTTGGACGAGAACAATACAAACATTTTCTGCTCATTGTAGCAAATCAAAGTGTCCACACAGGCGTACGATTCTTGTACTGGAAAACATTAACTCTTGCATTGAAAAATATAATGCGATCATTTAGAAAATCGATATCGAGGCACTGATAACGTAATCGAATCGAATCGTGAGACCAGTGAAGCGTGGTCCTGATAAAGCATGGAATAGTAAGCAAGGTCACAAAGGACCCCGGGGGGACTTCTAATCAACTGAAGGCCTCTCTTACGCGGGCTAATGTCAATGTTCATGAGTCCAGCATCATGGGAACATTGAACATCAATGGTTTGCATGGCAGGGATAGAAGGAGAAAAAGAACATTGTTGCTTGTCTGCAGTTTGGAAAAATGTTTTGTGGATGAATGAGACCAACATAGAACTTTTTGTTTTAATTGCAAAGCATTATGTTGGGAGAAAGTACCTTGTTGCACCTTCATCAGGACTGAACAGTTTTTAATTTATTAACTTGGTCAGGTTACTATTGCAGTTACATGGAATTATTGTACGTAAAATGGTATCAAGGTTACAGAAAAATCCAAAGGAAATGAGAAAGAGAGAGCAGGGGTCCAAACTGCAGAGAGGGGGGGGGGGGGGGGGGGGGGTAGCAGAGCCCAGAAGCCTAAGGAGAAAGCCCACATGAAGGTAGAAAAAGAGAGAGCCCGCAGCTGTGAAGAGAACCTCTTTTATATTCTGCATTCCAGTTGCAACAAGATTGGCACAGACCATCAGATTGCCGTTTGATCGTTCTGATTTGTCCAAAGAGAACTCCTGATTCAGGAACACAGTGGTAATATAGAAAATAGAATGTTTGGTAGAAAAACACTACACATGGAGACATGCAGACTGGGAACATGAGACAAGAAACATGCAGGCAAGCATCACAGAGACAAGCAGGAAAGAGACTGGACGCAGAACACTGGTGCAGGACTTCCTTTTAATGGAGGGGAAACAGGTGTGGGGAATCAGGAGAGGGCGTGGCCTGGACCATGGCTCCCAGCTACTGGTCTTATGATAACTCATACAGTAATAATCTCCTATATCTTCAGCCTGGACCACACTGATGGTCTGACTTGTATGTATATTAAGAGTGAATGTAAATCTTAAGAGAAGTGCACCGTGAAGGAGACGTCCTGTCATGGTTTGTCCAACACATGTTTGTCTATGTGTTTCCAACATACTGTTTTATGTCCCCCATCTTGTGAAAGTCCTGCCTGCACCAATGTTCTGTTCCTGACAGAAAGCTTGAGAGCAGAATGGTTTAGAGTGCTTCCAAACCAATTTTATATAGAGACAGAGCGAAAGCTCTGCTTCTCCAACAACAAACCCTGGATTATCCCAGAAATAAAAATCACACATAAGCATAAAAGGAGGGCCTTCAAAGCTGGAGACAAAGAGGAGCTAAAAAAGGGAAGCTGAGGAGCAAAGGGAGCTGAAAGGATTGATCAGGGAGGGAAAAGACAGCTATAGGCAGATAATGGAGAACCAGCTACAACTCAACAATGTGAGTGAAGTATAGAGAGACCTTAGAAACATCTTGTGCCACAGAGATCAAAACTCTGTGTCAGTAGGCACAGAAGTGATTCATGAACTGAATCACTTCTTCAACGGTTTGATTCATCCAGAATGCAGTCTTAAACATCAGCTGCAGACACCCCCACCCCCACCCCCACTGCTGTTCCACCTCATTCAGCTCAGCCACTTAAATCCTCCACCCTGCTCAGTGCACCTCATCCCCAACCCCAGCATCCAGTGCACATCCAACACACATCCAGACTATCTCTCTTAACCACCAAAGTAAGGAAGATACTGAGGAGGATTATAGGCATAAAACAGAAGGTCCAAATGGCATCAGCTCAGGGGTCATTAGGTCTCACTGATGACCCTGATGAAGATTCTAGAGCTGCTGGTCCTGGCTCAGCTTCAGTCCCTGGTGAGCAGGGATGTGCAGAGACCCTTGAAGGGGCAGGTGCTCAAAATTAAAAAAGGGGCACAAACAAGATTTTATAAGACCATATAACAATATAACTTACAGTATACCAAGCTGAATAAACAATCCATATTCATATCTAATGTGTAATTGCTCTATGCTTTATCAGTGTCATCAGGTGTGGACAATACAAAACTAAAGTAGCCTGTTTTACCTGATGCTGTTGATGGATTGTTGCTCTTGATACTGCTGTGGACAGTGCTGCAGAGCAGACCTGGGTTGATCTAAGACTCTAGACATTAGAAAGACAATAGTGAGATATTAGCTGATTAAACAAGTGTTATGAGATAACAGAATGCAAGAATTCATGACAAAACATGGAACTGTAAGACAACAAATAAAAAAAATAGGAAAATAAACCGAAAAGACCACCTTAGTAGGACATGGTAGGGATAAGAATGTAACTCAGCAACTGAGGGGATTGGATTGTAGAGCTCTCCTTCATTATCTATCTTTCCAGGGTGGTAGTAGCCTAGTGGGTAACACACTCGCCTATGAACCAGAAGACCCGGTTCGAATCCCACTTACTACCATTGTGTCCCTGAGCAAGACACTTAACCCTAAGTTGCTCCAGGGGGACTGTCCCTGTAACTACTGATTGTAAGTCGCTCTGGATAAGGGCGTCTGATAAATGCTGTAAGTGTAAATGTAATCTTTCCTTCCTTCCTTCCTTCTCTCAAACATCAAAGGTAACAACACAACAGTAGAAATTACCAAACGTGGATAAGAACTGAAGAACATTTTATTAATAATAAAACAAAAACAGTGGTGTGTTCAGGAAAGGGCAGGAAGAAGCAAGATGCTAATCATGTCCTGTCCCAAATCATAATGGTAACTTTCTGTTGGCCATGTCGCGAAAAATGTCAGTGACTTCACTGTGGTCGACTGGAATATCCTTCTCAACTGCCAATAAAAGAAGCTCTGACAACCTCTCCTCTGAGCAAAGGGAGCGAAGTTTGGTTTTAACTAGCTTTAGCTTTGAGAAAGAACGTTCCACAGTTGCTGTGGACAGCGGAAGTGTGCCATATGTCTTCAGCACCTCTGTCATGTTGGGGAAGATCAAATGTGCATTGTTTTCTTTCACCACGGAAAGAATGGATGTCACATTGATTGGTGGGGGGCATGAGTTTGGAGCATGAAAGACCTTAAGTTCTGTCTGTAGTTTGTCTTCCTCCTCAATGCTATATAACTGTCACGTCCATGCTGGCATGACGCGGTGGGTGCACGGAGAGCTGGACGAAGAGTGACGAAAAGATGAGGAATGAAGGACGCTTTCACCTGACATCACGAAACCGGGGTTTAATGGTGAATCACAGGACAGGGGAGACATCCGAGACGTTGACAGTGGTGAACACGGAACATAACGTTAAAGACCTGACAGCGGACAGAAACGAACAGGGCAGCTTTATACATTCAACACAGGTGAAAACGATTAGGGAACATTACACATGACAACAATGATCCCGGACCGGAGTAACCCCTTTTCGGACCGGATCGTGACAAGAACTGGCATAGTTTCTTCACAGCTTGGAGGGTCTCTGTTGAGAGTCTTGCTGTCTTCCAGTTCTCTGGAACCGTCAGGCAATGGAAGGCATTCAAGATTTCCCATGTGGAATTATCTCCTCCTTTAAAGCGCCTCAGAAGCTCCTGTGTCATTGTGTCCACAAAAACGTAGTACACCTTAATGCGGTAGTACTCTTGAGGAGTTGAAAAAGCATGGTCAGCAGTAGCTGTTGTGGCAACAAACTTAAACGTTGCTGGCACTTTCCTCCTTCTAGCTTGTCCAGGCACCTCAGATGGGGGGTCCAGGCCCACTGATGCAGCCTTCTCTGTAGCCTGTTCATACATTTTCTCAAACTCTTCCTCTGTTCTGCTCTGGGCCAGCCTCTGCAAAACTCCATCAACAATTTTGTATTATGCAGCTAGGTCAATGTCTTTCTGCTGCAATGCATCTGATGCAGTAGCAGTCATTTGGAAGATTGGACAAGTGATTTCCAGACACAGGAGGAATTCAAAATTGATGCTTCTGGATCAATTTTAAAGGATCTTTGCATCACCTGCTGAAGAGTCTGGGGGATCTTGCTGTGTTATTTCCTCAGGAAATTGCATGACAGCAGGGAGGACTTTCCTTATTGTCCTGAGGGCACTTTCTCTGCAGGCCCACCTAGTGTCCGACAGCTTCTGCAGCTCCAGTGGGCACTGATCAGGGTACAACTTCTTCTGCATTTTAATAAATGCAGAGTGTCGTTTAGATGAGTTGGCTAAAAAAGTGTAAAGTCTTTCAACTAAGTCTCCACTAACACCAGATTAAGGCAACGTACAAGGCACTGCCAGTCCCTTAAAGCGTCCACTCATGTTTGCAGCCCCATCATAACCTTGACCTCGGATGTTGTCCATCTTCAGGTTATTTTCTTCCAGTAGAGCCATTAGGGAAGCGCTCCTTGATTTCCATGTTGTGAACATATCTGACAACAAAGGAAACCTGTTCAGTGTGTGACATATCTGTGGTTTCATCCATCAATATAGAAAATCTTGCATTTCTTTTTGGATGATGCATCTTACTGATATGGCCAAAGCTTTGATGATGTCGTTCTGACTTTTATTTGAGAGGAGAGAGACAAGAGGTCTTTTTCCAGGTCCCTGCTGCTCTTATATGGCATCAAGGTGTAATTTAATTACACTGTCATACTTGCTGAACAACTCAACTGACTCGATTTTGGCTTGACAAGGTCTCATCATCTCCCCTGAAAGGCATACCCTGTCTGGCTAGGTAAAGAGTGATGGATATCAAACGAGACAAAATTTCCCTGTTTCTCTCTCTCTCTTTGTCTTTTGCACTTCAAAAGCTGCCTCCAATGATTTTTTCTTAAATGAATTCCACCTCACCATACCACACATGTGAGACTCTGAAGCACTGAGCTCTTTAACCTTTTGTAAAGACTTTCTCCACTGATCAAACCCTTCTGTTTTTCAGGCTTTGTGGCTTGTGTATTTTTCATCATTTAAGAAAAGACGGCAGCTGAAACAAAACATTAGAGAATACTCTAGCCATGGATTATTCTCATACCTCTTCATTCTGGGTATGATGACAGTACTGGTTGGCATTGTCCAATATTATCACACATTTGAATAAAGGCTTCATTATACTTAATGTGGAATTGCAGGACATGGGAAGGATCAGTTGGGTGTGCAAGTCCAAGTAGATGTGAGAATGTCCTCTCTATGGTTTCACTCTCCTCTTCTCTGGGCTCTGACTCTGATTCTTTCACTCCAACCTCTGTCTCCTGGCTTGCCCTTTCCTCTACATCATCTCTAGGCGCTGCCTGTGACTCATTCTCTGCCTCTCTTTTTCCTTCCACCTCCTCCTCCTCTCTTTTTCCTTCCATCTCCTCCTCTGATCTATCACTTTCCACCTGCTGTCCATCTGAGAACAAGGCAAAATTTTCTATAGCATTAATCTATTATTTCATTATCCACACTAAACAACTATTGCACCTAGTACATAATAACGTAATGATCGATAAATGTTATAAAACAAAAACAGGGCTGCTGTTTTTATTATGTTTTATACTTAAAAATGTCTGCAATGCAACAACTGGTACATGTGGTATTCTTACCTGTTCTCTTTTTAATCCAGCTGGTGAGAGATCCATTGCATTTAGCAGCCTCATATAGCTCCTTTTGTCGCTGTTTCCACCTTCTCTCCTTACGAGGCATGTCTGGACAATGTTAAATCATGATTAATAAAAATGTCATACACATCAAAAACACACTTGCACAGATAGTGACATTTCATACTGTTTCCAGAATACTGTATATACTATGGCCACAAGTTAACTGCATTATGTGAGTATGCATATTTGATAGTTTTAGAGAAATATAGGCCCCCCCAGAAAGGCTGGAAAAAACCTGTACCTTACTTAAAATGGTCACCAGAACCACACTTCAGAACTTAAAATGACAGGTAATGTCTTAACAACATGCATAATAGCCTGATACTCATGTGTAGTATAGTGGTATAGCAACCTTTTTAAAAATGTGGGGACTGGGAACTTACAGCTGACATGCACACATGTGTTTGCACACACACACAGTATGCATTAATTGACTTCGTTCACAAACTGTAACTAAAAAACACTGTATTAAACCTATATTTATTGAATATAGGTCTCTGAACCAGATGCCTCCTGCAGCTTCCTGTCCTAAACCCAAAGTCTGTAAACCAACAAGCTTTGAATGATTTGAATTATTTACGGTTCAGTTTACACAAAAATGTTTAATACCACAAATTACTATATTTTTAATTGAAAATGATTTTCAGTAATTTCACCTAAAGGATGTCTGCCTTTTTCTTTTCAGCATCAGTGGAAAAAAGGCAATTAAAAGCTTGGCAGTGACATGATGAATCTGACTTAAAAAACAAACATCTGCTAACACGTCGTTCAGAAATACTATAGTACACTGGACTGGAGACTGGAGTGAATATATTCTTTCATTTTGATCTGAACGTTCAGCAGGTGAAAGTTACGTGATGAACTTGAATGCAACAAGAGCTGTCTGAACTGAAGCAGGCTGTGCGTGTGTGTCTCGCAGGACGAGACTAGAGAAGAGAGGGGCTTGTGTAGCTGTTCGCTAGTAAAGCAACGACAATTAGCGAGTAGAACGTACGGTGAAAGCATCAAATAAGCAACTTCAGTGTCAGTAGTACTGGAGTTGTGTCATCTAACTTAGCTTGAGCTAAATACACAAGATATGGGGATGAGGAATTTTAGTGATTCAAGAAGATGGGAAAACTAATCCGGTCAGATAAACAGGGAAGGGGAGGGGGACACACACTGAATGGAGAAAGAATAGCCATTTTTGAATAAACCGGGGTTAAACAATCTCACTGAAAAAGCCTGGGTGTAAAAATTCCCACATGTTCCCCCGCTCGGCCAACAATAAGCTGTCAGGATTGCCTGCAGCTGGGCTCCACACCGGAAGCCAATCCTGACGCCCCATAAATGCCGGAAGTTTCCACCCGTTCGGGGTCGCTGGCATTTTCGTGAACTCGCTGCACGAACTTGACCTAGTTTTGTTTCATGTGTTTTGAGTTCTGGCAATCGCCACACGCCTACGGGTTAGTTTGTGTTATTTCCCTTTTATTTCCCGTTTTTGGCCACCGCGCCATTGTTTATTTGTGTATTGTTTATTTAATAATAAAACCCCCTTCCCAGTATGTCAGACCGCTGCGCTTCCTTCCCTCGTAAGTCCGTAGACGTGACATAAGCATTCATTGGTTATTGGTCATCATGTGACTGAAGGCGTCCTGATGATTTTATTGAACTAGAATTGTTTTTAATAGTTAAATGTTATTGTTGAGGGGCACAGGCAGGCCTACACATACACTGTTAATAATGAATTTATTTAAAAATAATTTTTAAAATAAAAAGGGCACTTGGGGCAATTGGTGCTTTGTTTTATGCATATAATTCACTCAAGCATTATCAGAATTCTTAAATAGAAATATAGAAGAACAGAATATATATATTTTAGAAAATAATAGAAACTTTACATTCATGGATGGGGGACAGCCTTGTCATTGTCACAGTGTGTAAATACTAAATACATTTTTTTCTAACTTGTGGTCAGATTAAGGTGTCCAGATTGTCCATGTCAAGGTGGACAGTATAAATAAAAGTCAAATACTACTTCAGTAAATAAGACCTGAATTAGACACTTCAGCACAGAGATCTTGCTGTGCTGTGATTGGCCAGTGTCTTGCATGTGTCTCTAATGTTAATGTAAGACAGCAGGACAAGTTTTTCAATCCAGGAAACAAACCAGTCAAACTACAAGAATAACTGAACTATTTTGCCAAGCAGAGGACAACTTCAGTTTTTGATTATTTTGTAAAATGTGAAAAAGCTGAAAGTTTCCTCCCTGACATGAATCTGGTCTTCCAGCAACAGCAGCAGCAGCATGATTTACATAGAGGGGACACTTTGCATTGTCACCACATGCCTCAGTGCTCTCACAGAGTTTATAACTGATTTAGGTGACACACTTTCATGCTTCACAACAACAGAAATGATCACAATGACGTTCTTCATTGTTTTCTGGGTGTTTGCTCTGTGTGTACAAGGTAAATTACATTTAATACAGGAATAAATATGTATAAACTGAGCATTTAATTTTACTAATTTAATACTTTTCTAAAATGTTTTGTTTGATTCTATTTTTCAGAGGTTAGTGGGCAGGTTACTGTAACACAGACTCCCAGAGAAAGAACTTTTCAGCCACAAGATACAGTCGTTCTGAACTGCAAAACCAGTTCTGGTATTTATAGTAACAAGTTTGCCTGGTACCAGCAGAAACCTGGAGAAGCTCCTAAACTCCTCATCTATGTTATTAATAGCCGAAACACTGGGACTCCAGAGAGGTTCAGTGGCAGTGGATCTAGTGGTGGATCTGATTTCACTCTGACCATCAGCAGCATTCAGGCTGAAGATGCAGGAGATTATTACTGTCAGAGTTTTCATGTTATCAGTAGCAGCTATGTGTTCACACAGTGATACAGAGTCGTACAAAAACCTCCCTCAGTCAGACTGTACAGTGACTGCACTGCTGCAGCTGCTCCTACTGCAGGTGCTGCTGAGAGAGGAACATCTCATGTTCTGTGCTATGAATTCACTTCTTGTGCAGGTGCATCTATCAACGTCTGCTCTTTACAGTGTATCATGGCAGGATCAAGATTTTCCTAAAAAGACTGATTGATGCTTATCCAGCTGGAAAAACTTTCAAAACCAACTGTAAAAAGTTTGAACTCACAGATAGACAGATTGTGTACAAGTGGACGAAATTCAAGACCCTCCCAGGGATTAGGGGAAATGAATCGTACAATCAATGCATCGCGATGCAGATATGCATTGATATTGCATTGATGCAGTGTAAAACACAATCGATCATATCATAATGATGTTGCTTGGCGATTTTCTGGAGGCGGTATAAAAATTCTGGTTAAAAATTAGTGCCGGTAGTGACTGTATTGGCCTTATCTACAGAGTACAGCGCCGCTCCGTGCCCGCCATGAGGTATTTTCGTGCAACCAATAGAATCCAAGCAGGCGAGTTTTCTTTCTACCACTTTGAAACACACTCGAAGTGGGAATGGAGGAAAAGCTGATCTTTCTCTGACTGTCCAGAGATCTACAACGTGACATTATCGTCTTACCAGGAGTTTAAAAAAACACACCCTTTTCCCACTGAGCCCCGCAACACTCGCAGTGCGTTCGGCCTGAAAACGGCTTTAGATTTTTGGTCTTTGTTCAGTCCGCGCTCACCTGATGCCACAGATGTCTGAACCAGACGTTTTTCTGCTCATTCTACCAAATCAAAGCATCCACACGGTGTACAGTTCTCACACGTGTACAGTTCTAAATCATTACACAGTCTAAATAGTCCCATCAAGGTATTGTTAATGGAACGATATTAGACATAAAAAAAATGATTGTTATAAATCAGGTTTATAGTTACATCAAATTGTTTAAAATTCCAAATGTTATTTAATTTAATCTTGAAAATAGAGGGCTTGAATGGAGTCTTTGTATTGTTCTCTTTCAAAGTGATTGCCTGTAACTTGTTTCAAAAGAAACAAGAGACGATAAAACACTGTTGATTTTTATTAAAGTAGAACAATAATGTTGGTTAAATTCTTTACCTTCTGTCACTGCAGTGAAATTAGTTATTTAGTTTTGAAAAGTTACTAGTGGTTACAGGCCGCCATCTTGGACGAGAACAATACAAACATTTTTCTGCTCATTGTAGCAAATCACAGCGTCCAAACAGGCGTACGACTCTTGTATTGGAAAACATTAACTCTTTCATTGAAAAAAATCATGTGATCATGCGAAAATCGATATCGAGGCACTGATAATCGTAATCGAATCGTGAGATCAGTGAAGCGTGGTCCTGACAAAGCGTGGAATAGTAAGCAAGGTCACAAAGGACCCCGGGGAACTTCTAATCAACTGAAGGCCTCTCTCACACTGGCTAATGTCCAACATCAGGAGAACATTGAACATCAATGGTTTGCATGGCAGGGATGGAAGGAGAAAAAGAACATTGTTGCTTGTCTGCAGTTTGCTAAAGATCACATGGACAAGCCAGAAGGCTCTTGGCAAAATGTTTTGTGGATGTGTCATGGACGTTATTTCCATCACTGAGCATCTGAGGAGTCACAATGAGAAACAGTTAAATGAATTTAGGTTTTATTTACATATACGAATCTTCAAAAGTCTGAACACAGTGACGTGTATGTATATATATATATATATGGTCAAGTGATTTCGCAACTGGTGTTTTTCTCTGTTTGTCCATACCAGGCAGTCATTATCTCATACATCCTTAGAGATAAAACTGCAAAGCCAAAGATTTATAGCCTTGTTATGTTGGATCTGCATGAGAAACACTTAAACATTAACTGGCCCCATTATTACCAGATATGTATGAGCCGAAATAGCTCAGTTGGGAGAGCGTTAGACTGAAGATCTAAAGGTCGCTGGTTCAATCTGGCGCTGGTTTTGGCAAAGCTTGTTGGACTGTGTACATGCAATTTTGGGGCAGTGGTGGCCTAGCAGTTAAGGAAGCGCCCCCGTAATCAGAAGGTTACAGGTTCTGCCAAGGTGCTACTGAGGTGACACTGAGCAAAGCACCGTCCCCACACACTGCTCCCCGGGTGCCTGTCATTTCTGCCCACTGCTCACTCAGGGTGATGGGTTAAATGCAGAGGACAAATTTCACTGTGTGCACCGTGTGCTGTGCTGCTGTGTATCACATGTGACAATCACTACACTTTACTATAATGAATCTTTTGACTCTGGCTGCCTTCCTCAAACCCTTTTGCAAGCCACCATCTCACTGCAACCTGCTTGGGGCATTGATTGGGGTTTTCTCCTCACCTCCTTCTGGGTCTGCCCATCAAAGGGACGTGCTGACCTTTTCTGTCTTACTGGCAAGAAGATGAATTAAGACAAACTGGAAATCTTCTAAACCTCAATCTGGTTAAGAATAAGGAAATATGAAATGTAATATGAAAATGTAAAGAAAAAAAATATATACATCTCGGGAGAGATCTTAAAATGGCTGCACCAATGCATCCCATCCAACCTGAAGGAGCTTGACAGGTGCTGCTAAGAGAAATGGGCCGAACTGGCCAAGGATACAGTACAGGCCAAAGGTTTCAAGAGGTCGTCACCTGAAATGGTTTTCCAACAGTCTTGAAGGAGTTCCCAGAGGTGTTTAGCACTTGTTGGCCCCTTTGCCTTCAGTCTGCGGTCCAGCTCACCCCAAACCATCTCGATTGGGTTCAGGTCCAGTGACTGTGGAGACCAGGTCTCCACTTTTTTTAAGTACATAACTCCACATGTGAAAGTGAACGTGAAGTGATTGTCACTTGTGATACACAGCAGCACAGCACACGGTGCACACAGTGAAATTTGTGGAATGAAGCGTCCTTCATTCCACATCTTCTCGTCACTCTTCGTCCTCCTCTCCGTTCACCCGCCGTGTCACGGCCGCATGGACGTGACAGAAAGACCTGACCCACATTTGGACGCCACCTGATGCAGCCCCGCTGAGATCGGAGGAGCCGCGTCTCGCCGGGAGGCTTCTTGTCCTGCAGGGTCCCGACCCCTGCCTCTCAGTCCCATGTCTGGCGGCGTTGAAGGTGAGGAGCGGCCATTCAGCGGGCCGAGCCGGACACTGACAGGGACGGCGGACGAGGTGCCGGTACCAAACTGGCCCGAAGCCATCTGCGCCGGAGAACCGCCGCTCGTCCATCTGGAATACCGGACTATTCATTCATTCAGTCATTTATCATTCCGCTCTGTTCATCTAATCTTTTCTGGTTTTCAAATCGATTCCGTTTGATTCCTCCTGTCCACTCGGACTATTTAAGACTGTGTTTGGACTTTCCTCCCTCCTTCATGGACTGCTTCGTCTGGCCCGCCAGGGGTCGTGCCATAGGAGGGGGGATTCTGTCACGATCCTGTCCGAAATGGGGTTACTCCGGTCCGGATCGCCGCGTCATGCCGGCATGGACGTGACAGCTTCCTTATCTGCTAGGCCACCACTTCCCATGTGTTCATTTATAGTTTTGATGCATTCAGTGAGAATCTACCAATGTAAATGATCATGAAAATATAGAAAACACATTGAATGAGAAGGTGTGTCCGAACTTTTGAATCTTTCAAAAAAAAAACAAGGGGTCTACACAAATTAAAAGCCACATGACACCAGAACCAGAACCAGTGAAGATGGAGAAACTAATAAAAGAATAAAGTCCCAACATGAAAACGTTAGAGGAGCTGCTGTTTTATACAGAGACACCAGCACTGAAGCATAAAGAGGATTTTGTACGGCGTCTCAGTTACACTCCATCACTGTGGTGGACGTTCGGTGGCGGCACCAAGCTGGAACTTGGCAGTAAGTAAAAATTTGAATGAATAAACGGAATAAAATATTTATTATGCATGTAGTTTGATGCTTTATTACTTATTTTGAGATGATGATATAGTCTGTGTGTTTTCATGTGTTAAAATTTCTAAAATAATTTCATGTAAAAAGTGTAAATTATAAATATACATAATATATTACAAACCTGTTCACTACAGTTCCTGAGGTACAATTATCTGTCCTTCATTTATTCTACAGTTAAACCTAGTGCATATTATGTTTTATTTCTGTGTGCTTTACCCGTATATTACACGTGCTGTGGTTTATGCTTTTATGCATCTGTGTATTAATAGAATCAACATCCCCTAATAAGCAGGAGTGAAAGTAGTTTTAAATTCTTGATGGTTAAACAACCACAAACTTCACACTTAATATTGTTCACATCTCCACAGCTTCATACATCTCTAAAAAGATTAATAAATATTTTTAGAATATTTTTCAGATGACAGAACATTATCTGGTGTGTTTGCTTGTTGAACGTGTGACTCTGACTGGTTTGGATTGTGGGTTTTGGCAGCTGCTTTCCCCTCTTTCCAGTACTGTGTACCAGCATTTAATCTTTTACTGGTAAACAGTACCAGACTGGACCAGTCTACTTTGGATAAAAGCGTCTGCCAAATAAAGTAAAGTAAAGTAAAGTAAAGTAAAGTACTTACACACCTGATAATAAATGAAATTATATGAAAAAATGTAAATCATTCTGACACTCTTAGAAATAAATTCTGTAGTAAAATCATTTGTCTTTAATTTGGCTGAACCTGCATGTTTCACATTTACAGATCAGATCAAATGTGAGAACATCAGCAATGATTTAATAAAGTAAAGATTAATTGTAATTATTCTAAAACCTAAAGTGCAGAGACCCCAGTGTATGTTTTAGGATTGTGGAGATTATTGTGAGGTTATATGATGAGACGTGTCTACATCAGAAACACTTCATAACTTCATTATTTATTGATCTAATTTGTCTTGTTTTCTTTCCCAGCAATCACACGTCCTACACTGACAGTCCTCCCCCCATCTAAAGACGAGGTGTCCAGTAAGGGTTCCGCCACGCTGGTGTGTCTGGCTAACAAGGGCGCCCCCTCTGGCTGGAGTCTGAGCTGGAAGGTGGATGGGAGCAGTAAGAGTGGGGAGGCCGGTCGTGGGGTCCTGCAGAAGGACGGCCTGTACAGCTGGAGCAGCACCCTGACTCTCAGTGTCAGTGACTGGAACACGGTCACCTCAGTCACCTGTGACGCCACCTACAGCTCCCAGCCTGCTGTTACTGGGACACTGAGGAGAAGCAACTGTTCTGAGTAGAACCTGCTCACCCCTCACAGCAGCTACCTGCTCTTTAGTCTTCTGTCTTTATTACTGATCACTTCATGAATTCACAATTTAAACCAAGTCTTCTTACGTGCTCTCTTATTGGTAGACTCTGATGTTTTATGCAATAATAAAAGGTTTATCTGTTCCATCACGAACCTGCTTCTTCTTGCCTGATCTTTCATGTAAACATTCATAAGGAAAAACATGAATACAAATCTTGGCTGTAAAACTAATTCTGGACAAATATTGAAATGACTTTCAGTTCCTCAAAATGCTGACAGACGTTAAATAAAAATGACAAAAATTAATAATTAAACTGGAACATGTGGCCTACACAGAAATCTGTAGAATAAATACACCACAGCAGCAGATCCCCCTCGTCTTCAAACTGTCCTGCTCAGTTCTGTCCATTTGGACTGATGAACATCTGCGCTCAGAACCACCCAACTGTACCAATGCAAATATGATTCTCAACTCATAAACTCTGTATCCTGCTATAACCACACAGTCTGTGCATCACAGCAGCTGTAATGGGAATTATTAAACTGAATATACACTTTATCTTTTCAACAAAAACAAGCAAATGAAAAATGTCATCATTTATTTAAAATATGAAAAAAGAAAGACTTTTTTTGTAATTGAATTAAGTACTGAAAATAAGCAAATTTGACATGGTGCTTAGATTTATACATAAGAAATTTAAACATTATCAGAATTCTTAAATAGAAATATGAATGAGGAGAATATATCTTTAAGAAAAGATTTACCCTCATGGATGGGGGACAGCCTTGTCATTGTCACCCTGTGTAAGCAGGCCTGGTGTGAAGACTGTTTACTGAAACGATCCTCTAAATTTCAGGAAATTCCGCTACATATTCTGATGCCCAAAATTTAGGATTCTAGCCCACTTTTCTCCTGGTGCTGCTCTGTTCTTGTCATTTTTTGTAATTTGTGGTCAGATTAAGGTGACTGGGTGGTTCATGTCAAGTAGGACAGTAATTGTAAAATACCATTTTAAATAATATTTCCTGAATTTAACATCAGCACAAAATTATTGCTGTGCTGTGATTGGTCAGTGTCTTGCATGTGTGCAAATTCAGTAAAAGTGAAGTGATTGTCATTGTGAAAAACAGCAGCACAGCACATAGTGACACGACAAAATGTGTCCTCTGCTTTTAACCATCACCCTTGGTGAGCAGTGGGCAGCCATGACAGGCGCCGGGGAGAAGTGTGTGGGGACGGTGCTTTGCAAACGTCAACTGCATATGCTGGGAATCGAACTCGGGTCAACTGCTTGGGAAGCAGCTATACTCACCACTACACCACCAAATGTTAATGTAAGACAGCAGGACAAGTTTTTCAATCCAGGAAACAAACCAGTCAAACTACAAGAATAACTGAACTATTTAGCCAAGCAGAGGACACCTTCAGTTTTTGAGTATTTTGTAAGACGTGAAGAAGCTGAAAGTTTCCTCCCTGACATGAATCTGGTCGTCCAGCAACAGCAGCAGCAGCATGATTTACATAGAGGGGACACTTTGCATCGTCAACACATGCCTCAGTGCTCTCACAGAGTTTATAGCTGATTTAGGTGACACACTTTCATGCTTCACAACAACAGAAATGATCACAATGATGTTCATCATTGTTTTCTGGGTGTTTGCTCTGTGTGTACAAGGTAAATTACATAAATATAAATATGTATAAACTGAGCATTTAATTTTAATATTTTAATACTTTTCTCAAAAGTTTTGTTTTATTCTATTTTTCAGAGGTCAGTGGGCAGGTTACTGTAACACAGACTCCCAGAGAAAGAACTTTTCAGCCACAAGATACAGTCGTTCTGAACTGCAGAACCAGCTCTGGGATTCATAGTAACTACTTTGCCTGGTACCAGCAGAAACCTGGAGATGCTCCTAAACTCCTCATCTATTATATTAATAACCGCTACACTGGGACTCCAGAGAGGTTCAGTGGCAGTGGATCTAGTGGTGGATCTGATTTCACTCTGACCATCAGCAGCATTCAGGCTGAAGATGCAGGAGATTATTACTGTCAGAGTGTACACTATATCAGTAGCAGCTATGTGTTCACACAGTGATACAGAGTCGTACAAAAACCTCCCTCAGTCAGACTGTACAGTGACTGCACTGCTGCAGCTGCTCCTACTGCAGGTGCTGCTGAGAGAGGAACATCTCATGTTCTGTGCTATGAATTCACTTCTTGTGCAGGTCTATCTATCAACGTCTGCTCTTTACAGTGTATCATGGCAGGATCAAGGTCTTCAGAAAAAGACTGATTGATGCTCATCCGGCTGGGAAACATTTCAAAACCAACTCTAAAAAGTTTGAACCAGACCACAGACAGACAGATTGTGTACAAATGGAGGAAAGTCAAGACCCTTGTTAACCTCCTAAGGAGTTGGGGTCTTGAAAATAATTGGATATTGCATCGATGCAGTGCAGAACATAATCGATCATATCATAATGACGTTGCTTGGTGATTTTCTGGGGGCGGTATAAAAATTCTTCTTTAAAAGTTGTGCTGGTAGTGACTATGGCAACCTAATCTGCAGAGTACAGCACCGCTCCGGGTCGCCCGTGACTTATTTTCGTGCAACCAATAGAATCCAAGCGGGGGAGTTTTCTTTCTACCACTTTGAAACACACTTGAAGCGGGACAGGAGGAAAACCTGATCTTTCTCTGACTGACCAGAGATCTACAACATGACATTATTGTCTTACCAGGAGTTTAGAACAACGCACTATTTTCGCTCTGAGCCCCGCGGCACCCGCAGCGCATTTGGCCTAAAAAATTATGCCATGCACGTCTGAACCAGGTGTTTTTCTGCCGTTTGTGGCATCAGGGGAGCGCAGACTGGAACATTAAAATAAATGATTGTGTTATAAATAGAGGTGGGCATAGATTAATTCTCACTGTAATCTTGGAATTAATCTAGATTAATCTAGAGTAAGCAAAATTAATCTAGATTCTAGATTAATCTACATTAATCTACATTAAAATGGATCATTTGAATTCTGTTGAAGGCATTCAGAATATATGTGTTACCCAAATAATGACTAAAAGTAAGTCTTTGAGAACAGGTTTCTCAAGCCAGGTGGCGTATTAGACCAGGGGCTCATCTCCTGTTTCCAAAATGCATCACAAACTGCTTGAGAAAGCTGTTCTACTATGATAGTTGGTGATGAAAACAAATTATGTTCAATAAGATGTACTTTTGTTTACCAACTGTTTATTCAGTTAAATAGCTGCATCCATGTTACCGCGTCACGTTTAATGTGGTAATTTCACAGTTCGAAGACTCGTTCTCGCCCCCTACAGTGCAATTCGGCTAGGTATACATCCGCGCTAAAATATCAAGGTGAAAGTCATCATAGTGTAGCGGTTCTTCTTCTGCGTTGTGTAACTTTTTGATTTCGTTTCTTGAACCACAAATGATGAGCTGACATCCAAGAGATTTTCTGTGCAAAGTGTATTCTGTACAAAAAGGTCGCGTCAGAACATCGCGTCTTTCTGCACCTCTCTCTACAATAAACAGTATTAAAAGAACATAAAAAAAAATGTTCACAAAATAACACACATGCAAAATATTCCTAATATGTACATATATTAAAATGAAAGAAATAACTTTTTGCACACAAACCCCACGCACCTCTCACAGCTCACGCCATGTGTCCAAGAGACCTGAACCGGGTCTCAAAAACAAAATAAAAGTCTTTAGAAAATAAGAAAATAAAAGACACAAGAAAGAAGAAATATACTTGTATAAATCTAGTGTAACCATTTAACTCCGGCACAATAGCTTGCGTAGTATAGACCCAGCTCCCAACCCAACTTTGTGAATAGATTAACGGCGATATTTTTTTTATCGCCCGATAAGAGTCTCGCGTTAACGCAGCACGTTAACGCCGATAACGGCCCACCACTAGTTATAAATCAAGTCTACAGTTACATCAAATTGTTTACAATTCCAAATATTATTTCATTTCATCTTGACAACAGAGGCCTTGAATGGAATCTTTGTATTGTTCTCTTTCAAAGTGATTGCCTGTAACTTGTTTCAAAAGAAAATGTGTAATAAAACACTGAAAAACTGGCATTTACTTATTCACTTTTGATTTGTATTATAGTACAACAATGCAACAGGGCAGTGGTGGCAGAGCGGTTAAGGAAGTGGCCCCGTAATCAGAAGGTTGCCGGTTCGAATCCCGATACACCAAGATGCAACTGAGGTGCTACTGAGCAAAGCACCGTCCCCACACACTGCTCCCCGAGCGCCTGTCATGGCTGCCCACTACTCACACAGGGATAAATGCAGAGGGCAAATTTCACTGTGTGCACTGTATGCTGTGCGGCTGTGTATAACAAGTGACAATCACTTCACTTTTTTATGTCGGTTCAATTCTTTACCTTCTGTCACTGCAGTGAAATTAGATATTTAGTTTTGAAAAGTTACTAGTGGTTACACAAGCACAGCACACGGCGACACAACAAAATGTGTCCTCTGCTTTTAACCATCACTCTTGGTGAGAAGTGGGCAGCCATGACAGGCGCAGTGTGTTGGGACGGTACCTTGCTCAAGGGGACCTCAATGGCAAATGGGATTTGAACCTGCAACCTTCCAATTATGAGAACACTTCCATAGGGACAGTGGTGGCCTAGCGGTTAAGAAAGCAGCCCAGTAATCAGAAGGTTCCTGATCCACCAAGATCCCACTGAGGTGCCACCGTCCCAACACACTGCATCCCGGGCGCCTGTCATGGCTGCTCACCAAGGGCGATGGGTTAAAAGCAGAGGACACATTTTGTTGTGTCATCATGTGCTGTGCTGCTGTGTATCACAAAGACTTTCACTTTCACTTAGCCACTAAGTATTTAATACCTGGGTCTTACAGCGGTTGGCAGGAAAAAAACTTTTGAATCCACTTAGTTTCTGTGTTTCATCTCCTCTTTACTATAAGAGTCTTTCTGACTTCTCCCCCCTCAGCACCTGCACTGTGACTGAAGGAGGTTTTTGTTCAGCTCTCTAGCACTGTGTGAACTCCCAGCTACTGCTGGGTACATGAGCACTCATACATTAATAATCTCCTCTATCTTCAGCCTGGACCCCACTGATGGTCAGACTGAATTCATCACCAGATCCACTGGAGTCCCAGACTGGAGGCAGTTAATATAGTAGAGAAGAAGTTTAGGAGCTTCTCCAGGTTTCTGCAGGTACCAGGAGATACATTGTGGACTACACTCTCTAGTGATGTGTCCAGCACGTCTGCAGCTGATCTTCACTGTGTCTCCTAACTGAACTGGACTTACTGCATCCTGAGTCACAGTAACCTGTCCACTGGAATCTAATGAGGAGATAAAAATCACCTTACATCTTACAAATTAAAAACTTAGATGTTATATTTAGTATAAAAGTGAAAGGTTCTCATGCTGTAAAAAAATGTTCACCATGAATCCAGCAGATAAGAGAGAAGTGTCACGCCGGAGTCTTGTTTGGGGAAAAATGACGGATGGCAGGGTGACAAGGGGAAAACAGTTTATTTACAACAAAAATAAGTCAGGGAAAAAAGGTCAAAAGTCCAAAGAACGAAACCACGGCGCCTTGCGCTGAACCGAGGGAAGGGGCGGAGTCCCACTCGACCCTCGGGCTGGTGCGGCGCGCGTCGGCGGGGTCCTCCTCACGAGCGCTCCTGCACAAACGGCCAGGCAGGTTCGTGAGACTCCGCAGGGGTCTGGGGCGTTTGTACACACAACCACACTTGACAGACACAAAGGGGATCAGACTCCGGTAGTCGCGTTGGAGAATCGCTCTGTAGACTCTGGATCACACGGGTCTTTTATAATGAGGCGGATTAGACTAAACCAGCCGCACCTGATGCTCGTTAGCCCGTGAGGATCACTAGCCGTGCCGAAGGAGCCTGGAGAGGGAATGTGTTGAACCCACGACCCAGGACTGTGATAAGGGACACGCCCCGTGCACACTAGGGAATTGGGACTTACCCGGGCACCCGCGGCTACACGACATGACACGCAGACACGGACACACAGTCTAATACTCTGGGGAGGGTGAGCGTGTTGGGGGGGGCGGAGCCGGCACGGACGTGACAGTACCCTCCTCTCCAGGCACGCTTCCGACCCGGAAGCGACGCCCTCTCACTGATCCTGGGCGTGGGCGCGAGGACTGTGATGAACCGGGAGGTCGGCCCCTCGGCCGCGGGGCTGGGCACATCCCCGGCCGGTACCCAACTCCGCTCCTCCGGACCATAACCTTCCCAGTCCACCAAGTACTGCAAGACCCCTCCCCGCCTCCGAGAATTTAGGAGCCTCCGGACCTTGTAGGCAGGGGCACCATCCACCTCTACTGCCGCTGGGGGAGTCACGTCCGCGTCGTCCGAGTGCAAGGGTCCCCTCGTGACTGGCCTAAGTAGGGAAACATGGAACACAGGATGAATGCGAAGATCTGAGGGGAGTTTCAGTTTAAATGTTACTGGGTTTACTTGGGGCACAACAAGGAAGGGGCCGATAAATTGCGAGGTGAGTTTGGTGCAGGGGAGTTTGAGGCGCAGGTTCCTCGTGGAGAGCCAGACCCGGTCACCTTCTCTGATAACAGGCGCAGTCCGCTGCCGACGGTCAGCTTGGACTTTGAAGCGATGAACCGCTGACCGCAAGGCAGTATGTGCTCCTTCCCAGACCTGCTCAGCCCGCCGAAACCACTCATCCACTCGAGCCACCCCAGACTGTTCCCCATCCCAGGGACACAGAGGAGGCTGGCACCCAAGCAGGCACTGGAAAGGAGTCAGGCCCGTGGCAGAGTGACGCAGGGAGTTCTGGGCGTATTCTGCCCACACGAGGTACTCTGCCCAATCGTGTTGGTTGTACTGGCAGTACGCCCTTAAAAACCTGCTTAACTCCTGCACCATCCTCTCTGCCTGTCCGTTGGACTGTGGGTGATACCCCGAGGTGAGGCTCACCGCAACCCCCAGCCTCCTAAAGAATGCCTTCCACACCCGGGAGGTGAATTGGGGGCCTTGGTCAGAGAGGATGTCCTCCGGGATGCCATAGACCCGAAAGAGATGTTGGAAAAGGGCCTCGGCCACCTGGAGGGCAGAAGGGAGGGATCGAAATGGTATAAATTTACACCCCTTCGAGAATCGATCCACGACCACCAGAACCGTAGTGTAGCCTTTCGAAACCGGCAGATCCGTCACGAAATCCACTGCTATGTGGGACCACGATCTTTCCGGTACGGGAAGAGGCACTAATTTCCCGGCGGGTAGGCTACGTGGACTCTTTGTGGTGGCACAAACAGTACAGGAGGAGACACTGGTCTGCACATCTTTCTGTAACGAGGGCCACCAATACTTCCTGGCCACCACTTCTCCAGTTCTGCGAATGCCCGGATGGCCAGTAGCTGGTGTCGTATGGGCCCATTCTATCACCCTCCCACGAAAGCGCTCCGGTACATATGTTCGCTCTGGAGGACATCCAGGAGGAGCCGGGTGATTCCGGGTCTCCTGAATGATCTCCTCGTCAAGGTCCCACATGACCGGGGCAACAATCATGGAAGGGGGCAGAATGGGGGCAGGTTCTTTAGGGACCTCGCCTGCAGAATACTGCTGGGAGAGTGCGTCCGCTCTCCCGTTTAGCTTCCCGGGCCGGTAGGTAATTTTAAATGAGAAACGGGAGAAAAACAAAGTCCACCGAGCCTGACGAGAGTTCATGCGTTTCGCCTGCCGGATGTATTCCAGGTTCCGGTGATCAGTAATAACTTCGAAGGGATGTTGCACTCCCTCAAGCAGGTGGCGCCACTCCCCCAACACTGCCCGTACGGCCAACAGTTCCCGGTTTCCCACATCATAGTTAATTTCGGCCTCCGTCAATCTTCACGAATAGAAGGCGCACGGGTGAAGCTTCCCGGGGTTACCATGATACTGTGACAGTACCGCCCCCAATCCCACCTCCGAGGCATCCACCTCCACGACGAACGGCTTCGTCGGGTCGGGAATTTGTAGAACCGGTGCTGTGACGAACCGCTCCTTCAGGGTGCAGAACGCCTCTTTTGCAGCACCGGTCCACTGTAGCGTCTTTGGATGCCCCCGGAGGAGGGATGTGAGCGGCGCTGCCACAGTACTGTAATTTCTGATGAATCGACGATAGTAATTGGCAAACCCCAGAAAGCGCTGCAGCCCTTTGATAGACGTGGGCTCCGACCACTCAGTCACCGCCGTTACCTTAGGTTCCTCCATAGCGATTCCCGCTGAGCTTATGTGATACCCCAGAAATGTCACCTCCTTCATGAAGAAGGAGCACTTCTCAGCCTTCACATACAACTGATGCGTACGCAAGCGGGAGAGGACCGCCCTCACATGCTGGAGGTGTTCCTTCCGGGTTTTGGAGAACACCAAGATGTCATCAATATACACTACTACAAACCTATCCAGCATGTCTCGGAGGACGTCGTTCACGAACCCCTGGAAAACGGCCGGAGCATTCGCAAGTCCGTAGGGCATCACCCTATACTCGTAATGCCCCGACGTGGTGCTGAATGCCGTTTTCCATTCGTCTCCCGCTTGAACACGCACCAGATTGTAGGCACTCCGGAGGTCGAGCTTCGTGAAGAAGGTCGCCCCCCGGAGACGCTCGATGGTAACGGGGATCAGTGGAAGAGGGTAAGAATACATCATCGTGATCTCATTAAGCCCCCGGTAGTCAATGCATGGGCGCAGACCCCCGTCCTTCTTCACAAAAAAGAAATTGGCGGAGGCGGGAGAGCGTGAACGCCTAATATAACCCTGACGCAGGGCCTCAGCAACATATTCCTCCATTGCCCGCTGCTCAGGTTCAGACAATGAGTAAATACGGGACCGAGGAGGGGTTTTCCCTGGCAGGAGGTTGATCGCGCAATCCCACGGACGGTGCGGCGGTAGACACATCGCCTTATCAACAGAAGGCCTCGTGCAAATCCTGAAATTCGGGGGGAATGGCGTGCGCTTCCTGTGCCCGCGGGCTTTCGACCGTCGTCGCGTGCACAGGTGTGGGTGGAACAAAACACCGGGACGTACATGTAGGGGACCATGACAAAATGGTGTGAGTGTTCCAGTTTATGTGAGGGTTGTGTGTACGTAACCAGGGCAGACCTAATATTAGTTGGTGGGGGGACTGGGGTAGAACCATAAATGACATTTTCTCTAAATGAAATGGGGGAATGGAAACAAAAAGGGGGTCAGTTGCTATGGATAAGGGTTAGTCCCCTAACGGTCGCCCGTCCAGGGCTTGTACCGAAACAGGGGACTGCAGAGGATGGGTAGGGATATGACAAGTAGACACAACAGACCGTGCGATGAAATTACCCGCTGATCTGGAGTCTACAAGAGCAGGGAGAGAAACACAAGGATGGTCAGGAACACACACAGACACTTGTGTAAGAAATTGTCCATAGTCATTGGGGGAGAGAACCTGACGAGAGTTCATGCGTTTCGCCTGCCGGATGTATTCCAGGTTCCGGTGATCAGTAATAACTTCGAAGGTGGCGCCACTCCCCCAACGCTGCCTGTACGGCCAACAGTTCCCGGTTTCCCACATCATAGTTAATTTCGGCCTCCGTCAATCTTCGCGAATAGAAGGCGCACGGGTGAAGCTTCCCGGGGTTACCATGATACTGTGACAGTACCGCCCCCAATCCCTGGCAGGAGGTCGATCGCGCAATCCCACGGACGGTGCGGCGGTAGACACATCGCCTTATCAACAGAGAAGGCCTCGTGCAAATCCTGAAATTCGGGGGGAATGGCGTGCGCTTCCTGTGCCCGTGGGCTTTCGACCGTCGTCGCGTGCTCCCTGATCCGGAGTCTACAAGAGCAGGGAGAGAAACACAAGGATGGTCAGGAACACACACAGACACTTGTATAAGAAATTGTCCATTGTCATTGGGGGAGAGAACCTTTCTTGCTTGCCCCTCTGATCGGGGGCGCTGTGGGCAGCTGTCCCTCCAGTGAGCTGGACTCCCACAGCGAAGACACGCCCCTGTCCAGAGACGCCGCCTCCTCTCCTCCCGCTCCACACTGGCCGTGGCGACCTGCATCACCTCCGGGGATGGTGAACGCCTGTCACCCCTCGCCCTCCTCCCGGACCACTGCAGCCCTTGGAGCACGCTGGGGGGAGCGCCTTGGGCGCCTCTCATGAAGGTGGGTGTCCAGGTTGATGGCGAGGTCTATAACTTCATCCAGGCCCCGCCCAGCGTCCAGACACGCCATCTCTAGTTGGATCTCAGGCGCCAGGCCAGCCCGGAACATGGTCAGCAGCGCGTCCTCCCCCCAACCACTCTCTGCTGCCAGGACCCGGAATCGGAGAGCATATTCTCTCGCGGTAGACCTGCCCTGCTGGATGGTGTGGAGGCGCTGTCCCACGGACCGCCCCTGCTCCGACTGATCAAACACCACCTTAAAGTGGTGTATAAAATTTGCAGAAGTCCTCACCTCTTCGCCCCCCTTTCTCCAGAGGGCCCCGCCCCAATCTAGAGCCGGTCCGGATAGTCTTTGCAGCATGGTACTAATCTTTTGTTGGTCCGTGAGCCCGGTGACGTCCGCAAAGTATAAATCACACCCCAGTAAAAAGTTCTTACACTCTGCGGGGTCACCGGAGTATCGCTCTGGAAGACTAGCGACCCGGCGAAGGGGGGGGGTTCTGGAACCCGAGGGCCTTCTCCTGGAAGGCGGGGGGTGGGAGCTAAGGGGGGGGGGGGGGGGGCGCTCCGCTGGGGGGCTGGGCCAGCAGCTGCTGGACTGCTGTGGTGAGCGCCGCGATCTGATCCCGCTGTGCCACCACTTCTGCCAGGGAGTGGGTTAGCCTACCCAACTGGTGGTGATGTGCGGCCACCACTTCCTCCAGGGTGGTGGGGGGGTGATCCGGGGGCAGGGGCACTGATGAGCCATCCATCATGAGAGAGAGAGAGCGATTCTTCTGTCACGTTTGAGTCTTGTTTGGGAAAAATGACGGATGGCAGGGTGACAAGGGGAAAACAGTTTATTTACAACAAAAATACGTCAGGGAAAAAAGGTCAAAAGTCCAAAGAACGAAACCACGCTGAGCCGAGGGAAGGGGCGGAGTCCCACTCGACCCGGCGGGGTCCTCCTCACGAGCGCTCCTGCACAAACGGCCAGGCAGGTTCGTGAGACTCCGCAGGGGTCTGGGGCGTTTGTACACACAACCACACTTGACAGACACAAAGGGGATCAGACTCCGGTAGTCGCGTTGGAGAATCGCTCTGTAGACTCTGGATCACACGGGTCTTTTATAATGAGGCGGATTAGACTAAACCAGCCGCACCTGATGCTCGTTAGCCCGTGAGGATCACTAGCCGTGCCGAAGGAGCCTGGAGAGGGAATGTGTTGAACCCACGACCCAGGACTGTGATAAGGGACACGCCCCGTGCACACTAGGGAATTGGGACTTACCCGGGCACCCGCGGCTACACGACATGACACGCAGACACGGACACACAGTCTAATACTCTGGGGAGGGTGAGCGTGTTGGGGGGGGCGGAGCCGGCACGGACGTGACAAGAAGATGAAGATGGTGATGAAGATCATTGTTGGTGAAGGTGTAGGAGAAGCTGTGTGTCCTGAACAACTACAGTTATAATTAAATAAGTATAAGTATGCAAAACCCCACCTCTATGTAAATTTACGGCAGTTTAACCTCAACCTGCATTTCCTGCAGTCATGTACTGATGGACATAAAGGATTATTTAATGTTTTTATTGTATTTTATTACATATGTACTTCAAATAGAAATCTGTTTAATCATCAATGTTCTTCATCACATATTACTAATAGACAAAGACATTAATAAGATCCTCCATGTAAAATATCACATACTAAAAAAAAGTAGTAAATTAATGAACAAGTTTAGATTCATAACCTAATTTACAGGACTATAAAAGTAAATCTTGTCAGTTTACGTCATGATTGGTGTCTTTGGTCATTGTTCTGTTTCATTTTTAACAGGAGAATCTTTCAAAAAGAAACGAGGATTCTATTCAAATTAAAAGCCACATGACACCAGAACCAGAACCAGTGAAGATGTAGAAACGAATAAAGTCCCAAAATAGAGAAATTAGAGGAGCTGCCTTTTCATACAGAGACACCAGCAGTGAAGCATGAAGAGGTTTTTGTACGACGTCTCAGTTACACTCCATCACTGTGGTGGACGTTCGGTGGCGGCACCAAGCTGGAACTTGGCAGTAAGTAAAAATTTGTTCTACTTTAATGTGGTTTGTTTATTTATGTGTTTCCTGTTTAAAATTAATAATGAATAAACAGAAAAAATATATTTATTATACATATAGTTTGATGCTTTATTACTAAAACTAATACTTCAGTAAGAGTTTTGAGATGAAGATATAGTCAGTGTGTTTTCATGCGTTAAAATTTCGAAAATAATTTCCTGAATCATGTAAAAAGTGTAAATTATAAATACATATTTTAAACCTGTTCACTACAGTTCCTCAGATAGGAGTGATCTGGTTTATGCTTTTATGTATCTGTGTATTAATAGAATCAACATCCCCTTATAAGCAGGAGTGAAAGTAGTTTTAAATTATTGATGGTTAAACAACAACAAGCTTCACAATATATCTAATAAGTTAATATTTTATGTATTAAATATATTTAATAAGACAGTAAATGATTTTCTGGAGGAACATCTGACATAAACTGGTAGTAATGAAAGGCAGCTCAGCTCCGTCCAGCTCGGACGCTTCAGAAGTGCTTCAGAAGGTAGTTTCAGATGACAGAACGTTATCTGGTGTGTTTGCTTGTTGAATGTGTGACTCTGACTGGTTTGGATTGTGGGTTTTGGCAGCTGCTTTCCCCTCTTTCCAGTACTGTGTACCAGCATTTAATCTTTTACTGGTAAACAGTACCAGACTGGACCCGTCTACTTACACACCTGATAATAAGTGAAATTATATGAACAAAATGTAAATCCATCTGACACTCTTAGAAATAAATGTCGTAGTAAAATCATTTGTCTTTATCTAATTTGGCTGAACCTGCATGTTTCACATTTACAGATCAGATCTAATGTGAGAAAATCAGCAATTACATTACGAAAGTAAAGATGAATTGTAATTATTTTAAAACCTCTAGTGCAGAGACCCCAGTGTATGTTTTATGATTGTGGAGATTATGGTGAGGTTATATGATGAGACGTGTCTACATCAGAAACACTTCATAACTTCAATATTTATTGATCTAAATTGTCCTGTTTTCTTTCCCAGCAATCACCCGTCCTACACTGACAGTCCTCCCCCCATCTATAGACGAGGTGTCCAGTAAGGGTTCCGCCACGCTGGTGTGTCTGGCCAAGGAGGGCGCCCCCTCTGGCTGGAGTCTGAGCTGGAAGGTGGATGGGAGCAGTAAGAGTGGGGAGGTCGGTCGTGGGGTCCTGCAGAAGGATGGCCTGTACAGCTGGAGCAGCACCCTGACTCTCAGAGCCACCGACTGGAACACGGTCACCTCAGTCACATGTGACGCCACCTACAGCTCCCAGCCTGCTGTTACTGGGACACTGAGGAGAAGCAACTGTTCTGAGTAGAACCTGCTCACCCCTCACAGCAGCTACCTGCTCTTTAGTCTTCTGTCTTTATTACTGATCACTTCATGAATTCACAATTTAAACCAAGTCTTCTTACGTGCTCTCTTATTGGTAGACTCTGATGTTTTATGCAATAATAAAAGTTTTACCTTCTTCATGCCTGAAACAATGCCAATCTCCCTGTAAATCTAATTCAGGACAAATATTGAAATGACTCAGTTTCCAAAATGCTGACATTTTTCATATGTTAAATAAAAATGACAAAAATTAATAATTAAACTGGAACATGTAGCCTACACAGAAATCTGTAGAATAAGTACAACACAGCAGCAGATCCTCCTCGTCTTCAAACTGTCCTGCTTAGTTCTGTCCATTTGGACTGATGAACATCTGCACTCAGAACCACCCAACTGTACCAATGCAAATATGATTCTCAGTCTGTGTATCACAGCAGCTGTAATGGAAATTATTAAACTGTTATAGAATATACAATTTATGTTTTCAACAAAAACTAAGCAAATTAACTAATTCATTCATTTAACTAATTAACTAATTCATTTCATATTAAAATATGAAAAAACTTTTTGTAATTGAATTAAGTGCTGAAAATAAGCAATAGTTGGCATGGTGTTTAGTTTTATATATATAAGTAATTTAAACTTATTTTTTATATTCTTAAATAGAAATATAGATGAGGTGAATATATCTTTAAGAAAAGATTTACCCTCATGGATGGGGGACGGCCTTGTCATTGTCACCCTGTGTAACCAGGCCTGGTGTGAAGACTGCTTACTGAAACGCACCTTTCATTTTCAATAACTAACATCAATTAATGCTTACTGCTACAGAGGGCTAGAAAATAAATGTTTTAAATTTAAATACAAACTTATTTTTTTACCTTAAGATTAAAGTTACCCCATTTACATTTAAGGCATTTGGCAGACACCCTTATTCAGAGTGACTTACAACATGCTTTCAAGTTACCATCGATGAAGTGAACAGTTCTGGTTCATTAGGACCCTCAACTATGATTACAATCTTTTTATTCACTCTGTTGTAGATTCTGTACATAAGTTAGAAAACAAGAAAGTTACAAGTTAATCTAAATATTCTCTAAAGAGGAAGGTCTTGAGCTGCCATTTGAAAGTACTCAGTGACTGAGTTGTTCTGACCTCGAGGGGAAGTTCATTCCACCACCGAGGGGCCAAGACGGAGAAGAGTCTAGATGAATGTCTTCCTTTTACATTCAGAGATGGAGGGACCAGGCGAGCAGTACTGGAGGCTGTCAGCATTTTGATGAACTGATGTCAGCATTTAGAGGAACTGAAAGTCAATGACAAGGCTGTCCCCCATCCATGAGTGTAAAGTTTCCATTATTTTCGATAATATATATTCTGTTCATCTATATTTCTATTTAAGAATTCTGAAAATGCTTGAATGAATCATTTGCACAAAGCAAAGCATCATGTCCAACTTCTGCTTAATTTTAACATTTAATTAAATTACAAAAAAAGTGTTCTTTAAATCTTTTACTTTATATTTTAATAAAATTATGAAAAGATAAAGTGTATATTCTATGATAATAATTCCTACTACAGCTTCTGTGATGCACAGTGTTGTTATAGCAGGATACAGACTTTATGAGTTTTAATTACAGCCTCAAGCCTTTTTGAATATGATGCCACAGGCTTGGCACACCTCGCTTGGCCAGTTTGGCCCATTTCTCTCACAGCAGCAGATCCCCCTCATCTTGAAACTGTCCTGCTCAGTTCTGTCCATTGGGACTGATGAACATCTGCGCTCAGAACCACCCAACTGTACCAATGCAAATATGATTCTCAACTCATGAACTCTGTATCCTGCTATAACCACACAGTCTGTGCATCACAGCAGCTGTAATGGGAATTATTATTATCATAGAAGATGCACTTTATCTTTTCAACAAAATAAGCAAATATTCTGATGCCCAATATTTGGGATTCTAGCCCACTTTTCTCCTGCTGCTGCTCTGTTCTGGTTTTGGATCCTGGACTGTAACTAATGCTAGCCACTAGAGAGCGCTAGAAAATCAATTGCAATACAAAACTTTTTTGTAATTTATGTTCAGATTAAGGTGACCGGGTTGTTCATGTCAAGAAGGACAGTATTTGTAAAATACCATTTTAAATAATAGTTTCTGAACTTCACATCAGCACAAAGTTCTTGCTGTGCTGTGATTGGTCAGTGTCTTGCATGCGTCTCTCAAGTCACAGTAAAAGTGAAGTGATTGTCAATGTGAAACACAGCACAGCACACGGTGACACAACAAAACGGGTCCTCTGCTTTTAACCATCACCCTTGGTGAGCAGTGGGCAGCCATGACAGGCGCCGGGGAGAAGTGTGTGGGGACGGTGCTTTGCAAAGGTCAACTGCATTAGCTGGGAATTGAACTCGGGTCAACTGCTTGGGAAGCAGCTATACTCACCACTACACCACCAAATGTTAATGTAAGACAGCAGCAAGTTTTTCAATCCAGGAAACAAACCAGTCAAACTACAAGAATAACTGAACTATTTAGCCAAGCAGACGACACCTTCAGTTTTTGAGTATTTTGTAAAACGTGAAGAAGCTGAAAGTTTCCTCCCTGACATGAATCTGGTCATCCAGCAACAGCAGCAGCAGCATGATTTACATAGAGGGGACACTTTGCATTGTCACCACATGCCTCAGTGCTCTCACAGAGTTTATAGCGGATTTAGGTGACGCACTTTCATGCTTCACAACAACAGAAATGATCACAATGACGTTCATCATTGTTTTCTGGGTGTTTGCTCTGTGTGTACAAGGTAAATTACATTTAATACAGGAATAAATATTTGTAAACTGAGCATTTAATTTTTTATACTTTTCTAAAAAGTTTTGTTTGATTCTATTTTTCAGAGGTCAGTGGGCAGGTTACTGTAACACAGACTCCCAGAGAAAGAACTTTTCAGCCACAAGATACAGTCGTTCTGAACTGCAGAATCAGCTCTGGGATTTATAGTAACTACTTTGCCTGGTACCAGCAGAAACCTGGAGAAGCTCCTAAACTCCTCATCTATTATATTAATAGCCGATACACTGGGACTCCAGAGCGGTTCAGTGGCAGTGGATCTAGAGGTGGATCTGATTTCACTCTGACCATCAGCAGCATTCAGGCTGAAGATGCAGGAGATTATTACTGTCAGAGTTATCTTCACCAGACCACAGGCAGACAGATTGTGTAAAAAATGGAGGAAAGTCAAGACCCTTGTTAACCTCCTAAGGAGTTGGGGTCTTGAAAATAATTGTAGAATCGTATAATCGATGCACCGCGATGCAGATGTGCATTGATATTGCATCGATGCAGTGCAGAACATTATCGTTCATATCATAATGACGTTGCTTGGTGATGTTCTGGGGGCGGAATAAAAATTCTTCTTTAAAATTAGTGCCGGTAGTGACTGTGGTGGCCTTATCTACAGAGTACAGCGCCACTCCGGGTCGCCTGTGACGTATTTTGGTGCAACCAAAAGAATTAAAGCGGGGGAGTTTTGAAACCACTTTGAAACACACTCGAAGCGGTATTGGAGGAAAAGCTGATCTTTCACTGAGTGTCCAGAGATCTACAACGTGACATTATCGTCTTACCAGGAGTTTAGAAAAACACACCCTTTTCCCACTGAGCCCCGCAGCCTGTTCGGCCTGAAAAATGACACCATGGACGTCTGAACCAGGCGTTTTTCTGCCGTTTGTGGCATCAGGGGAGAGCAGACTGGAACGGTATTAGACAATCAAATAAATGATTGTGTTATAAATCAAGTTTATAGTTAAATCAAATTTTTTACAATTCCAAATGTTACTTCATTTAATCTTGACAATAGAGGCCTTGAATGGAATCTTTGTATTGTTCTCTTTTGAAAGTGATTGCCTGTAACTTGTTTCAAAAGAAAACGTCTAATTTCTATGCTGTGACTGAGACGATAAAACACTAAAAATTGACATTTACTTATTCACTGTTGATTTTTATTAAAGTAGAACAATAATGTCGGTTCAATTCTTTACCTTCTGTCACTGCAGTGAAATTAGTTATTTAGTTTTGAAAAGTTACTAGTGGTTACAGGCTGCCATCTTGGACGAGAATAATAGCAAATCAAAGCGTCCACACATGCGTACGACTCTTGTATTGGAAAACATTAACTCTTGCATTGAAAAATATCATGTGATCATTTCGAAAATGTATGGCGAAAATCGATATCGAGGCACTGATAATCGTAATTGAATCGTAAGACCAGTGAATCGTAGTCCTGACAAAGCTTGTAATAGTAAGCAAGGTCACAAAGGACCCCGGGGTAACTTCTAATCAACTGAAGGCCTCTCTCACACTGGCTAATGTCCAACATCAGGAGAACATTGAACATCAGTGGTTTGCATGGCAGGGATGGAAAGAGAAAAAGAACATTGTTGCTTGTCTGCAGTTTGCTTAAGATCACATGGACAAGCTAGAAGGCTCTTGGAAAAATGTTTTGTGGATGTGTTATGGAACTTATTTCAATCACCGAGCATCTGAGGAGTCACAATGAGAAACAGTTAAATAAATTTAGTCAGGCTTTATTTACATGCGCGCATGGGAACTCGCTATACAAATCTTCAAAAGTCTGAACACAGTGACGTGTATATGTATATGGACAAGTGATTTCGCAACTGGTGTTTTTCTGCTTGTCTGTACCAAGCAGCCATGATCTCATACATCCTTAGAGATAAAACTGCACGTTACGTTGGCTCTGCATGAGAAATACTTAAACACTAACTGGCCCCATTATTACTAGACATGTATAATGAATCTTTTGACTCCTGCTGCCTTCCTCAAACCCTTTCACAAGGCAACACCTCACTGCTTTTGAAAAAGGGCAAAGATCCTTTGTGTTGTTCGTCCTACCGCCCAATCAGCTTGTTGAATGCTGAATTTACCCTTCAGAGCATCTCTGTGTCTATTAATCCGAGATAGACACTCTTTCTCTAACCTTAGATGTCTGTTTAATTCAATTTATAACACTCCGGATCCCTCAGCTCAGGAGGCCTTCATATCACTGGATGCTGAAAAGGCTTTTGATAGGGCCATTCCACTCTATCTTTTTTATACACTGGGAAGATTTGGTTTAAAAAAAAACTTCATTTCATGGATTAAGATACTTTACTCCTCACTGCAAGCATCTGTTAGAACAAATAATACTCAATCTGAATATTTCCCCCTTTATCGTTTGACTAGACAGGATTGCCCCTTAATCCCATTATAATTGCATTTGCAGTTGAACCTCTTTCAATTGCACTTAGGTCTGACACTCAGATTACTAGAATTGTTAGGAATGGGCGGGAAGTGAGAATGTCCCTTTATGGAGATGATCTCTTGGTATATATCTCTAACCTACCGGTCTCAATCCCTGCTGCTCTTACTACCCTTTAATCATTCTGTCTGATTTCTGGTTTAAATTGAATTTGAATAAAAGTGAATTATTTCCCATTAGTATTGCTGCTAAGAATTACCCTCTTTATAGCTTACCCTTCAAAATTGATATCAGATACCATATCTTGGTATCTGTGTCACCACGAAATTTGAGGATCTTTTAAAGGCTAAGTTTGTTTCCTTGCTGTCTAAGGTCAGAGAGGATTGTGAAGGGTGGTCCTAAGTCTAGAGGTCTCAGAAACGCAACAAGGGTGTGGAGAGGAGGATGTCCACTGTTACACACTCACCAGCAAACAAAGCGTACAAACAGTGCTTTTATTCACAGTGAGCTAACAAGTACAATAAAACAGTAGACTCAACACAGCTAACCAACATTAAAACAGCCTAAAGGAAGGGATGGTCCAACTCAAACACACACAAGTTAACAAAAAGGACACATAACAGGCTAACAGCTAACAGGCTAACACAGGCAAACAACAAAAGGTCTATCACACAAAGCAACAAGACACACAAATGAGATCCCCAACGGAGCTCCATGCAGATCTCCGTGGACCCTGGGCACCTCCCGAAAGCATAAGGGCCTAGCAGACCCTGGGGACCTCCCGAACACAATCCGAATTCTCTTTATATAGGTGGAGGTGACCAATGGCAGATGGAGCTGGTAGGCCTCAACTCCTCCCACGAAGTCAACCTAAAAGAGACAGGACACACAAAAACACAGCCAGACACACAGAACATGTGGGAGAATACGTCCAGGGACGTAACACCACCAAATATCAACACTTCGGTTGATCCAAAAGTGCAAAAGATAAAGCATTCCCCCCTCAAATGCAATAGCTAATATCTGTACTATTCAATGAGGAATCTCTAATCTCTCATCAAAGATTACAAAAGGTCCAAAAACAAGCGGTGTAAAGCAAAACCGTGTACACTTACATTACTCCAATTTCTAACTCATAAGCAAAAGTGCCAAACGAATGCAGAAGGAGAACTAACGAATGTCCACAAAAATTCTACAACACAGTGACCACACACAAAATGTATCTTGTGCTAACTTTAGACCCACTCCTTTGTGCTCAAACAGATCAACTGCCCCACACAAACTTGTACGGCAAAAAACAAAAAGCTGAATACTAACAACCACCCAAACCTACACAAACACAGAAGCAAAATTGTAAATCCGGTCCTAAACCTGCCTAACACAAGCTACCTTAACCTACCTGCTCTTCGGAGGGTACCGATTGGAGGCAACTTTGAACGCCGAACATCACCCCGGCAGACTCAAGCTGAGGCTGTTCGTGTGACGGCGTACCCCCACCCGGAGTAGCTCCAAAAGAAAGGAAGGAAAAATAACAAAAGTGGTGCTCTTCAGGGAGGGCATTGCCACAGCAAAGACCCCAAGAGACACCGTAACGTACCGGATATACGATTCTGATCACAAACACCAAGTCACAAAGTCAACCTAAAAGAGACAGGACACAAAAACACAGCCAGACACACAGAACATGTGGGAGCATACGTCCAGGGACGTAACATCCATTCGTAATCTGTCCCTGACTGTACGTGTTAATATGGTGAAAATGACTATTCTACCACATTTTTATTACTTATTTCAATGCATACCAATATTTCTTTGTCAGTCTTTTTTATAGAAAGTTGACTCTGGAATAAGAAGGTTTTGAGACTACACAGACAGTACTTAAACATACCATGAAAACTTGGTTAGCCTTACCGCATTTTAGGTTTTATTATTGTGCATCTAATACTAGGATCCTCAAATACTTGCTTCAGATGCTCAAATGAATTGGTTAGCAACAGAAGCAAATTCGGTCAAACCTGTATCTCTGAAAGCTTTACTGCACCCTCCTATTCTGTCTTCCACTTTGCCTTATACCAAGAATATGATTGTTAAAACTTCTCTCAGAATTTGGGCTAAATTTAAACGTTACTTTGGGTTATTAAACTTCTTCCACCTATGCCCTGCTGGCTGCAAATCACCAGTTCCCTCCATCTTTGGTTGATGATCTGTTCTCTATGTGGTCAAATGCTGGCATTCACTGTTTTAAAGAACTATACATAGACAATGTCTTTGCCTCTTTCTCACAACTGCTTCATAAATATTCTCTTCCTCATCAGCATTTCTTTACATACTTGCAGGTGCGTAGCTTTGCTCTTCATACTTTTCCCACATTTCCCAGTCTAACCCCAGACTCTGTTTTAGATGACCTTCTTAAACCAACTCCATCAAAGGTCTGGTTTCTTACATTTATAATCAGATTTTTAATTTGTGCGCTAATTCACTAACCCCTCTGAAGACACTTTAGGAGGAGGATTTGGGACAGGAAATTCCTGATGAGATTTGGGAGGAGGTTCTGCTGCGAGTTCATGGATCATCTATTTGCGCTAGACTTAGCCTCATACAGTTTAAGATCTTACACCGTTCATATTACACTAAGGTGCGGTTGTCACAAATCTATGAGGGCGTCAGTCCATTGTGTGACCAATGTCAGCAGTCCTCTGCCAACATTATTCATATGTTCTGACTTTGCCCTTCTTTACACCAGAACTGGACTGAGATATTTGACATGTTGTCAGAATTTGTGGGGAAAAGAGTAGAGCCCAACTCGCTTGGGGGATTGTTTGGGGTTTTCTCCTCACCTCCTTCTGCGTCTGCCCATCAAAGGGATGTGCTGGCCTTTTACTACCTTACTGACGAGTCACCTAAAATGGTTTTCCAACAGTTTTGAAGGAGTTCCCAAAGGTGTTTAGCACTTGTTGGTCCCTTTGCCTTCACTCTGCGGTCCAGCTCACCCCAAACCATCTCGATTGGGTTCAGGTTCGTTGACTGTGGAGGCCAGGCCTCCACTTTTTGTTAAGTACATAACTCCGCATGTGAAAGTGAACGTGAAAAAGAAGTGATTGTCACTTGTGATACACAGCCGCACAGCACACGGTGCACACAGTGAAATTTGTCCTCTGTATTTAACCTGTAAGATGGGACATTTTTCAGGACCACGATACTTCTGCAGCTTTTGTCATGTGGAGAGTCCAACACCTATTTGTTCTCCATGTCTTTGTCAAACAGCATTACAGAATTTAGCAGCCTTCCCCCGACCAAAAGTTTCGAAGCGTCGGCCATTTACTTCGGGATAGCCTGCTCTCTTTGTCTGCTCCAGACAGGAGACACCGGGGGCGTGACGACAAACAAATTCTGATTGGTCTGTTACAACTTCCTGGGTGTCAAATTTCTCTTGTGGTCTGGGGACTTCCATTTTCATTTTCCATTGAGAACTGAGGGGAAGTTTCCCATAAGACTGAGTCTTTTCTCTCTACCCATCACGTTCCCCTCTAGCTCTGGTGATAAAATGGAGGACGCAGGTTGAAATGAGTATTTTATTAAAACTCAGGGAAGTTGAAATGAAATAACAAATGTCCTTGATCGTAGTGCCACGTCTCTCCTCTAGAGGTCTTGCACAGGCCTCGAACCGGCGTCTCAATGTTCCTTGTCTTCGCTTAGACCCGGGCGTGCTTTTATCACCATGCGCTGGATTCAAACCCAGACCCTCCGTACACAGCGTGAGCGTCTTTGCTTGTTGCGCCACTCACGCACCGGTATGTTGCCTGGGATACACAGCATCCGGGAGTTCTGCACAGAGAATGCTGGATACAAGCACACACACAGAGAGAGCAGGGGAGACCCTGGAGCTGCGGAGTGGCAGAGCTGTAGCGAGCCCAGAGGGGAGAGTAGAGGTCCTGTCCTACCGTGGGGTTCACTGTCATTACAGACAACATGCAGTGCAGCGATAAACTCAGGTTGTGTGAGGGAGACCAAACGCAGGATTAAAGGAACCGGCTGGTTATAAAGAGGAGTGGACAGACCCATTACCGCTAAACTAACCAATCACCGATCAGAAGTCATTATCCCGCTAAGCACCCGTGATTACCAACACTAACCTGTGATGAAGAACAGGTGGGAAAAATCAGGGTGCTAGTGAGCCCCGGAAGAACACACACTAATACATGGGAGAGTTCGACCGCTGGGGGCGTGGCAGGAATGTTACACTACCTATTTTTCTCCTGGATCAGGGGATGTCTCTGAAGCTTGGTTCAGGCTTATCTGTCTTTTTTCTATCTTTTCCTCCTGTCTTTCATTTTGGTTTTCTCTGTAACATTGGTACCTGTTTTACATACAATATTCACATGTAACTGCAATAATAATTTACTGGTGTTAATAAATTAGAAACTGTCCATTCTCTCAACCTCAATTGTGCCATGCCTCTTTCTGCCAGGTAACATCAAGTTGGAGTGGTTTGAATACAGTGCTTTTGAGTGTTTAGAGAGAGTTTTTTTATTCCATTCTCCACAGTTTTACAAACCCATCACCCTGAGTGAGCAGTGGGCAGCCATGACAGGTGCCCGGGGAGCAGTGTGTGGGGACAGTGCTTTGCTCAGTAGCACCTCAGTGGCACCTTGGCGGATTCAAACTGGCATCCTTCTGATTATGGGGCCGCTTCCTTAATCGCTAGGCCACCACTGCCCATGTGTTCATTCATAGTTTTGATACCTTCAGTGAGAATCTACCAATGTAAATCGTCATGAACATAAAAAACACATTGAATGAGAAGGTGTATCCAAACTTTTGGACTGTACTGTAGGTGTGCCTGTGGCATCATATTTAAAAAGGCCTGAGGCTGTAATTGGCTGTAATTGCTGCCAAAAGCTGCATCAACAAAATATTGAGCAAAAGCTGTGAATAATTATGTAGATGTGATTTCTCAGGGTTTTTTTCTATTTTAAGAAGATTGACAACCTCAAGTAAACTTTTTTCACATTATCATTATGGGGTGTTGTCTGTAGAATTTTGACGGGGAAAAAAGCCTTTAATCCTTTTTTGGAATAAGGCTGTAACATAACAAAATGTGGAAAAAGTGATGCACTGTGAATGCTTTCCAGACGCACAGCATATTCCTAATAGACAGAGAAGAAAAAGATTCTCAATTATCACATAATTAGAGAACAGCATATTCAATTAATAAACAAGTTTAGATTAATTTACTGGACAAGAAAATTAAAACCTGTCAGTTTACGTCATGATTGGTGTCTGTGGTCATTTTTCTGTGTGTCATTTTTAACATCTTTCAAAAAGAAACGACGATTCTATACAAATTAAAAGCCACATGACACCAGAAGCAGAACCAGCGAAGATGTAGAAACTAATAAAAGTCCCAAAATAGAGAAGCTGCTGTTTCCTACAGAGACACCAGCACTGAAGCATGAAGAGGTTTTTGTACGACGTCTCAGTTACACTCCATCACTGTGGTGGACGTTCGGTGGCGGCACCAAGCTGGAACTTGGCAGTAAGTAAAAATTTGTACAGTTTGTATTTTCTGATTTGTTTTCTGATTAAAATTAATAATGAATTAATGGTTAAACAACCACAAATCCATCTGACACTCTTAGAAATAAATGTTGTAGTAAAATCATTTGTCTTTATCTAATTTGGCTGAACCTGCATGTTTCACATTTACAGATCAGATCTAATGTGAGAACATCAGCAATTAAATTACGAAAGTAAACATGAACTGTAATTATTTCAAAACCTAAAGTGCAGAGACCCCAGTGTATGTTTTATGATTGTGGAGATTATGGTGAGGTTATATGATGAGACATGTCTACATCAGAAACACTTCATAACTTCATTATTTATTGATCTAATTTGTCTTGTTTTCTTTCCCAGCAATCACCCGTCCTACACTGACAGTCCTCCGCCCATCTAAAGACGAGGTGTCCAGTAAGGGTTCCGCCACGCTGGTGTGTCTGGCCAACAAGGGCGCCCCCTCTGGCTGGAGTCTGAGCTGGAAGGTGGATGGGAGCAGTAAGAGTGGGGAGGCCGGTCGTGGGGTCCTGCAGAAGGACGGCCTGTACAGCTGGAGCAGCACCCTGACTCTCAGTGACACCGACTGGAACACGGTCACCTCAGTCACCTGTGACGCCACCTACAGCTCCCAGCCTGCTGTTACTGGGACACTGAGGAGAAGCAACTGTTCTGAGTAGAACCTGCTCACCCCTCACAGCAGCTACCTGCTCTTTAGTCTTCTGTCTTTATTACTGATAACTTCATGAATACACAATTTAAACCAAGTCTTCTTACGTGCTCTCTTATTGGTAGACTCTGATGTTTTATGCAATAATAAAAGTTTTATCTGTTCCATCACGAACCTGCTTCTTCGTGCCTGATCTTTCATGTAAATATTCATAAGGAAAAACATGAATGCAAATCTTGGCTGTAAAACTAATTCTGGAAAAATATTGAAATGACTTTCAGTTCCTCAAAATGCTGACAGACGTTAAATAAAAATGACAAAAATGCATCATTAATCTGGAACATGTAGCCTACACAGAAATCTGTAGAATAAATACACCACAGCAGCAGATCCCCCTCGTCTTCAAACTGTCCTGCTCAGTTCTGTCCATTTGGACTGATGAACATCTGTGCTCAGAACCACCCAACTGTACCAATGCAAATATGATTCTCAACTCATAAACTCTGTATCCTGCTATAACTACACAGTCTGTGCCTCACATCAGCTGTAATGGGAATTATTAAACTGTTATAGAATATACAATTTATCTTTTCAACTAAGGAAGCAAGTGACAAATTTCATCATTTAATTAAAAAATGAAAAAATTCAATATATATAAAACCAAGTACCATGTCTACTTTTGCTTATTTTCAGTACTCAATTCAATTCCAAAAAGGTGAGCAGTGGGCAGCCATGACAGGCACCGGGGAGAAGTGTGTGGGGACGGTGCTTTGCAAAGGTCAACTGCATTGGCTGGGAATCGAACTCGGGTCAACTGCTTGGGAAGCAGCTATACTCACCACTACAAGCTATACTCACCACTACTTGTCCTGCTGTAAGACAGCAGGACAAGTTTTTCAAGCCAGGAAACAAACCAGTCAAACTACAAAAATAACTGAACTATTTAGCCAAGCAGAGGACACCTTCAGTTTTTGAGTAGTTTGTAAGACGTGAAGAAGCTGAAAGTTTCCTCCCTGACATGAATCTGCTCGTCCAGCAACAGCAGCAGCAGCATGATTTACATAGAGGGGACACTTTGCATTGTCACCACATGCCTCAGTGCTCTCACAGAGTTTATAGCGGATTTAGGTGACGCACTTTCATGCTTCACAACAACACAAATGATCACAATGACGTTCATCATTGTTTTCTGGGTGTTTGCTCTGTGTGTACAAGGTAAATTACATTTAATACAGGAATAAATATGTATAAACTGAGCATTTAATTTTACTAATTTAATACTTTTCTCTAATGTTTTGTTTGATTCTATTTTTCAGAGGTCAGTGGGCAGGTTACTGTAACACAGACTCCCAGAGAAATAACTTTTCAGCCACAAGATACAGTCGTTCTGTCCTGCAGAACCAGCTCTGGGATTTATAGTGACCGTCTTGCCTGGTACCAGCAGAAACCTGGAGAAGCTCCTAAACTCTTCATCTATTATATTAATAACCGCTACACTGGGACTCCAGAGCGGTTCAGTGGCAGTGGATCTAGTGGTGGATCTGATTTCACTCTGACCATCAGCAGCATTCAGGCTGAAGATGCAGGAGATTATTACTGTCAGAGTTTTCATGTTATCAGTAGCAGCTATGTGTTCACACAGTGATACAGAGTCGTACAAAAACCTCCCTCAGTCAGACTGTACAGTGACTGCACTGCTGCAGCTGCTCCTACTGCAGGTGCTGCTGAGAGAGGAACATCTCATGTTCTGTGCTATGAATTCACTTCTTGTGCAGGTCTATCTATCAACGTCTGCTTTCTACAGTGTATCATGGCATGATCAAGGTCTTCAGAAAAAGACTGATTGATGCTCATCTGGCTGGAAAAAGTTTTCAAATCCATCTCTAAAGAGTTTGCACTCCACCAATTCACAGACAGACAGATTGTGTACAAATGGAGGAAATTAAAGACACTTATTACCCTCCCAAGAGTGGTCAACCAACAAAGATCATTCCAAGAAGAAAGCATGTAATAGCAAGCAAGGTCACATAGGACACCGGGTAACTTCTAAGCAACTGAAGGCCTCTGTTACACTGGCCAATGTCATTGTTCATGAGTCCAGCATCAGGAGAACACTGAACATGGTTTGCATGGCAGGGATGGAAGGAGAAAAAGAACATTATTTTTTGTCTGCAGTTTGCTAAAGATCACATGGACAAGCCAGAGGGCTCTTGGAAAAATGTTTTGTGGATGCTTAGACCAACTTGATTTAAATGCAAAGCATTATGTTTGAAGGAAAAGAAACCATGTTGCACCTTTGTCAGCACTTGTAACAGAACAATACAGACACACTCCGGCATCTGCACACTTTTTGTGCAGGTTTTGCTGCATCTGGGTCAGGACTGTTTGTGTTCATTGATAATTCACAGAGAATGCTAGAGGAAAATGTCAGAGCATCGGTCCATAAACCAAATCTCAAAAAAACGACCCTAAACACAGAAGTTGTGGTTGGATGACATTTTGGACATTCTTTATTCATGGCTATGTTCTTAAGCAAAATTGTGAGTGAGCCCACTCCCGGGGATGAGAAGCAGCCCCACACATGAATGGTCTCAGGATGCTTTACTGTTGGCAAATGACTGATGGTAGCGCTCACCTTTTCTTCTTCAGACAATCAGGGATGTCAGTCAGGGATGAGCGGGGGTCAAACGTTTAGCAAGATTGATCTTAATCAGGTTTACCTGAAAATGCATGTGGAATAACAGTTATGTGAAATGTTAACCACAAAACACCCACAAGAGGCTTCTCAGATATCCCAGACTGCCCTTTGGCACCACCTCAGCTCCGGCAACGTTCCAGCAGGCCATTGACCAAATCCTGAGTGGTCTAGCAGGAGTGCAATGCTACCTGGATGATATTTTATGTACAGGTACAGATGAGGAACACCTCCACAATTTGGATGCAATTCTACACAGACTGGTAGAATTTGGTTTGTGAGTTCTTAAAGAAAAATGTCTGATTTTCCAGCCATCTGTGAAATGTCAGTCAGCTGAGATCTTTATTTTATTTTTTCCTCTCCTCATATGTTCATATCTACTTCTCCTTTTCTCTCTCCTTTTCCTTCATGCCCCAGTCATTATTGTAGCAACTAAAATAAGAAATATAAATACATAATTATTTTTTTTAAAGGCAGTGAATGAGGACTGCACAGATACACATACACACTTTCATGTGTCAACTGTGTTACTGACAGGCAGGGGGAAAAAAAAAGACATTCAAAAATATTTTTTACTGATATTTTCAAAAACTCACATCCACTGTTTTTATTCCAGACTATTTATTTGTATATTGAGCATTTTATATTATACTGTCGGCGTATTGTCTGCTATTATATTTTTGCTACTCTTGTACACTTTCTGTCATGACTATGTAAATTCCCCCGTGTGGGACTATAAATGTTCATCTTATATTTTCTTACATTCCATTCAGAGATAACAAGTCAACATTAGTATTGTGTATTGAGTATAAGTATTGAGAATAAGTACATGAATTGAAAGGAAAGTTATACATATAAAAACTGTGGAGAATAGGCTAAAGAAAACTCTCTCTCTACACACAAAAGCACTGGCACCTCTTGCCATTTGACAAAGATATGGAAAACGGAGGTGTTGAATCTCTACGCAAAACAAAGGTGCTGAAACGTCAAGGCCCTGCGACTTCCAATCTTACACATACTTTGACGCCACTGGATGCTACGGGGTGCAGGTGCAGCTGAGGAGTGAGCCCCGATTGTGCCTGGCTGATTACCATCCGTGTGATTGGGGCTCCAAATGACCAGGCGACCATCTTAGATTCACATGCTGTAAGAGTAATGATAATGTTCACCATGAATCCAGCAGGTAAGAGAGAAGATGATGATGATGAATTTCCTTGTTGGTGAAGGTGTAGGATAAGCTGTGTGTCATGAACAATTATAATGAAATAAGTGTAGTGCATGCAAAACGTGAGGTTTTATTTATTAATAATAGAAAATCTGAGAAAGCACATATTCACAGCCTTTGCCATGAGGCTCAAAATTGAGCTGAGGTGCATCTTGTTTCTCCTGATCATCCTTGAGATGTTTCTGCAGTATAATTGGAGTCACCCTGTGGAAAAAACAGTTGACTGGACATAATTTGGAAAGACCCACAGCTGACAGTTCATGTCAGAGCACAAACCAACTATAAAGTCAAATGAATTGTCTGTAGACCTCCAAGACAGGATTGTCTCAAGGCACAAATCTGGAGAAGGTTACAGGACAACTTCTGCTGCTTTGAAGCACAGTCCAATGAGCACAGTGACCTCCATCATCAAGTTCAAAACCACCAGTACTCTACCTAGAGCTGGCTGGCCACCTAAACTGAGCAATCAGAGGAGAACATTGAGAAGAACATTGTAGAAGGACAACCTTCTCTGCAGCAATCCATCAATCAGGACTTTATGGTAGAGTGGCCCAGACTTGAATCCGATTTAACATCAAGGGAGAGATTTTAAAATGGCTGCACCAATACATCCCATCCAACCTGATGGATTTTGAGAGGTGCTGCAAAGAGAAATGGGCCAAACTGACCAAGGATAGGTGTGCCAAGCCTGTGGCATCATATTCAAAAAGGCCTGAGGCTGTAATTAAAACTCATAAACTCTGTATCCGACACAGTCTGAGCATCACAGCATCTGTAATGGGAATTATTATCATAGAATATACACTTTATCTTTTCAGCAAAAACAAGTGTGCCGGAGTTAAATGGTTACACTAGATTTATAAATGTATTTCTTCTTTTTTTTGTGTCTTTTATTTTCTTATTTTCTAAAGACTTTTATTTTGTTAACCTGTATTCTGATGTGGGTAAGGGAATTATAATGATAATCCGGGTGTTTGTTTAATTGTAGAATGTTAAAATGTGTTAATGTTTCTGGTTATGTTAAATATGTTTCTGTATTTTTGTTTGTTTGTCTGATTATTATAAAAAGTTATGTGGGTTCTAAAACTTGATCACCCCCGAAAAGTGGTTGCCCTTGGGTTAGTGGGTTGGAGACCCGGTTTAGCCCTCTTAGACACATGGCATGAGCTGTGAGAGGTGCGTGGGGTTTGTGTGTAAAAAGTTATTTCTTCTATTTTAATTTATGTACATATTCGGAATATTTTGCATGTGTGTTATTTTGTGAATATTTTTTTATGTTCTGTTATTACTGTATATTGTAGAGAAAGGTGCAGAGAGATGCAGTTTGTGATGCGATGTTCTGACGCGACCTTGCTTTTGTACAGGTATGCGGTATTATAAATTGTAAATACTTTATGTTAATGTTTAGTTCTCTTAGACACATGGCATGAGCTGTGAGAGAGAAAGGTGCAGAGAGACGCAGTTTGTGACGCGATGTTCTGACGCGACCTTGCTTTTGTACAGAATACACTTTGCACAGAAAATTTCTTGGGTGTCAGCTCGTCTATTATGGTTCAAGAAAAGAAATCAAAAAAATTACACAACGCAGAAGAAGAACCGCTACACAAGCAAATGACAAATTACATAATTTAATTAAAACATGAACTAAAAGATTTAGAGAACACTTTTTGTAATTTAATTAAATGTTAAAATTAAGAAAAAGTGCATTGATTAATGCATTTAATTAATTCAATCATTATCAGAATTCTTAAATAGAAATATAGATGAACAGAATATATCTTTTAGAAAAGAATAGAAACTTTATACTCATGGATGGGGGACAGCCTTGTCATTGTCACCCTGTGTAAATACATAAATACATTTTTCTTAACTTTGTGGTCAGATTAAGTTGACCAGATTGTCCATGACAAGGAGGACAGTATAAATAAAAGTAAAATACCATTTCAGTTAACAAGACCTGAATTAGACACTTCAGCACAGAGATCTTGCTGTGCTGTGATTGGTCAGTGTCTTGCATGTGTCTCTAATTTTAATGTAAGACAGCAGGAGTTTTTCAATCCAGGAAAAAAAAACAGTCAAACTACAAGAATAACTGAACTATTTAGCCAAGCAGAAGACACCTTCACTTTTTGAGTATTTGTAAAACGTGAAGAAGCTGAAAGTTTCGTCTCTGACATGAATCTGCTCGTCCAGCAACAGCAGCAGCATGATTTACATAGAGGGGACACTTTGCATTGCCACCACATGCCTCAGTGCTCTCACAGAGTTTATAGCTGATTTAGGTGACGCACTTTCATGCTTCACAACAACAGAAATGATCACAATGACGTTCATCATTGTTTTCTTGGTGTTTGCTTTGTGTGTTCAAGGTAAATTACATTTAATACAGGAATAAATATTTATAAACTGAGCATTTACTAATTTAACTAATTTTTACTAATTTAATACTTTTCTCAAAAGTTTTGCTTGATTCTATTTTTCAGAGGTCAGTGGGCAGGTTACTGTAACACAGACTCCCAGAGAAATAACTTTTCAGCCACAAGATACAGTCGTTCTGAACTGCAGAACCAGCTCTGGGATTTATAGTAACGCGTTTGCCTGGTACCAGCAGAAACCTGGAGAAGCTCCTAAACTCCTCATCTATGCTATTAATAACCGCTACACTGGGACTCCAGAGCGGTTCAGTGGCAGTGGATCTGATTATGGATCTGATTTCACTCTGACCATCAGCAGCATTCAGGCTGAAGATGCAGGAGATTATTACTGTCAGAGTGTACACTATATCAGTAGCAGCTATGTGTTCACACAGTGATACAGAGTCGTACAAAAACCTCCCTCAGTCAGACTGTACAGTGACTGCACTGCTGCAGCTGCTCCTACTGCAGGTGCTGCTGAGAGAGGAACATCTCATGTTCTGTGCTATGAATTCTCTTTACTCAAAATTCTTGTGCAGGTCTATCTATCAACATCTGCTCTTTACAGTGTATCATGGCATGATCAAAGTTTTCAGAAAAAGACTGATTGATGCTCACACAGCTGGAAAAGGTTTCAAATCCATCTCTAAAAAGTTTGAACTCCACCAATCCACAGACAGATTGTGTACAAATGGAGGAAAGTAAAAAATTAGTGCCGGTAGTGACTGTGGCAACCTTATATACAGGGTACAGCGCCGCTCCGGGTCGCCTGTGACATATTTTTGTGCAACAAATAGAATCCAAGCGGTGAATTTTCATTCACACTCGAAGTGGGAATGGAGGAAAAGCTGATCTTTCTCTGACTGTCCAGAGATCTACAATATGACATTATCGTCTTACCAGTAGTTTAGAAATGGACCCTTTTTCACGCTGAACCGCAGCGTGTTCGGCCTGAAAATGGCTTTAGATTTTTTTGTGTCTGTGTTCAGTCCACGCTCACCTGATGCCACGGACATCTGAACCAGCCGTTTTTCTGACATTTGTGGTGTCAGGGGAGCGCAGACTGATCACATATCGTTTTTCAGCTCATTTGACCATATCGTCCACACAGTGTACAGTTCTCACACGTGTACAGTTCTCAATCTGTACACAGTCTAAATAGTCCCATCAGGGTGATGTGAAATAAGGTGTTTAGTTTAATTAAGTTGAATTAAAAAAACTTAATTCTGTAAAGAATACTGTTTTGACCTCAGATGTGACTATAACGTCAGGGTTGGATTTTAGTATTACTGTATCAATATTACTGTTCACTGTTTAAATTTGTGTCACAATGGCTGGACATGGAAGGAGGACGCATATGCACAACGTCACGAAACGGGGGTTTAATACATAACTGACCAGAACGAACATCACCAGACAATGACCCGACCAAATTTGGACAGGGCAGGGAGCACCTTGGCGGCCTACGAAAGCTACCGTGGGGTCAAGGAGACCCGTTGCACAGTTTGTGTGCTCCGAGACGAGGAGAGTTGTGCACTTCCCAGCGGGGCGAGCTGGAGACTGACGGAGTGACGGGTGCCTGTGGACGGCGGAAAGGATGCCGGTCCCCCACGGATGAGCCGTGCTTTAAGCACATAAGCACATAAAACAGTACGTTGGAAACACATAGACAAACATGTGTTGGACAAACCAAAACCAAACCCAAAGGGGGAGGAAGTTCATTAGGACAAGTGGCGGCTGTCCTGTTCCTGACAGAAAGCTTGAGAGCAGAAATTGCAATTTTATTTAGAGACAGAGCGAAAGCTCTGCTTCTCCAACAACAAACCCTGGATTATACCAGAAATTAAAGCCACCCTCAAGCATAAAAGGAGGGCCTTCAAAGCTGGAGACAAAGAGGAGCTAAAAAAGGGAAGCTGAGGAGCAAAGGGAGCTGAAAGGATTGATCAGGGAGGGAAAGGACAGCTAAAGGCAGACGATGGAGAACCAGCTACAACTCAACAATGTGAGTGAAGTATAGAGAGGCCTTAGAACCATCTTGTGCCACAGAGATCAAAACTCTGTGTCAGTAGGGGATGTGATGTGAGCAAATGAACTGAATCACTTCTTCAACGGTTTGATTCATCCAGAATGCAGTCTTCAACATCAGTTGCAGACACCCTCACCCCCACTGCTGTTCCACCTCATTCAGCTCAGCCACTTAAATCCTCCACCCTGCTCAGTGCACCTCATCCCCAACCATCCAGTGCACATCCAACACACATCCAGACTGTCTCTCTTAACCACCCAGGTAAGGAAGATACTGAGGAGGATTATAGGCATAAAACAGATGGTCCAAATGGCATCAGCTCAGGGGTCATCAGGTCTCATGCAGGTCAACTGTGTGCGGTGATGAAACACATTTTCAACCTGAGTCTCAAGCTGGGGAGAGTTCCGCAGCTCTGGAAAAACTCTTGTGTGTACCAGTGCCAAAGACTCCATGACCCAAAGACCTCCGCAGTTACTGACATCCCTGATGAAGACTCTAGAGCTGCTGGTCCTGGCTCAGCTTTGGTCCCTGGTGAACTCATCATTGGACCCACTTCAGTTTGCTTACCAGCCTGGCACAGGTGTGGATGATGCCATCATTCACCTCCTACATTGTTCCCTCTCTCTGACCACTGGGAGCGCTGTGAGAATCATGTTCTTTGAACACCATCCTTCCCACAATCCTGAGGGACAAGCTGGAGGACACAGGAGTGAATACTGAGTGAATACCTGGATACTGGACTACCTCACCAACCAACCACAGTACAGTGGGTACAGAAAGTATTCAGACCCCCTTAAAAGTTTTCAGATATATTTCATACTGCTGCCATTTTCTAAAATCATTGAAGTTCATTTTTTCTTCATTAATGTACACACAGCACCCCATACTGACAGAAAAACACAGAATTGTTGACATTTGTGCAGATTTACTAGCAAAAAAATAAAATTTCACGTGGTCCTAAGTATTCAGACTCTTTGCTCAGTATTTAGTAGACACCTTTTGATCTAATGCAGCCAGGAGTCTTTTTGGGAAAAGTTTTTCACACCTGGATTTGGGGATCCTCTGCCATTCCTCCTTGCAGATCTTCTCCAGTTCTGGCAGGTTAATTGGATGGTAAATGATGGTGGACAGCCATTTTTAGGTGTCCCTAGAGACGCTCAATTGGGTTTAAGTCAGGGTTTTGGCTGGGCCATTCAAGAACAGTCACAGAAATGTGGTAAAGCCACTCTTTCATTATTTTAGCTTTGTGCTTAGGGTCATTGTCTTGTTGGAAGGAAAACCTTCAGCATAGTCTCAGGTCCTGAGCTCTCTGGAGAAGGTTTTCATCCAGGATATCCCTGTACTTGGCCGCATTCATCTTTCCCTCGATTGCAACCAGTCGTCCTATCCATGAAGCTGCAAAACACCCCCATGGCATGATGCTGCTGCCACCACCATGCTGTACTGTTGCGACTGTGTTGGACAGGTGATGAGCAGTGCCTGGTTTTCTCCACTTACTGTTTAGAATTAAAGCCAAGAAGTTCTATCTTGGCCTCATCAGACCAGAGAATCTTATTTCTTCAGGCAGTTCCTTTGACTTCATGATTCTCATTTGTATTCAGTCAATATTAGTATTGTGTCATTTCACAGAAAACCTGATGACATTGAGATTAGTCATGAAGCACAAATCATTAAAAGCTTACTGAATGTATGAAAATAAAATGATTGTGATCGTGAAACACACAAGCACAGCACACAGTGACACAACAAAATGTGTCCTCTGCTTTTAACCATCAATCTTGGTGAGAAGTGGGCAGCCATGACAGGTGCCCGGGGAGCGGTGTGTGGGGACGGTACCTTGCTCAAGGGGACCTCAATGGCAAATTGGATTTGAACCTGCAACCTTCCAATTATGAGAACACTTCCATAGGGACAGTGGTGGCCTAGCGGTTAAGAAAGCAGCCCAGTAATTGAAGGTTGCCGATTTGAATCCCAATCTGCCAAGATGCCACTGATGTGCCACCGTCCCCACACACTGCACCCCGGGCACCTGTCATGGCTGCCCACTGCTCACCAAGGGCGATGGGTTAAAAGCAGAGGACACATTTTGTTGTCTCTTCAGCCTGGACCCCACCAATGGTCAGACTGAATTCATCACCAGATCCACTGCCACAGGTGGAGTCCCAGGCTGGAGGCGGTTAATATAGTAGATAAGAAGTTTAGGAGCTTCTCCAGGTTTCTGCAGGTACCAGGAGATACATTGTGGACTACACTCGCTAGTGATGTGTCCAGCACGTCTGCAGCTGATCTTCACTGTGTCTCCTAACTGAGCTGGACTTCATCCTGAGTCACAGTAACCTGTCCACTGGAATCTAATGAGGAGATAAAACATCACCTTACATCTTCTCATTCTGTAAAAATAATGTTCACCATGAATCCAGCAGATAAGAGAGAATATGAAGCTTGTGATGAAGATCATTGTTGATAAAGGTATAGAAGAAGCTGTGTGTCATGAACAACTAGTTATAATTAATTAAGTATAAATATGCAAAACCCCACCTCTATGTAAATCTGCAGTCATGTACTGATAAACATAAAGGATTATTTAATATTTTTATTTTATTTTATTACATATGTACTTCAAATAGAAATCTGTTTAATCATCATTGTTCTTAATCACATATTACTAATAAAAACAGACATTAATAAGATCCATGTAAAATACCACATACTGAAAATAAATAAATAAATTTACACGTTTTGATTCATAACCTAATTTACAGGACTATAAAATTAAATCTTGTCAGTTTACATCATGATTGGTGTCTTTGGTCATTGTTCTGTTTCATTTTTAACATGAGAATCTTTCAAAAAGAAACAAGGATTCTATACAAACTAAAAGCCACAAGAATAAAGTCCCAAAATACAGACATTAGAGGAGCTGCTGTTTTATACAGAGACACCAGCACTGAAGCATGAAGAGGTTTTTGTACGACGTCTCAGTTACACTTCATCACTGTGGTGGACGTTCGGTGGCGGCACCAAGCTGGAACTTGGCAGTAAGTAAAAATTTGTTCTACTTTGATGCGGTTTGTTTATTTATGTGTTTCCTGTTTAAAATTAATAATGAATAAACAGAGAAAAAAAATGTATTATACATCTAGTTTGATGCTTTATTACTAAAACTAATACTTCAGTAGAAGTTTTGAGATAATGATATAGTCTGTGTGTTTTCATGCATTAAAATTTCTACAATAATTTCCTGAATCATGTAAAAAGTGTAAATTATGAATACATAAAATATATTATAAACCTGTTCACTACAGTTCTTCAGATAGGAGTATCTGTGCTTCATTTATTTAAATCTAGTGCAGATTATGTTTTATTTCTGTGCGTTTTACTAGTATGTTTTAATATTACACTTGCTCTGGTTTATGCTTTTATGTATCTGTGTATTAATAGAATCAACATCCCCTAATAAGCAGGAGTGAAAGTAGTTTTAAATTCTTGATGGTTAAACAACAACAAGCTTCACACTTAATATATCTAATAAGTTAATATTTAATGTAAATGAAGACAGTAAATGATTTTCTGGAGGAACATCAGACATAAACTGGTAGTAATGAAAGGCAGCTCAGCTCCGTCCAGCTCGGACGCTTCAGAAGTGCTTGAGAAGGTAGTTTCAGGTGACAGAACGTTATCTGGTGTGTTTGCTTGTTGAACATGTGACTCTGACTGGTTTGGATTGTGGGTTTTGGCAGCTGCTTTCCCCTCTTTCCAGTACTGTGTACCAGCATTTAATCTTTTACTGGTAAACAGTACCAGACTGGACCCGTCTACTTACACACCTGATAATAAATGAAATTATATGAACAAAATGTAAATCCATCTGACACTCTTAGAAATAAATGTTGTAGTAAAATCATTTGTATTTATCTAATTTGGCTGAACCTGCATGTTTCACATTTACAGAACAGATCTAATGTGAGAAAATCAGCAATTAAATTATGAAAGTAAAGATGAATTGTAATTATTTTAAAACCTCTAGTGCAGAGACCCCAGTGTATGTTTTATGATTGTGGAGATTATGGTGAGGTTATATGATGAGACGTGTCTACATCAGAAACACTTCATAACTTCATTATTTATTGATCTAAATGGTCCTGTTTTCTTTCCCAGCAATCACCCGTCCTACACTGACAGTCCTCCCCCCATCTAAAGACGAGGTGTCCAGTAAGGGTTCCGCCACGCTGGTGTGTCTGGCCAACAAGGGCGCCCCCTCTGGCTGGAGTCTGAGCTGGAAGGTGGATGGGAGCAGTAAGAGTGGGGAGGCCGGTCGTGGGGTCCTGCAGAAGGACGGCCTGTACAGCTGGAGCAGCACCCTGACTCTCAGTGTCAGTGACTGGAACACGGTCACCTCAGTCACCTGTGATGCCACCTACAGCTCCCAGCCTGCTGTTACTGGGACACTGAGGAGAAGCAACTGTTCTGAGTAGAACCTGCTCACCCCTCACAGCAGCTACCTGCTCTTTAGTCTTCTGTCTTTATTACTGATCACTTCATGAATTCACAATTTAAACCAAGTCTTCTTATGTGCTCTCTTATTGGTAGACTCTGATGATTTATGCAATAATAAAAGGTTTATCTGTTCTATCACAAACCTGCTTCTACATGCCTGATCTTTCATGTAAATATTCATAAGGAAAAACATGAATGCAAATCTTGGCTGTACAACTAATTCCGTACAAATGTTGAAATGGTTTTCAGTTCCTCAAAATGCTGACAGACGTTAAATAAAAATGACAATAATTAATCATTAAACTGGAAAATGTAGCCTACACAGAAATCTGTAGAATAAATACACCACAGCAGCAGATCCTCCTCGTCTTCAAACTGTCCTGCTTAGTTCTGTCCATTTGGACTGATGAACATCTGCGCTCAGAACCACCCAACTGTACCAATGCAAATATGATTCTCAACTCATAAACTCTGTATCCTGCTATAACCACACAGTCTGTGCATCACAGCAGCTGTAATGGGAATTATTAAACTGTTATAGAATATACAATTTATGTTTTCAACAAAAACAAAGCAAATTGACAAATTCATTCATTTCATTAAAATATGAAAAATATTTTTGTAATTGAATTAAGTGCTGAAAATAAGCAATACTCGGCATGGTGCTTAGTTTTATATATATAAGTAATTTAAACTTATTTTTTATATTCTTAAATAGAAATATAGATGAGGTGAATATATCTTTAAGATATGTGTGCTATAACCACACAGTCTGTGCATCACAGCAGCTGTAATGGGAATTATTAAACTGTTATAGAATATACACTTTATATTTTCAACAAAAACAAGCAAATGACAAATTACATAATTTAATTAAAACATGAAAAAAAAAGATTTAAGGAACACTTTTTGAAATTTAATTAAACAAAAGTGGGACATGTTGCTTTGTTTTATGCAAATAATTCACTCAAGCATTATTCTTAAATAAAAATATAGATGAACAAAATGTATCTTTTAGAAAAGAATAGAAACTTTACACTCATGGATGGGGGACAGCCTTGTCATTGTCACCCTGTGTAAATACATACATTTTTGTAACTTTTTTTGTAAGATTGTCCATGTCAAGGAGGACAGTATTTGTAAAATACCATTTCAGTTAATAAGACCTGAATTAGTCACTTCAGCACAGAGATCTTGCTGTGTTGTGATTGGTCAGTGTCTTGTTACTGGTCATGTGTTTCTAATGTTATTGTAAGACAGCAGGACAAGTTTTTCGATCCAGGAAACAAACCAGTCAAACTACAAGAATAACTGAACTATTTAGCCTATTCTATTAGCAGACGACAGTCAGTTTTTGAGTATTTTGTAAAATGTGAAGAAGCTGAAAGTTTCCTCCCTGACATGATTCTGGTCGTCCAACAACAGCAGCAGCAGCATGATTTACATAGAGGGGACACTTTGCATTGTCACCACATGCCTCAGTGCTCTCACAGAGTTTATAGCTGATTTAGGTGACGCACTTTCATGCTTCACAACAACAGAAATGATCACAATGACGTTCATCATTGTTTTCTGGGTGTTTGCTCTGTGTGTACAAGGTAAATTACATTTAATACAGGAATAAATATGTAAAAATTGAGCATTTAATTTTTTACTAATTTAATACTTTTCTCAAAAGTTTTGTTTGAATCTATTTTTCAGGGGTCAGTGGGCAGGTTACTGTAACACAGACTCCCAGAGAAAAAACTTTTCAGCCACAATATACAGTCGTTCTGAACTGCAGAACCAGCTCTGGGATTAATGGTAACCATCTTGCCTGGTACCAGCAGAAACCTGGAGAAGCTCCTAAACTCCTCATCTATTATATTAATAGCCGATACACTGGGACTCCAGAGCGGTTCAGTGGCAGTGGATCTAGTGGTGGATCTGATTTCACTCTGACCATCAGCAGCATTCAGGCTGAAGATGCAGGAGATTATTACTGTCAGAGTTATCATAGCGGTGGTGTGTTCACACAGTGATACAGAGTCGTACAAAAACCTCCCTCAGTCAGACTGTACAGTGACTGCACTGCTGCAGCTGCTCCTACTGCAGGTGCTGCTGAGAGAGGAACATCTCATGTTCTGTTATATGAATTCACTTCTTGTGCAGGTCTATCTATCAACGTCTGCTCTTTACCGTGTATCATGGCATCATCAAGGTCTCCAGAAAAAGACTGATTGATGCTAATCTGGCTGGAAAAGTTTTCAAAACCAGCTCTAAAAGGTTTGCACTTCACCAATCCACAGTCAGTTTGTGTACAAATGGAGGAAATTCAAGACCCTCCCTATATAATCGTATAATTGGTGCATCACAATGCAGATGTGCATTGATATTGCATCGATGCAGTGCAGAACATATTGTCTGAAAGTTGAGTCATGGCAACTGGACTTTCTTTCTTTAATGTAGCGACGTTTCTTTCTGCATCCACAGATGTCACATCCAACCACCCCCTCCTCCTGCCTTTGTTCTACGTAACGATCCTTTTCAAGGCGGGATTAAGGTGAAACCAATCTGGAGGATAAATTTGTGGGCACAAACCAACTTCCCTCAGATTGACAAAGTTCTGTGGATGCAGGATGAAACGTCTCTACCTTAAAGAAAGCAAGTCCAGTTGCCATGACTCAACTTTCAGACAAATTCACCTGGATGACTGAGAATCTTCATCAGAAGAACATAATCGATCATATCATAATGACGTTGCTTGGTGATTTTCTGGAGTCGGTATAAAAACCCTTTTTAAAATTAGTGAAGGTAGTGACTGTGGTGGCCTTATCTACAGAGAACACCGCCACTCCGGGTCGCCCATGACGTATTTTTGTGCAACCAGTAGAAGCCAAGCAGAAGAGTTTTCTTTCTACCACTTTGAAACACACTCGAAGCGGGACTGGAGGAAAAGCTGATCTTTCTCTGAGTGTCCAGAGACCTACAACGTGACATTATCGTCTTACCAGGAGTTTAGAAAAATGCACTATTTTCATGCTGTGTCACATCCATGCGGGCATGACGCGGCAGGTGCACAGAGAGTAGGACGAAGAGTGACGAGAAGACGTGGAATGAAGGACGCTTTCACCTGACATCACGAAACTGGGGTTTAATTGGTGAAACACAAGACAGGGGAGACATCCGAGACGTTTACACTGGTGAACATGGAACATAACGTCAAAGACCTGACGGCGAACAGAAACGAACAGGGCAGCTTTATACAATTAACACAGGTGAAAACGATTAGGGAACATTACACAGGACAACAATGAAACTCCGGTCCGGATCCCGCTGAGCCCTGCGACACCCTGAAAACGGCTTTATATGATGCCATGGACGTCTAAACCAGGTGTTTTTTGCCGTTTTTGGTGTCAGGGAAGCGCAGGCTGAACACAGATCGTTTTTCTGCTCATTCTACAAAATTAAAGCGTCCACACGGTGTACAGTTCTCACGCGTGTACAGTTCTAAATCTGTACAGAGTCTAAATAGTCCCATCAGGGTGATGTGAAATTAGATGTTTACTTTAATTCAGTTGAATTAAAAAAATGTGATTTCTGTAAAGAATACTGTTTTGAACTCAGATGTGACAATAACGTAAAGGTTTGTCAGGATTGCCTGCAGCTGGGCTCCACACCTGACTCCAATCCTGACGCCCCATAAATGCCGGAAGTTTCCGCCCCTTCTGGGTCTCTGGCATTTTCATGAACTCAGACATGAACTTGACTTCAGTGAGTGAATGTCTTTATGTTTTTGAGTTCTGGCAATCGCCACACGCCTACGGGTTAGTTTATGTTCTTTATTTAAGTTAAATTGTTTTCGGCCACCGCGCCATTGTTTATTTGTATTTCTTTATTGTTTGTTATAATAAACCCCCTTCCCAGCATGTCAGACCTCTGCGCTTCCTTCCCCCGTAAGTCCGTAGTCGTGACAGAATGCCAGCGACCCCCCCAAAAGCGCAGAGGTGGAAAGCAGAGGAGAAGAAACGCCGCGAAGGACGCAGCCCGGCGCGGCGAACGCGGACGGCAGGGGAGAGACGCGGCGCCCGTTCTGGTGGAGCGTTTTCTCCCCGAGAAGCCGTGGTACGCGGCGCCGCGTGATGACGTCACCCCCGGGAAACTCCGCGAAACCCGGAAGCGACAACGTCGGCGGGTGAGTGGGCGGAGCGAGGACGTTGGCGTCGGCAGCAGCGAGGAAGTGACGTGGGCAGCGAGCGCAGAAGATGCGACCCCCACGATCTTCGCCATGTCGAGCCAAGAACTCTGCGCTCTGCTGGCAAGGCTCCCCGTGGACGACACGGACGACGACGAGAGCACGGGAGACGAGAGTTGGGCTCCGCCCATCGCGCCAGTCTGCGATCGTCGCAAGGTCCGTGGGGACCCACGTCACTTCCAGGGGGGTGAGAAGCGGCAACAACAGCGAGGAGGTGGGCAGCCTCCAGCCCGAATGGCCAGAGTACTGCCCATGGGAGCTTATCGCGCCATGGGTCAAGGATGTCCGCAGGGTGGACGACCCTTGGAGTCACCGGTGGGAGGACACGGATGACGAAAGCGATGATGACGTGGATTTTCGGTGGGCGGTCGTTGCCGGGATGGCTCCGCCCAGCGTGCGCGTCCGAGATCATCGCGGCGTCCGTGATGACCCATGTGACTTCCGGGGGTACGAGGTTGACACGGACGACGACCAGGATGACGCCGTTTGGGCAGTCGGTGCCGGGATGGCTCCGCCCAGCGTGCGCGTCCGAGATCATCGCGGCGTCCGTGATGACCCATGTGACTTCCGGGGGTACGAGGTTGACACGGACGACGACCAGGATGACGCCGTTTGGGCAGTCGGTGCCGGGATGGCTCCGCCCATCGCGCCCATCCAGGATCGTCACGAGGTCCGTGGAGACCCACGTCCCTCCCAGCAGTGTGAGGAAAGCTGGTGGAAGAGGGTGACGGGAGGTCGCCAGCCAGCAACTGCGCTGCCGGGACTGCCTCGCAGGGAATCCTCCATTCCTGCTCCAGTCGCCGACCCGCCTTCCCTCTGCCCGGACGTTCCCCAGCGAAATGGCAGCGCAGCACCAGCGTCCACACCTGCTGGAGAAGACGTCCACCCCCCTCCACAACACACACCTACCACCATCTCCAGCGACGTGCCCAGCCCCGTGTGGGACAGCCCAATTGTCCCGGGACCCTTCAGTGGGGCAGCAGACACAGATGAGATCACTACCATCCTCACGTGTCTGACTGGATCAGCATGGGGCTGGAGCACAACCCTCTGGCAGCAGGGAGAGACAGACAGGAGTTTTCGGGACTTCCAACAGAGACTGAGGGCGGAGTTTGATCGGCCTGAGCCAGGGATCGAACTCTGCCCCTCCACCACATCCAGTGCCAGTCAGGATCCGGGGCAAGAAGACCCAGCACTGGTGGGCGACGAGAAGGTCGCTCCTCCCGAGATCCTGGCTGTGCCCCCTGAGGAGGTCCCAGAGAGGGAGCCAGACGACCCTCTCTTCTGTCTGTCTCTGTCTGTGTGTGTGTGCGTGGCATATGTGTCCGTATGTCGCCCCCACTTCCCCTCTTTGTGTCCACCAGATGGCGACCCAGCCGCGGAGCCGAACCCCAGGGAGGAGGTTCCTGACCCGAATGTGCTGGTCCAAGGCGAGGTGGACAAGCCCCAAGGTACCCCTAAGTCCAGCCGGGGGGGGGGCTCCCCCAAAGAATTTTTTGGGGGGGTGCAGTTCGGGTTGGGGACTCCTCCTGAGGGGAGGGGAGGTGGGGAAGCGATTGAGCTGGGTCCTCCGGTAGCCAGTGAGGAGGGCGGGCCAGGCATGGGCCTGCGTCTGCCTCCAGAGGGGTGGAGCGCCATAGAGCCCCCGGGTAGGCATGAGGACCCAGCTGGGACAGGCAGGAAGAGGGCCTGCTTGTCCCAACGGACGCAGAAGGGGCTAGCCGGATGGTCTGGCAATGCCCCCCCCTTGGCACCAGGGCCGGGCAGCGAGAGGGGCTGCATAGTCCCAGAAGGCACCAGCCTGGGGTGCCTGGAACAGTCGCCGGAGGTTCTGGGACAATCTCCCTGCGCGGTGCAGGGGGTGACACAAGACGTGTCAGAGGGGACATGTGGAGACAGGGCCCACACGTACCCAGATGGATCGGCCCTGATTATTGTGTGCAGGTACGAGGGTCCGGGGCCGCCATGCGGGACCATGCCGGGGAGCCAGGCCGAGGGTCCGGGACCACGCCGGGGAGCCAGGCCGAGGGTCCGGGACCACGCCGGGGAGCCAGGCCGAGGGTCCGGGACCACGCCGGGGAGCCAGGCCGAGGGTCCGGGACCACGCCGGGGAGCCAGGCCGAGGGTCCGGGACCACGCCGGGGAGCCAGGCCGAGGGACCGGGGCCGCCACGCCGGGGAGCCAGGCCGAGGGACCGGGGCCGCCACGCCTGACCACGCCGGGGAGCCAGCCCGAGGGACCGGGTCCTCCAAGGGGAGGATACAGCAGGGCAGGAGCCCTGTGGTTGCCGCCGTCCGCCCCGCCGCCTCCACTGATGGTACTGTTGGGGCTCCGAGGACGTAGCCCTTGGAGGGGGGGCTCTGTCAGGATTGCCTGCAGCTGGGCTCCACACCTGAATCCAATCCTGACGCCCCATAAATGCCGGAAGTTTCCGCCCCTTCTGGGTCTCTGGCATTTTCGTGAACTCAGACATGAACTTGACTTCAGTGAGTGAATGTCTTTATGTTTTTGAGTTCTGGCAATCGCCACACGCCTACGGGTTAGTTTATGTTCTTTAAGTTAAATTGTTTTCGGCCACCGCGCTGCTGTTTATTTGTATTTCTTTATTGTTTGTTATAATAAATCCCCTTCCCAGCATGTCAGACCTCTGCGCTTCCTTCCCCCGTAAGTCCGTAGTCGTGACAGGGTTGGATATTTTTAACACTCAGTATTACTGTTCACTGTTTATATTTTAATAAAGGTTTTGACATGCAACCTGATTTAATAAGAAAAATAATGTTAATGGAACAGTATTAGACATTAAAATAAATGATTATGTTATAAATCAGGTTTATAGTTACATGAAATTGTTTACAATTCCAAATGTTATTTAATGTAATCTTGACAGTAGAGGCCTTGAATGGAATCTTTGTATTGTTCTCTTTCAAAGTGATTGCCTGTAACTTGTTTCAAAAGAAAACGTCTAATTTCTATGCTGTGACTGAGACGATAAAACACTGAAAAACCGACATTTACTTATTCACTGTTGATTTGTATTACATTAGAACAATAATGTCAGTTCAATTCTTTACCTTCTGTCACTGCAGTGAAACTAGTTATTTAGTTTTGAAAAGTTACTAGTGGTTACAGGCCGCCATCTTGGACGAGAACAATATAACATTTTTTTTTAAACATCATAGCAAATCAAAGCTTCCACACAGGCGTACGACTCTTGTATTGGAAAACATTAACTCTTGCATTGAAAATGATCATGTGATCATTTCGAAAATTTATGGCAAAAATTGATATCGAGGCACTGATAACGTAATCGAATCGTGAGACCAGTGAAGCGTGGTCCTGACAAAGCGTGTAATAGTAAGCAAGGTCACAAAGGACCCCGGGGGGACTTCTTATCAACTGAAGGCCTCTCTCACACTGGCTAATGTCCAACATCAGGAGAACATTGAACATCAATGGTTTGCATGGCAGGGATGGAATGAGAAAAAGAACATTGTTGCTTGTCTGCAGATCACATGGACAAGCCAGAAGGCTCTTAGAAAAATGTTTTGTGGATTAATTTAAATGAATTTAGGTTTTATTTACATGCGCGCATGGGAAGACTCGCTATACAAATCTTCAAAAATCTGAACACAGTGACTTGTATGTATATGGTCAAGTGATTTCGCAACAGGTGTTTTTCTGTGCTTGTCCAGGCAGCCATGATCTCATACATCCTTAGAGATAAGACCCAAACAGGGGACAGCAAGACCCAAAGATTTATAGCGTTGTTATGTTGGCTCTGCATGAGAAACACTTAAACACTAACTGGCTTCATTATTGCTAGACATTATTGCTCAAACCCTTTCACAATCCACCATCTCACTGCTTTTGAAAAAGGGCAAAGATCCTTTGTGTTGTTCGTCCTACCGCCCAATAAGGTTGTTGAATGCTGAATTTACCCTTCCGAGCATCATCTCTGTGTCTATTCATCCGAAATAGACACTCTTTCTCTAACCTTAGATGTGTGTTTAATTCAATTTATAACACTCCGGATCCCTCAGCTCAGGAGGCCTTCATATCACTGGATGCTGAAAAGGCTTTTGATAGAGTGGAATGGCCCTATCTTTTTCATACACTGGGGAGGTTTGGTTTTAAAACAAACTTCATTTCATGGATTAGGATACTTTACTCCTCACCGCAAGCATCTGTTAGAACAAATAATACTCAATCTGAAAATGTCCCCATCTATCGTTTGACTAGACAGGGTTGCCCTTTAATCCCATTATTATTTACTGGAATTGTTAGGAATGGGCGGGAGGTGAGAGTGTCCCTTTATGAAGATGATCTCTTGTTATATATCTCTAACACACTGGTCTCAATCCCTGCTAAATTCTCTCTGATTTCTGGTTTAAAATGAATTTGAATAAAAGTGAATTATTTCCCATTAGTACTGCTGCTAAGAATTACCATCTTTATAGCTTACCCTTCAAAATTGCCCATCATAACTTTACATATCTTGGTATCTCTGTCACCATGAAATTCGAGGATCTTTTAAAGGCTAATTTTGTTTCCCTGCTGTCTAAGGTTCGAGAGGATTGTGAACGGTGGTACATTCTTAATCTGTCCTTGACTGCACGTGTTAATACCATGTTTTTCTTACTTATTTCAAATGAATACCAATATTTCTGCCTCAGTTTTTTTTACAAAGTTGAATCTGGAATAAGAAGGTTCTGAGACTATGCAGACAGTACTTAAAAACACCAAGAAAACTTGGTTAGCCTTACCACATTTTAGGTTTTTTTATTGGGCATATATACTAGGATCCTCAAAAACTGGCTTCAGATGCTCAAATGAATTGGTTGGCAACAGAAGCAAATTCGATCAAACCTGTATCTCTGAAAGCTTTACTGCACTCTCCTATTCTGTCTTTGCCTTATAGCAAGAATAGGATTGTTAAAACTTCTATATTGGTTACATTGGGTTATAAAAACTTCTTCCACCTATGCCCTGCTAGCAGTAAATCACCAGTTCCGTCCATCTTTGGTTGATGATCTGTTCGCTATGTGGTCAAAAGCTGGCATTCACTGTTTTAAAGACCTATACATAGACAATGTCGTTGCCTTTTTCTCACAACTGCTTCATAAATATTCTCTTCCTCAGCAGCATTTCTTTACATACTTGCAGGTGCGTAGCTTTGCTCATCATACTTTTCCCACATTTCCCAGTCTAACCCAAGACTCTGTTTTAGATGACCTTCTTAAACCAACTCCATCTCTGAAAGGTTCAGTTACTTACGTTTATAATAAAAAAAAATTATTTGTGTGCTAATTTACTAACCCCTCTGAAGATACTTTGGGGGGAGGATTTGGGACAGGAAATTCCTGATGAGATTTGGGAAGAGGTTCTGCTGCGAGTTCATGGATCATCTATTTGGCCTCATACAGTTTAAAATCTTACACCGTTCATATTACACTAAGTTGCGGTTGTCACAAATCTATGAGGGCATCAGTCCATTGTGTGACCGATGTCAGCAGTCCTCTGCCAATATTATTCATATGTTCTGACTTTGCTCTTCTTTACACCAGTAATGGACTGAGATATTTGACATGTTGTCAGAATTTGTGGCGAAAAGAGTAGAGCCCAACCCGCTTGGGGCATTGTTTGGGGTTTTCTCCTCACCTCCTTCTGGGTCTGCTCATCAAAGGGACGTTCTGGCCTTTTCTACCATACTGGTGAGAAGATTCATTAAAACAAACTGGAAATCCTCTAAACCTCCCAGCCAATTTAACTGGATACGAGATATTCTTTATTTCGTTAAACTGGAAAAGAAGACTTTCTCTTAGGGGTTCCCTTAAGACATTTAAAAACATTTGGGGTGCTTTTCTCAATCTGGTTAAGAATAAGGATTTGCCATGAGGCTCAAAATTTTTTAAAAATTGAGCTGAGGTGCATCCTGTTTCCCCTGATCATCTTTGAGATGTTTCTGCAGTTTAAGTGGAGTCCACCTCTGGAAAAACAGTTGACTGGACATAATTTGGAAAGACCAACTATGAAGTCAAAGGAATTTTCTGTAGACCTCTGAGACAGGATTGTCTCGAGGCACAAATCTGGGGAAGGTGCAATGAGCACAGTGACCTCCATCATCAAGTTCAAAACCACCAGGACTTTACCTAGAGCTGGCTGGACACCTAAACTGAGCGATCAGAGGAGAAGCACAGGGAGGTAATTAAGAACTCAATGGTCACTCGGTCAGTGCTCAAGAGGTCCTCTGTGGACAGAAGGACAAGCTTCTCTACCATACAGCCCTGATTGATTAATTGCTGTAGAGTGGAAGCCAGATGGAAGCAACTCCTTAGTAAATGACACATGGCAGCCCTCCAGGAGTTTGCCAAAAGGATCCTGAAAAACTCTCAGACCATGAGAAGCAAAATTCTCTGATCTGTTGAGAGAAAATTGAACTCTTTTGTGTGAATGCTAGATGTTATGTTTGGAGGAAACCAGGCACCACTCATCACCAAGCCAATACCATCTCTACAGTGATGCATGGTGGTAAGAGCATCATGCTGTGGGGATGCTTTTAAGCTGCAGTAACTGGGAGACTAGTCAGGATAGAGGGAAAGATGACCGCAGCAATGTACAGAGACATCCTGGATGAAAAAATGCTCTTGAACTCTGAAGAAACTGAAGAACTCTTCTCTGAAGAAACTTTCAGCAGAGCAATGACCCGAAGCACAGAGCCAAGATATCAAAGGAGTGGCTTCAGGATAAGTCTGTGAAAGTCCTTGAGTGGCTCAGACTTGAATCTGATTTAAAATGGCTGCACCAATACATCCCATCCAACCTGATGGAGCTTGGTGCTGCAAAGAGGAATGGGCCAAACTGGCCAAGGATAGGTGTGCCAAGCCTGTGGCATCATATTCAAAAAGGCTTGAGGCTGTAATTGGTTGTAATTGTTGCCAAAAGGTGAATTAACAAAATATTGAGCAAAAGTTGTGAATACTTATGCTGATGTGATCTCAGTTTTTTTTTTATTATAATAAAATTGGCTAAACCTCAAGTTTTTTCACTCTATCCTTGTCTGTTGTCTGTAGAATTCTGAGGGGGAAAACCAAAGCGTCCACACAGGCATACGACTCATGTATTGGACAATATTAACTCTTGCATTGAGAAACATCATGTGGTAATTTAGAAAATTTATGGCAAAATTCAATATCGAGGCACTGATAACCGTAATCGAATCGAATCGTAAGACCAGTGAAGTAAGCAAAGTCACAAAGGACCCCAGGGTAACTTCTAATCAACTGAAGGCCTCTGTTACACTGGTTAATGTCAATGTTCATGAGTCCAACATCAGGAGAACATTGAACATCAATAGTTTGCATGGCAGGGATGGAAGGAGAAAAAGTCCAACTCCAGACAGGGAGCCTGGACCTTAGAGAATAAGGACTTGTCTGACTATATATACACGTCACTGTGTTCAGACCTTTGGAGATTCCTATAGCGAGTCTTCCCATAAATAAAGCCTGACTAAATTCATTTAACTGTTTCTCATTGTGGCTCAGACGCTCAGTGATGGAAATAATTTCCACAACAATGGCACCTCACCTTTTGGCACCCTGGTGATTCTTCTTGTTTGCGAGAGCAAGGCCTCAGCTTGGAGATAAAACAGGGGGTCGTCATTACTGGAATTTCCTGTCGTATAAGGAAGAGACGAGACATAAATGCTGGTCATGTGACGATAACTATAACAAAATATATCATTTAATACTGTTGATGAATAAAAACAGATTAAGATGGTTCCTCTTGTTTAATCATGTTATTATATTGCGGTTTCTCCCATTCTGTCGCACAAATGACAGCAGCAATGTTTTTGTAACCTTGGTCAGATCTATGCCTTGCCACAATTCTGTCTCTGAGCTCTTCAGGCAGTTCCTTTGACTTCATTATTCTCATGTGTATTCAGAGTCAACTTTAGTATTGTGTCATTTCACAGAAAACCTAATGAATCTGAGAATAGTCATGAAGCACAAATCATTAAAAGCTTACTGAATGTATGAAAATAAAATGATTGTGAAACACACAAGCACAGCACACAGTGACACAAAAAAATGTGTCATCTGCTTTTAACCATCACCCTTGGCAAGTGGTGAGCAGGCACCCTGGGGAGCAGTGTGTGGGGACGGTACCTTGCTCAAGGGGACCTCGATGGCAAATATGATTTGAACTTGCAACCTTCCAATTATGAGAACACTTCCATAGGGACAGTGGTGGCCTAGCGGTTAAGAAAGCAGCCCAGTAATCAGAAGGTTGCCCCCGGTTTGAATCCCAATCCGCCCAGATGCCACTGAGGTGCCACCGTCCCCACACACTGCACCCCGGGCGCCTGTCATGGCTGCTCACTGCTCACCAAAGGCGATGGGTTAAAAGCAGAGGACACATTTTGTTGTGTCATCATGTGCTGTGCTGCTGTGTATCACAAAGACTTTCACTTTCACTTAGCCACTAAGTATTTAATACCTGGGTCTTACAGCAGTTGGCAGGAAAAATCCACTTAGTTTCTGTGTTTCATCTCCTCTTTACTATGACTGTCTTTCTGACTTCTCCCCCCTCAGCACCTGCACTGTGACTGAAGGAGGTTTTTGTTCAGCTCTCTAGCACTGTGTGAACTCCCAGCTACTGCTGGGTACATGAGCACTCATACATTAATAATCTCCTCTATCTTCAGCCTGGACCCCACTGATGGTCAGACTGAATTCATCACCGGATCCACTGCCACTGAATCGAGATGTGATGTGTCCAGCACGTCTGCAGCTGATCTTCACTGTGTCTCCTAACTGAGCTGGACTTCATCCTGAGTCACAGTAACCTGTCCACTGGAATCTAATGAGGAGATAAAAAATCACCTTACATCTTACAAATTAAAAACTTAGATGTTATATTTAATATAATAGTGAAAGGTTCTCATGCTGTAAAAATAATGTTCACCATGAATCCAGCAGATAAGAGAGAAGATGAAGATGGTGATGAAGATCATTGTTGGTGAAGGTGTAGGAGAAGCTGTGTGTCCTGAACTACAGTTATAATTAAATAAGTATAAGTATGTCACGATCCGGTCCGAAATGGGGTTACTCCTGTCCATTCATTGTTGTCCTGTGTAATGTTCCCTAATCATTTTCACCTGTGTTAATTGTATAAAGCTGCCCTGTTCGTTTCTGTCCGCTGTCAGGTCTTTAACGTTATGTTCCATGTTCACCAGTGTAAACGTCTCGGATGTCTCCCCTTTCTTGTGTTTCACCAATTAAACCCCGGTTTCGTGATGTCAGGTAAAAGCGTCCTTCATTCCACGTCTTCTCGTCACTCTTCGTCCTCTCCGTGCACCCACCGCGTCATGCCTGTGTGGCCGGGATGTTATGTAAGATGTTATGTTATGTATGTCGTGAACTCCAACAAAACTTATTGTAATTGTAAGCTACGGTGTTCATGTGTTTTTTCTGTGTATTTGTGGGTGGGAACGAAAATTTTGGTTCCACATTGTTTGTGTGGTCAGGGTTACATTAATGGCGCACTCTATAGCTCACGTTCACGTGCAGTTACCTCAGTGTGCTGCGGGAGCAGAGAGGGGTGAGACGCGCGTGCAGTGTTCTCCATATCATGTGTTGTATATAGGTGTATTAAAGTTATTAAAGTTATGGCATGTTGTTGGTATTATGCTGTGTATTATAAGCGCGTGCGGCGTTGTGCCGCACGCGCGGTTCTAAAAAAGAAAAAAAAGAAATTTTATTTGCCGCCACGTGTTAGCAGAAGCATGTGTTTCGTAGGATGAGAGGAGGGCCGTGACGCGTGTGATCGTTAGCCACTGACTGTACCCTGCTGTGTTCCCACAGGTATGTTAAATGTGAAATGTATGTAACGTAGCCACTATACGATCGTCATTTTCTTTTTTTAAATTGTATTTTTGTATTTTACTGTTGTTTTTACTGTTGTTTAATGTCACTGTTGGCTCACCTGTAAATAGTTTAATATATGTCATTTAATGACTGAGTTACTGGTTGAATTCATGTGGTGGGTTTATTTATTTATTTTTTGGTTTTTTATTTAATCATATTTTACAAGTTGTATTGACGTGCAGTTACCTCAGTGTGCTGCGGGAGCAGAGAGGGGATGAGAGGAGGGCCGTGACGCGTGTGATCGTTAGCCACTGACTGTACCCTGCTGTGTTCCCACAGAAATAAAATCTCTCTTTTGACACCAACTGATGTGCATGGGTGATTGGATGCTGGTGTGCATCCGTTACATAAAACTGGTGCCGTGACCCGGATGCACCTGATCAGCCATCGCCGATCGCCGGGACCGAGTGCATGCTGGTGAAGCTGGAAGCACCAAGACAGAAGTGTTCCGAACCTACTGTGTTACGGTCTGCTGCATATCAGTTCTGATAGTGGTGTTGTGTACATAGTGAACCTTCTTTTATTTGGTTATCATCCATTGTGTAATATCAACCCAATATGTCCAGTGATAGGTTAGAAGTATCTGATGCTCTCATGTTGGGTTTGGGGCGTGGCCGAGGGTTACCTAGATTTTTAGGGGTGGGATCGCCAGGCATTAGTCATCCCACAGAGGTCCATACTTCACCAGTAGGTGACACACAACCATGCACTGAGACACCTATTGCTAGACCCAGGTTCTCCACTCCAGCTATTAGCAATGATTTTGCCACACAACAGTTATGTGACCTGATTGGAGACTCTGTCATTAATCGGTTGTTAGCTAGTCAGACCCCCGTGCAGTCATGCCAGTCACCACCGCTGGGTGACACTAGAACCGAACCTGCCAGTAAAACCCTTGATTTATCTCAAGTCAGCTTGATTGTTAAATCCAAAGTGAAAGAGCCACCCATCTTCCGTGGTGATGGAAGAGACAGCTGCTCCATCCAAGAATGGATCGACCAGATGGAAGCGTACCTGCGAAAGAAAGAGTGTGCACAACCTGAAAAAATCGATGAGATTCTGGAACACCTGATGGGCAGAGCAAAGAGCATTGTCAAGGTAACTCTCAAAAGTAACAATTCACATAATGCTACTGTCAACCCCGAAGCAATTTACTGCACCTTGAGACGCTACTTTAGCGAAACTCCAGTGTCATGCCTACCGTTGGCCGACTTCTATTCTACACTGCCCACTGCTCAAGAGACCCCTGTTGACTACTGGGTGAGGCTGAACACAGCAGCTGAAATAGCCAGCAAATATTTGGACCAACAAGGAAGCAGAATGGAGAATATGGATGCTGAAATAGCGATGATGTTCATCAAAAACTGCCCAGATGTCGAACTTTCTAGTGTGTTCAAGTGCAAACCCATAGGTAAATGGACTGTGATCGAGGTGCAGGAAGCCATTGACGAGAATCAGAGAGAGATCCAAGCAAAGAAGCTTCTTCTAGGCATGCACAAGCCTCGCTCATTCCAGGTGGCTACTGCCATGGCCGTCACTGACCCGGCTGCCACCAGCGATGGTGGGTATGCTCACGCTAATGTAGCGCAGTGTGTCCCAGTCAAGTCAAGTGATGCCAAGACAAGTGGAAGTGCTGTTACAGAGTCAGGTACGCTGGAGCGTGTTCTCGACATGTTAGAGAAGGTACTCGAAAGAACGAGCCAGTTCCCCACTGTTGCTCCAGCCAGGCCCTCATCCTTCTCGTGGGACCAGCGTGCTACCTGCCAGGTGTGTAGTGATAAGTCACATTCCACTCGTACACACTGTATGAAGGAGAAGAGATGCCTCGTCTGCTTTGAAACTGGACATCAACGAAGGGATTGCCCTGGGACAACTAAACGCGCTGTCCAGTCTGTTAATCGATCACAGAACCAGGAAAACTGAATTACTCACATTCGGGAGGGGACAATGTGAGTACAGGAAAAGGGACCCTCAATACTGGTGATGCCATGTCTGAGTTTGAAGAAATGGTTGCAGCTACTCCCGACCACACGATGGTGGTGTTTCAGAACGTAATGAAATTGGACAAAGTAGACAGTCTGTTCTATGTGGATGTTATTGTGGAAAAGAAAGTCTCATTGCATGCTCTGCTGGACAGTGGATCCATGGCGTGTACTATGAGCGAAGAGGCTGAACAGAGACTGCTGGATGCAGGGTTGATTACAGCCCAGAGTACAGTACCTATTGATGTTGTCCTTGTAGGCTGTGGAGGTGTCCAAGTCCGTCCTAAGCAGGTGCACGATGTAGATATGGAAGTGTATGGTCACACAGTCTGCGTGCCCACATTAGTAGTACCCGGACAGCAGGATGAGCTGATTTTGGGCACGAATGTCATCAAGTACCTACAGTCTCAAATGAAGCAGATGTCGTCTTACTGGCGCTGTGTCGCACAGCCTGAGGCCCCAGGGAGCCCAGAGGTTTCCCATTTCATGAACATGCTGTCTGGCCTCAATCGTTGGAAAGGAAGTGAAATACCTGATGTCATTGGAACTGCTAAACTGGCCCGTGCTGTCACGCTACTTCCAGAGCATGAACATCTGGTGTGGGCTAAGTTACCGGTGACCTCCCCAGTGTCTGAAGGAAGTACCATCGTCATCGAACCACCAAGAGCACAGACCCACAAGAAGGAGGTAATTATTGGTAGAGTCATAGCTACCATGACAGGGGACAGATGGGTGCCAGTTAAGGTTTTGAACGCAGGTCACTCGCCCATAACTCTTAAACGGAACACAAAACTGGCCGATGTCTACCCATGTGTGGCTGTAGAAGACCTTGATGGGGACATCAAGCAGTCACTTGGTGTGACAGCCAAATTACATAACCAAACATTACGAGCTGACCCAAGCTTCAGCATTAGCAATGATCTACAGCGAATGGGATTGAAAGATTTGGACATCGATTCCTGTGAAGTGACGCTGGATTGGAAAATCAAATTGCTGCAATTGATCAAGAAGTACGAGAGTGTGTTCTCCAAGGATAAGCTTGATTGTGGGAAGGCTAGGGACATAGTCCATCATATCCACCTGTCCGACGACAGACCGTTCAGGCTACCCTACAGGCGTGTACCCCCTGCACACTACCAGAAACTCCGACATGTGTTGACTGATATGGAGGAAAGAGAGATCATCAGGAAGTCCAAGAGTGAATGGGCTTCTCCCCTGGTGCTAGTGTGGAAGAAGAGCGGTGATCTCCGCGTCTGTGTTGATTACCGGTGGCTGAATGCTCGAACGATCAAAGACGCACACCCTTTACCCCACCAAGCGGATTGTCTGGCGGCCCTTGGCGGCAATGCCATATTCAGTACCATGGACCTGACGTCCGGCTTCTATAACGTTGCAATGGCAGAAGAGGACAAGAAGCTAACTGCTTTCACGACACCAATGGGCCTCTACGAGTTCAACAGGCTTCCACAGGGTCTGTGTAACAGCCCTGCCAGCTTTATGCGTCTGATGATGGGCGTGTTCGGGGATCAAAACTTTTTGACCTTGCTCTGCTACCTAGATGATTTGTTGGTGTATGCTCCAAGTGAGGAGGAAGCTTTGGAACGATTGGAGATGGTCTTCAATCGACTGAGTGCCCATGGGCTGAAGCTAGCTCCAAAGAAGTGCTATTTCCTCCGGCGCAGTGTAAGGTTTCTTGGTCATGTGGTAGACAGGGCCGGTGTTGCTGCAGATCCCGACAAAATCAGCGCCATCTGTGATATGGGAGAAGTGGATCTCATGAGGGATGATGCTGTCACACCATGTCAGCGGAAGATAAAATCATTTCTCGGCATGGTGATGTATTATCAAAGATTTATACAGAACTGTTCTAGAATTGCCAAACCACTCTTCATGTTGACTGCAGCTCCTAGAGGAAGGAAAGGGAATCCAAGAGGAGCTGCTTCATTCAAAAAGTTAAAACCAAGTGATTGGGGGCAGGAGCACAGAGAAGCGTTCCTGCAGCTGAAGTCAGCACTCCTGAATTCGGTTGTACTTGCACATCCAGACTTCAGTCGGCCGTTCGTTCTTTCCACGGATGCTTCTTTGGATGGATTGGGCGCCGTACTGTCACAGGCCCCAGAAGACGGGAGCAAGGCTCGACCAATAGCCTTTGCCAGCAAAGCACTTACCCGTGCCCAGCTTAACTATCCCGCTCACCGACTGGAATTCCTGGCATTGAAGTGGGCTGTTTGTGACAAATTCGGACACTGGCTGAAAGGTCACCCATTCACTGTTTGGACGGATAACAATCCACTGACATACATCCTGACAAAGCCCAAGTTGGATGCATGTGAACAGAGGTGGGTCGCCAAGTTAGCTCCTTATGATTTTAACATCCGATACATACCTGGCAGCCGAAATGTAGTGGCTGACGCGCTCAGCCGACAGCCGTTTGTGAAACCACAGGTCAGTGTGAGATTGGTGGAAGAACCTTACAGAGCATTGTTGAAGGAGGCCGAACAGCTTAAGGAAGACTTGATTCAGGACACTTTTAGGCTAAGCAATAACTGTCAGGCCTTGGTAGAACCTTCCTCCTTTGAAAATCTGCAGCGTCGTTCACTCGGCAGTGAGGAAGTGTCTGCTTTATTGACTGGCTGCATGGAGTGGAACAAGGGACCTGAAGGAAGAGTGATCTCTTGGTTAGCACAGGACGTGGAACAGCTAGTACCATCTGGTCAAGTGCCCTTGCATTCATTCTCCCTCCGGGATTTGCAGGAAAAGCAAGCCGAGGATGCTACCCTTTCCCGTATTCTTGTCTACGTGGCCCGTGGCAGAAGACCTTCACGTAGGGAGCGTGCTAAGGAGACATACAAGGTACTTAAAGCTTTGAAACAGTGGGAGAAACTGAAGATGTTGGATGGCATATTGTATAGAGCCAGTAAAGACTTTCTGACAGGGAAGAAAAGACACCAATTCATTGTTCCGTCATCACTTATTAAGGATGTTCTGGAAGGAGTTCATGACACTGCTGGACACCAAGGTCAAGCCAGGACCCTGTACTTGGCAAGACAGCGGTTCTTTTGGGTTGGAATGGAACAGGATGTTCGTGAGCATGTCAAGTGTTGTAGACGATGCGTGGTTAGCAAGACACCTGAGCCAGAAGGTAGAGCGCCCTTGGAAAGTATTAGAACCACGAGGCCGTTGGAACTTGTTTGCATGGATTTCTGGTCAGCAGAAGATTCGAATGGAAGAAGCGTGGATGTTTTGGTAGTAACAGATCACTTCACCAAAATGGCGCATGCCTTCCCGTGTAGAGACCAGTCAGCTAAGCAGGTAGCACGACAGCTGTGGGACCGTTATTTCTGTATATATGGATTCCCAGAGAGGATACACTCGGATCAAGGTGCTAATTTCGAGAGCCAGCTGATTCAAGAGCTCATGCAGGTAGCTGGAGTCATGAAGTCAAGAACCACTGCATATCATCCGATGGGAAACGGTCAAGCTGAGCGCTTTAACAGAACGTTAGGTGGCATGATCAGAGCTTTACCCCCCAGAGCTAAGCAGAAGTGGCCTCAAGTGTTGCAGACCTTGACTTTCGCATACAACTGTACAGCCCATGAGTCCACGGGCTACGCACCATTCTACCTCATGTTTGGAAGAATTCCACGTCTACCGGTTGACGTTATGTTTCATAACGTTGAAAGAGACAATAATCATGTGGATTATGACAGCTTTGTCAAGAGGATGAGAGATGACTTGAAGGAAGCTTTGTTGGTTGCACAAGCGAATGCAACGGATAGTCAACGTCATCAAGCTGAATTGTACAATCGGAGAATCAAAGGCTGCGACATTGAGGTAGGAGACCAAGTCCTTTTGGCAAACAAGGGAGAACGTGGACGCAGGAAACTGGCAGACAAGTGGGAATCTACTCCTTACATTGTGGAATCTAAGGACCCCAGGTGCCATGTCTACCATGTCAGGAACACCAGCTCGGGACATGTGAAAGTAGTTCACCGCAACTTACTCCTGCAAGCAAATTTCCTCCCGCTTGAAGTTGGAGATGAGTGTTCTTTCACCAGTGAGCCTGAAGTCAGCCAGGTGCATAGCGAGAATTCTGGAAGAACTCAATCTGTTCTAGATTCGGTCATAGACAGTGCTGTGCGTACCGTTAATTGGGTGGCTGAAGTTACCGACACAGTTGGTTGTGCTGAAGATCCACAAGTGCCTTCAGGATTGGAAGTGTCAGAACCTGTTTCCCTACCTGTGAACAACTCACCTTGTGATGACAGTGCCTCAAATAGCAACCATGATATTGAGACTGAAAGCCCGAGTGTTCCTGCTGACTCAGTTATGGTTGTACCCTCCACAACCCCTTTGTCTGATGAGATTACGTCCCAAGCAACTACTATATCCCAGATTAGGACGAGAGTAGGGAGAATAGTGAAGCCGGTAAGCCGATTGATTCATAACATGACACAGAAAAGTGTACCTATGGAAAGATCAGTTAGTGGGATTGTGAATCTCCTGTCATCGTAATCAATGTCCCATGTGATTGGCATTAATTGTAGATCCATTAAGACACACAGTTAATGAAGTTATCCTGTTCGTAGTAGTGAGTGGTGTATGGGGCACCTCTTTAGCAAGTGATGGAGGAGAACCTGGCCAGTTATCCTCTGTCATTTTCCCTGTAAGTGGGAGACATATGTGTCGCATAGTAGACGATGGTTGTATGGATGACCGGGTTCATAGCATTGTGTCATTGAGCTACTTACCTTACTGAATAAGTTTTGTGAAGTTCAGGGGGGAGTATGTGGCCGGGATGTTATGTAAGATGTTATGTTATGTATGTCGTGAACTCCAACAAAACTTATTGTAATTGTAAGCTACGGTGTTCATGTGTTTTTTCTGTGTATTTGTGGGTGGGAACGAAAATTTTGGTTCCACATTGTTTGTGTGGTCAGGGTTACATTAATGGCGCACTCTATAGCTCACGTTCACGTGCAGTTACCTCAGTGTGCTGCGGGAGCAGAGAGGGGTGAGACGCGCGTGCAGTGTTCTCCATATCATGTGTTGTATATAGGTGTATTAAAGTTATTAAAGTTATGGCATGTTGTTGGTATTATGCTGTGTATTATAAGCGCGTGCGGCGTTGTGCCGCACGCGCGGTTCTAAAAAAGAAAAAAAAGAAATTTTATTTGCCGCCACGTGTTAGCAGAAGCATGTGTTTCGTAGGATGAGAGGAGGGCCGTGACGCGTGTGATCGTTAGCCACTGACTGTACCCTGCTGTGTTCCCACAGGTATGTTAAATGTGAAATGTATGTAACGTAGCCACTATACGATCGTCATTTTCTTTTTTTAAATTGTATTTTTGTATTTTACTGTTGTTTTTACTGTTGTTTAATGTCACTGTTGGCTCACCTGTAAATAGTTTAATATATGTCATTTAATGACTGAGTTACTGGTTGAATTCATGTGGTGGGTTTATTTATTTATTTTTTGGTTTTTTATTTAATCATATTTTACAAGTTGTATTGACGTGCAGTTACCTCAGTGTGCTGCGGGAGCAGAGAGGGGATGAGAGGAGGGCCGTGACGCGTGTGATCGTTAGCCACTGACTGTACCCTGCTGTGTTCCCACAGAAATAAAATCTCTCTTTTGACACCAACTGATGTGCATGGGTGATTGGATGCTGGTGTGCATCCGTTACACCTGCATGGACGTGACAAAGTATGCAAAACCCCACCTCTAAGTAAATTTACACCAGTTTTACCTCAATCTGCAATTCCTGCAGTCATGTACTGGTGGACATAAAGGATTATTTCATGTTTTTTGTTTATGTACTTCAAATAGAAATCTGTTTAATCATCAATGTTCATCACATATTAACTAATAGACACAGACATTAATAAGATCCTCCATGTAAAATATCACATACTAAAGAAAACTAGTAAATTAATGAACAAGTTTAGATTCATAACCTAATTTACAGGACTATAAAAGTAAATCTTGTCAGTTTACATCATGATTGGTGTCTTTGGTCATTGTTCTGTTTCATTTTTAACAGGAGAATCTTTCAAAAAGAAATGTGCATTCTATACAAATTAAAAGCCACATGACACCAGAACCAGTGAAGATGGAGAAACTAATAAAAGAATAAAGTCCGAAAATACAGACATTAGAGAAGCTGCTATTTCATGCAGAGACACCAGCACTGAAGCATGAAGAGGTTTTTGTACGACGTCTCAGTTACACTCCATCACTGTGGTACACGTTCGGTGGCGGCACCAAGCTGGAACTTGGCAGTAAGTAAAAATTTGTTCTACTTTGATGCGGTTTGTTTATTTATGTGTTTCCTGTTTAAAATTAATATGAATAAACAGAAAAAAAAGTACTTCAGTACTAATTTTGAGACGATTATATAGTCGATTATATATGTTTTCATGCGTTAAAATTTCTACAATAATTTCCTGAACATGTAAAAAGTGTAAATTATAAATACATAAAATATATTATAAACCTGTTCACTACAGTTCCTCAGATAGGAGTATCTGTCCTTCATTTATTTAAATCTAGTGCAGATTATGTTTTATTTCTGTGAGTTTTACTAGTATGTTTTAATATTACACTTGCTCTGGTTTATGCTTTTATGTATCTGTGTATTAATATCATCAACATCCCCTAATAAGCAGGAGTGAAAGTAGTTTTAAATTCTTGATGGTTAAACAACAACAAGTTAATATTTTATGTATTAAATATATTTAATAAGACAGTAAATGATTTTCTGGAGGAACATCAGACATAAACTGGTAGTAATGAAAGGCAGCTCAGCTCCGTCCAGCTCGGACGCTTCAGAAGTGCTTAAGAAGGTAGTTTCAGATGACAGAACGTTATCTGGTGTGTTTGCTTGTTGAACGTGTGGTAAACAGTACCAGACTGGACCAGTTTACTTACACACCTGATAATAAGGGAAATTATATGAAAAAATGTAAATCCATCTGACACTCTTAGAAATAAATGTTGTAGTAAAATCATTTGTCTTTATCTAATTTGGCTGAACCTGCATGTTTAACATTTACAGATCAGATCTAATGTGAGATCAGCAATGATTTAAGAAAATGAAGATGAATTGTAATTATTTTAAAACCTCTAGTGCAGAGACCCCAGTGTATGTTTTATGATTGTGGAGATTATGGTGAGGTTATATGATTAGATGTGTCTACATCAGAAACACTTCATAACTTCATTAATTATTGATCTAAATTGTCCTGTTTTCCTTCCCAGCAATCACCCGTCCTACACTGACAGTCCTCCCCCCATCTAAAGACGAGGTGTCCAGTAAGGGTTCCGCCACGCTGGTGTGTCTGGCCAACAAGGGCGCCCCCTCTGGCTGGAGTCTGAGCTGGAAGGTGGATGGGAGCAGTAAGAGTGGGGAGGCCGGTCGTGGGGTCCTGCAGAAGGATGGCCTGTACAGCTGGAGCAGCACCCTGACTCTCAGAGCCACCGACTGGAACACGGTCACCTCAGTCACCTGTGACGCCACCTACAGCTCCCAGCCTGCTGTTACTGGGACACTGAGGAGAAGCAACTGTTCTGAGTAGAACCTGCTCACCCCTCACAGCAGCTACCTGCTCTTTAGTCTTCTGTCTTTATTACTGATCACTTCATGAATTCACAATTTAAACCAAGTCTTCTTAAGTGCTCTCTTATTGGTAGACTCTGATATTTTATGCAATAATAAAAGTTTTATCTGTTCCATCACAAACCTGCTTCTTCATGCCTGTTCTTTCATGTAAAAATTCATAAGGAAAAACATGAATGCAAATCTTGGCTGTAAAACTAATTCTGGACAAATATTGAAATGACTTTCAGTTCCTCAAAATGCTGACAGACGTTAAATAAAAATGACAAAAATTCATCATTAAACTGGAACATGTAGCCTACACAGAAATCTGTAGAATAAGTACAACACAGCAGCAGATCCTCCTCGTCTTCAAACTGTCCTGCTCAGTTCTGTCCATTTGGACTGATGAACATCTGCGCTCAGAACCACCCAACTGTACCAATGCAAATATGATTCTCAACTCATAAACTCTGCTATAACCACACAGTCTGTGCCTCACAGCAACTGTAATGGGAATTATTAAACTGTTATAGAATATACACTATCTTTTCAGCAAAAAAAGCAAATGACAAATTGCATCAATTAATTAAAACATGAAGTAAAAGATTTAAGGAACACTTCTTGTAATTTAATGGGACATGGTCAGTGTCTTGCATGTGTCTCTAATGTTAATGTAAGACAGCAGGACAAGTTTTTCAATCCAGGAAACAAACCAGTCAAACTACAAGAATAACTGAACTATTTAGCCAAGCAGAGGACAACTTTAGTTTTTGAGTATTTTGTAAAATGTGAAGAAGCTGAAAGTTTCCTCCCTGACATGAATCTGGTCGTCCAGCAACAGCAGCAGCATGATTTACATAGAGGGGACACTTTGCATTGTCACCGCATGCCTCAGTGCTCTCACAGAGTTTATAGCTGATTTAGGTGATGCACTTTCATGCTTCACAACAACACAAATGATCACAATGACGTTCATCATTGTTTTCTGGGTGTTTGCTCTGTGTGTACAAGGTAAATTACATTTAATACAGGAATAAATATTTATAAACTGAGCATTTACTAATTTAACTAATTTTTACTAATTTAATACTTTTCTCAAAAGTTTTGTTTGATTCTATTTTTCAGAGGTCAGTGGGCAGGTTACTGTAACACAGACTCCCAGAGAAATAACTTTTCAGCCACAAGATACAGTCATTCTGAACTGCAAAACCAGCTCTGGGATTTATAATGACCGTCTTGCCTGGTACCAGCAGAAACCTGGAGAAGCTCCTAAACTCCTCATCTATTATATTAATAGCCGATACACTGGGACACCAGAGCGGTTCAGTGGCAGTGGATCTAGTGGTGGATCTGATTTCACTCTGACCATCAGCAGCATTCAGGCTGAAGATGCAGGAGATTATTACTGTCAGAGTTATCATAGCGGTGGTGTGTTCACACAGTGATACAGAGTCGTACAAAAATCTCCCTCAGTCAGACTGTACAGTGACTGCACTGCTGCAGCTGCTCCTACTGCAGGTGCTGCTGAGAGAGGAACATCTCATGTTCTGTGCTATGAAATCACTTCACTCAAGATTCTTATGCAGGTCTGTCACACACAGAAATTCTAATTAAAAAACATGAAGATGTGAGGTCCCGTTGGTAACCACTGTGCTTTCATGCGGCCCAATCTGATTGTGTATGATTTAAATATAATTCATGTATGTATTATATATGTAGTAATGGGATCTAAAGACAATTATATATAAAGAACTATTTATGTGTCAACAAATGTTTTGAAAGATGAATATAAAAAATGTGTCAGTGTGTGTGTGTCTAGTGATGTGTCCAGCACGTCTGCAGCTCTTCACTGTGTCTCCTAACTGAACTGGATTTACTGCATCCTGAGTCACAGTAACCTTTCCACTGTAATCTGATGGGGAGATAAAAATCATCTTACATCTTACAAAATCTTAGATGATTCACATGCTGTAAGAGTAATGATAATGTTCACCATGAATCCAGCAGATAAGAGAGAAGATGATGATGATGAATGTCATTGTTGGTGAAGGTGTAGGAGAAGCTGTGTGTCATGAACAATTATAGTGAAATAAGTGTAGCGCATTCATTATTATTAACAATAACAAATCTGAGAAAGCATATATACATAATTATTCACAGCCTTTGCCATGAGGCTCAAAATTGAGCTGAGGTGCATTCTGTTTCCCCTGATCATCCTTGAGATGTTTCTGCAGTTTAAGTGGAGTCCACCTGTGGAAAAAACAGTTGACTGGACATAATTTGGAAAGACCCACAGCTGACAGTTCAAGTACTGCGGATTGTAGTACGGTGTTATTGGCTGTAATGTGTTTTGGTTTTTAATGACTGGTGCTCATTTACTGGGTCCTGGACTAAATGAAGACTAATAATAACTGGCTATGTCCCTACCAGGGACTGGTGTGTTGCATCAGCCTGGTTTTCAATGACTCTGATGGACTAATTGGTGGAGACTGGGTATTGGTTGTGGGTAGGTTTGTATGCCTTATAAATAGGGCCCACCTTGCATCGTGAGGGGGGCGGAGAGAACGGTGATGAGGAACTGGAACCGGGACTCGTGACGTCACCAGCGGCGACGCGACCAGACGCCGGACCGTGACCGGCGGCGTAGTAAAGGGCGGAGTGGCCAGCGGCGCTACAGCCAGTAACCGACAACGCGTGTTAAGTACCCCGCAAGGGACGTCGTAATTTCCGGTTAACGCGTTATTGTATGTGGACCTGAATCATTCCATCTAGCAGCCCGACGGTGTTTGTGTTGCAGCGGGATCGGCGTATAGCGACGGCGGCCGACGAGGGAAGGAAGCGTGGACAGAGTGGAACGGCGCCTGCTCTTGTTACGGTTTCATTCATACGGCCTGGCCGGGAACTGGGCGGAGCTTGTTGCCTGGCCGGGAACTGGGCGGAGCTTGTTGCCTGGCCGGGAACTGGGCGGAGCTTGTTGCCTGGCCGGGAACTGGGCGGAGCTTGTTGCCGAGCATTCCGGAGGGCGACGTGGGCGTGTTCGCGGGATCCTGGACTGCGTGATCCGGCGCAGCTGCGGGTGGAGCGCTTGGAGACCGAGGCGTGAACAATTCGTGTGACCATTTGTTTCGTGGGTTTGGGTAGATTAGTTTTCATTCTGGTCGGGGGGAGCCGACCAGTATTGACTGTTTTTAATATCTTCTTCTTATTATTAGATATTTTTATATAGGTATGTTATTTGATAATTGTAATGTTGTGTGTGTGTGTGTGTGTGTGTGTATGAAAGTGAAGTGATTTCACACGTGATACACAGCACACAGTGAAATTTGTCCTCTGCATTTAACCCATCACCCTGAGTGAGCAGTGGGCGGCCATGACAGGCGCCCGGGGAGCAGTGTGTGGGGACGATGCTTTGTGGTACCTTGGCAGATCGGGATTCGAACCAGCAACCTTCTGACTACGGGGCCGCTTCCTTAACCGCTAGGCCACCACTGCCCCAAACAGACGCCCAACGCGTGGCTCGAACCCACGACCCTGAGATTACCAACTGAGCTAGCCAGGCACAGGCTAGCCGGGCTGGGAGTTAAGATAACCAGCCTGGTTTGTCACCATACTGATTTTATTATCCACCCAACCCTCTTAAAATGTGCATTTGTGGTGCTTCACTTGCGGTTGGTAAACGTGTGTTTGGTGTGAACTCTGATTTTTGATTCTAGAAGGACAACCTTCTCTGCAGCAATTAATCAATCAGGGCTGTATGGTAGAGTAGCCAGATAGAAGCAACTCCTTAGTAAATGACACATGGCAGCCCACCAGGAGTTTGCCAAAAGGAACCTGAAGGACTCTCAGACCATGAGAAGCAAAATTCGCTGGTCTGTTGAGAGAAATTTAACTCTTTGGTGTGAATGCCAGACGTTATGGAAACCAGGGAGGAAACCAGGCACCACTCATCACCTACAGTGATGCACGGTCGGTGGTAATAGTATCATACTGTGGATACACTCTAACAATCCAACTTACATTTACATTTTACAGCATTTATCAGTGACTTACAGGGACAGTCCCCCCCCTGGAGCAACTTAGGGTTAAGTGTCTTTCTCAGGGACACAATGGTACTAAGTGGGATTTGAACCTGGGTCTTCTGGTTAATAGGCAAGTGTGTTACCCACTAGGCTACTACCACCCTACTATGCTGTGGGGATGCTTTTAAGCTGCAGTAACTGGGAGACTAGTCAGGATAGAGGGAAAGATGACCGCAGCAATGTACAGAGACATCCTGGATGAAAAAATTCTCCAGAGCGCTCTTGAATTCAGACTGGAGCGACTTTCAGCAGAGCAACGACCCAAAGCACAGAGCCAAGATATGTAAGGAGTGGCTTCACGATAAGTTTGTGAAAGTCCTTGAGTGGCTCAGACTTGAATCTGATTTAAAATGGCTGCACCAATCCCTCCCATCCAACCTGATGGAGCTTGACAGGTGCTGCAAAGAGGAATGGGCCAAACTGGCCAAGGATAGGTGTGCCATAGGTTTGCCATCATATTTAAAAAGGCCTGAGGCTGTAATTGCTGCCAAAAGGTAAATCAACAAAATATTTAGCAAAAGCTGTGAATACTTATGCTGATGTGATTTCTCAGTTTTTTTTTTATTTAATAAAATTGGCTAAACCTCAAGTAAACCTTTTTTCACGTTATCCTTGTCTGTTGTCTGTAGAATTCTGAAGGGAAAAAAGCCTTTAATCCTAATTTGGAATAAGGCTGTAACATAACAAAATGTTACTAGTGGTTACAGGCCGCCATCTTGGAAGAGAACAATAGAAACAATAGAGTGTCCACATAGGCATACAACTCTTGTATTGGAAAATATTAACTCTTGCATTGAGAAACATCATGTGATAATTTAGAAAATGTATGGCAACAATCAATATTGATCAATCAATGCAGTCACTGCATTCAGTTTCTCCCACACATACTCCCACACATTTTAAGAACTCGGCTACCTGTCTTTTTATCCAGTGTTGTGTGTAACATCTGTTGGGTATGTTGGATTGATTTTCATTCTATCATTCTATCTTGTTTTTGGACAATTCAGGAACTGTATTTACTATCTCTGTGTGAAGATTATGTATCATAATAAATGTAAATATTGATATCTGTAATCTCCAGTCTTGTTATAGAATATTCTGTCAACTAAAGTTGTTGGTTATAGGGGGAACTTTCTGGTCATATGGCAACAAGCTAGATTTATGAACGTTTAAAGAACTTCTTGATCCTATAGCACGTAAGCAGGAATTTTGTGTGAACCATAGACAGTTCCTTTCTTCCTACCCCTGGTGTGATCAGTGCAAATCTGCATGGAAAAAAAGTTATTTTATTAATTATACTTGATTTACTAACTGGCCTCTTCATTCCAACTACCCGTTTAAAGTGAATAGTCTTGGTAGTTATATTGGAGTCAGATAACACTGATCTAAAACTATTTATCCGGTTGATAAATAGATTAGTTTTCTATAATCGTTATATTATTTTGCGTCAAAAACCGTCATGCATGCTAAACCCTTCACCGTCATATCAGATTCCATTATTTGGATGATAGGCAAGTTTTACAGTAATAAGAGTACTCTGACACGTGAGACACATGAGAATTAGTTAAAAAGAAAAAGGCAAAAGCTGTGAGTCGAGATCGTGGAAATTAAAAAAGGGAAAATGTAAAACAGGAGAATTGTGAGCCAAGTGCAAGATCAATGTTGTGATCTGTGTGTCACGACGGCGAGCTGATTGGGGAGGGAAGCGCAGAGGCGGGACATTCGGGAAACAATGATTTATTAATAAAAACAAATAAACAAGGCACAATGGCCAAAAAGGGAAATAAAGAGGATCAACATAAACTTGCTCGCAGGCGTGTGGCGATTGCCAGAACTCAAAACTAAACAGTTGCACGGTCCACAAGAGTTCATCAAAATTTTGGAGCCCTTGAAGGTGCGGAGAGGGGCCATTTGGCCTGGTTGTTTTTACATAATATCCTTAATCATGTGTGAATGGTTGCCTTTGTTGTGCAAATGTATCGATTTGCAGGCCATCAGTTCATAGACAGACATGTCCCATTCTGCTTCCATCTTGCGGCCATGCTCAACTGTACATTCTCTTATAGTGTGAAGGATGTCCCAACTCATCAAAAACAAGAAGCTCTGCAAGCGATTTTCGACAGTTCTTCTGACTTCTTCTGTTGACTCTCCATCACATGTATATGTTTCAATTGGCTGTGAGGGAGTGGCCTCCCTACTTCTTCAACCCACACTGTGCCATCTTTTGCCATCTCATACTTGGAATCTTTCTGTGTGGGCTGTGTCTCCAGCTGACCTTTCTTCAGAGGAGGAGTTCTACTCTCTACTCTCTACTCTCATCACCTGAAGACATGTCAGAGTCCAAACTCTCTTGCAATTGAATGGATACTTCCCCGCCACCCGAGTCAAAGGAGTCCATGTTTTGCAGCAGAGCCAAAGTGGCAGCAGTGTAATCTTTGTGGCTTGTTTGTACCCGTAACCATACCACAGCCATGCGTGAAGTACTTTAGCAATAGATTTACCGAGTTCTTATTTTCTGGTCCCGAGGTGTTTGTCAGTAACTGTATTTTACAACATGCTGGACCTGGTGGTGGCAAATTCCTACGTTCTGTACAAGGTATGTACAGGGTGGGAAGGCAAAAGAATATTCTTTTTGAGTCCTCTAGCCAAGGAACTCCATTGCCAATTTATGCAACAAAAGGCAATGGAGACAGAGAGGAAGGCTGCTGCTGTGCCAGGACTTGTATGGACAACTCAGTACCAGGTACAAGAGAACTGCACCAGAAATCACAGCAGGTTTACCTGTGCAAAGTGTTACAAATTCACTTGCACCAATTGCAGGGACAATTGTCACTGGGTCTGCAAACACTACAAAGTTTGAAACACTCAATTATTTTATGAATAAAACAGACTTGTGTTTCCATATATTTTGTGAATGTTTGTCTTTCATATTTGCAGATCAGTCAGTGTGTGGGATATTTTGTATAGATGGCAGTCTTTTGTGAAGCCTTCCATGTCATACACAGGCCTGCCTTTGATTTGAGCTATTCTGAGTAAAAAGAAAAAGTGCCAGGCCTCACGGGTAATGGGTTCTTCAGGTAATGGGGGGATGGGGAGTGACAATTGTCGGTGATTGAGTTCTTAGTTTCAAATTTTCAAGTTCTTTGGCCTACCTCTGGTAGGGCTGAGAGGGTCAGAAAATCCTGGGAGTTCTAGTGTTAAACAGTGGTCAGAATTGGCTTCAGCTGTAGCCATCAGCAGTAGGGCTGCAACTAACGATTATTTTAATAATTGATTAATCTGTCGATTTTTTTTTTGATTAATCAGATTAATCTCTCTCTCTCTCCCTCTCAAGATCACTTGAAGCTTATTCATTAAATTATTACCATCAATGCAGTAAGTGCAAGGTTCATTTATACACCACATTTAAACACAGCTTAAATCAAGATACATTTACTCGACACATGAAATAGCATAAGAAATTATGTCTTGTTTTCTGAAAAAACACCTCAAAATTAAGTGATTGCTTAAAACAAGCAAAATTATCTGCCAATGGGGTAGGAAAACTAATCTTAATGAGATATAATCTCAAACAGGAATTTTAAGGATCACTTAATTTTCTCATGCCCTTTTTCTTGTCTAGTAATCTTGATTTAAGATTTTTTAGATATTTGGACTGGAAACGAGACAAAATTACTAGGTAAGAAATGCTTTTTTGCAGTGTATCTATACATGACAACAGATTGAAAAATGAATGGTCCAAAACAGGCTAGTGAATACAAACATGTCTTTAGTCTTTTAATGCAAAGTAAGTATAGCACCCCTGCTTTATTACTGTTATTAACGAGCTAACGCTAACTTGTCATGCTTGTGAAGCTGGATAACGAGTAAACACCAGCACCAGGGACATTATGTTCCTCACTTCAAAACGGAACAAAAGTAGGATTCTGTAGTGACTTACCCTGCTGCTGAACACTCCAACATGTTTGCGTTTCAGGTGCTGGATCATTGCCGTGGTGCTCCCATGCCGTGCCATGTCGCTTTTGCATGTTTTCACACAGATTTCTCTGCCTCCAACATGTATCTGTCCTCTACCTCCACTCGTTTTTTTTTTTTTGCTCCGCGCTGTTTATGAGGCGCCAAACTCTGCTTGCATCTGTGCGCGAGAGAACGAGTGTGTTCACTCCACTCCGCGCACAAATAAAGTTTTTTTTTTTTTTAATAATTAAATTTATCCGCGTCGCGCAACACAACGAATCGATTAGGAAATTCGTTGCCAACTCTTTTAGTAAAAGAGCCCCCCCTACAAGGGCTATGTCCTCGGAGCCCCAGCAGTACCATCAGTGGAGGCGGCGGGGCGGATGGCGGCAACCACAGGGCTCCTGCCCTGCTGTGTCCTCCCCTTGGAGGCAGGCTCCCCAGCGTGGTCCGACATTGCGGGCCCGGTTCCTCTGGCTGGCTCCCCGGCGTGGTCTGACATTGCGGGCCCGGTTCCTCTGGCTGGCTCCCCGGCGTGGTCTGACTTTGCGACAATCTCGGACGCGATGGGCGGAGCCATCCTGGCCCTGACCGCCCACCAATCTACGTCATCATCACTTTTGTAGTCCGTGTCCACCCACCAGTGGTCCTGAGGGTCGTCCACCCTGCTGACATCCCGGACCCAGGGCACGATCAACTCCAATGGGCAGTACTCTGGCCATTCGGGCTGGAGCCCGTCCATCCCGCTGGAGGAACGCATCCGTTGCCGCTTCCGGGTTTCGCGGAGTCTCCCGGAGTCGACGACATCATGCAGAGCTGCGCACCATGGCTCGCCGGGAAGAAACTGCTCCACCAGAACGGGTGTCACGTCTCATTTACATTACATTTACATTTATGGCATTTATCAGACGCCCTTATCCAGAGCGACTTACAATCAGTAGTTACAGGGACAGTCCCCCCTGGAGCAACTTAGGGTTAAGCGTCTTGCTCAGGGACACAATGGTAGTAAGTGGGATTTGAACCTGGGTGTGTGAGCCCCTCCTCTCTCTCTCTCTATCGTTTTCATCTTGTGTTGTGTTGGGACTAAACTCTTAGCATTAGATTTTCTGCCACTGCTGCTGTGTCTTTGTTTTGCCCATCACCAGCCCTGCACCCCAATCAGCACTTGTATACAGCTGTCCACGGAACCGGCAGAAGATTTTCTGGTTCGCCTACAAGTTGCTTTTATGACCTGCATTATGTGGGCTGATGCTTCGGTGCGTCTCGCTGATGTTCTGCGCCACGCCCAAGCAAAGACCAAAGAACTTATACTTCTGCAACATGCTGCTGCAGCCCCTACTCCACATCATGGCCTGGCTCGTCAACAAAGCGAAAAACAGTATGATGTGTGCTTTTGCTGTGGCCGAAGAGGATATTGGGTGAGAGAATGCCCCAACAAAAGCAGAGAAAAAGGACACGGCATCGCCTATGGTGGAAAACGTGAACACAGAAGAGGACAAGTCCACCACGGGCATTTCCAATTGGATTGATGGGTGACGCGAGGTGGAGTTCCAGACAAAGGCATGGCTAAAGCCCTGGAGTTCCACATAAAGTTATACACATCCACACTAACACATACTGAAACGGACGTACACTGACGTAAATTACACAAACATGAATTCTACACATTTTGTTGCAGATTTCCTCTGAGAAATCATGTTTAATTTGACTTTTATTACTTCTTCTTCTGACTCAGGTTCAGGAGGATCCTTTGTTGAACACTGCCCTATGTGAAAACGACATACTAACCTATTGCTTGTCTCTCAACACACGTCTGTTAGATATTCATTCTCAGGTAGTTGCTGAGAATGAACCAGCTGAGATCCAACTCCATAGCTTCCAGCCAGGAGACTTCAGCGTACCCGAGCAAGAACAGTAGGGAAATCTGTGTCCTTACTGTAACACGTAGCGTGCGAAGCTACCAACGTAGCGTGCGAAGCTACCAACATGAATCAACCTTGCTCCTAGCATCCTTTTTGCATATATGATAAGCTAACACTTAGCCTCACACCTGCCCCCACCAACTCTGGCCTCTCCTTAAGCCCGATATCTCTTTTTGTTTCCCTCAGTCAAGAAGGAAGAGATCAGCCAAAGTGTTTCCTAACATTTCAAAAGGTGGTATTAATCATGTTTTTCCATTAACTCTTGTGCCACCATCTCAGTTCCACTAATTTGTTTGTCCTATAAGGGACATAAAGCAGTAGACTATGCAGGCTTCTTCTAGTATATGTCTAATGATGAAGCTATTATACATTATGATGTATCCTGTTTTGACTTTGACTCATATGAGGACAAAAAAAAGATATATAATTTCTGTATCTTTGTTTTTAATACGAGTGTCTATGATAAGTTACCTTAAATCTTTGCTGGAGTAGTACATTTTGATGTTTTTAGTTGTGTGTTCTTTCATTATTTTGCTATTTGTTTTGTAATCATTTGTAATCATTGTCGTCATTAAAGCATTAAAAGTCATAGACCTGGAATTTCCTGTCGTATGAGGAAGAGACGAGACATAAATGCTGTGACGATAACTATAACAAAATATATCATGTAATACTGTTGATGAATAAAAACAGATTAATATGGTTCACAAGATGGTTCCTCTTGTTTAATCATGTTATTATATTGCGGTTTCTCCCATTCTGCCGAAGCATGCATCCGCAGCATTAATTAGATTTCAGAATACATCTGATGGGTGAGCAGATGGCTGGGAGAAAATGACAAAGTGATCTTTGGAAGCACATTCTTTACAATAAAGTAGAAAAGAAAATAGAACGTGTGGTCGAAAAACTAGACACATGGAGAAATGCAACAGGCAGACTGGGAACAAGGACATACCGGACAAGGACAAGAGACCGGATAAAGAACACTGGTGCAGGCCTTCTTTTTAATGGAGGGGAAACAAGTGTGGGGAATCAGGAGGGGGCGTGGCCTGGACCATGGTTCCCAGCTGCTGCTCTTATGATCACTCATACAGTAATAATCTCCTATATCTTCAGCCTGGACCCCACTGATGGTCCGACTTGTATGTATATTAAGAGTGAATGTAAATCTTAAGAGAAGTGCGCAGTGAAGGGGACGTCCTGTCATGGTTTATCCAACACATGTTTGTCTATGTGTTTCTGATGAAATTAAGATTAGTCATGAAGCACAAATCATTAAAAGCTTAGTGAATGTTTGAAAATAAAATGATTTTGAAACACACAAGCACAGCACACGGTTACACAACAAAATGTGTCCTCTGCTTTTAACCATCACTCTTGGTGAGAAGTGGGCAGCCATGACAGGCGCCTGGGGAGCAGAGTGTGGGGACAGTACCTTGCTCAAGGGGACCTCGATGGCAAATGGGATTTGAACCTGCAACCTTCCAATTATGAGAACACTTCCATAGGGACAGTGGTGGCAGCCCAGTAATCAGAAGGTTGCCGATTTGAATACTGCCAAGATCCCACACACTGCACCCGGGCACCTGTCATGGCTGCTCACTGCTCACCAAGGGCGATGGGTTAAAAGCAGAGGACACATTTTGTTGTGTCATCATGTGCTGTGCTGCAGTGTATCACAATGACTTTCACTTTCACTTAGCCACTAAGTATTTAATACCTGGGTCTTACAGCAGTTGGCAGGAAAAAACTTTTGAATCCACTTAGTTTCTGTGTTTCATCTCCTCTTTACTATGAGAGTCTTTCTGACTTCTCCCCCCTCAGCACCTGCACTGTGACTGAAGGAGGTTTTTGTTCAGCTCTCTAGCACTGTGTGAACTCCCAGCTACTGCTGGGTACATGAGCAGTCATACAGTAATAATCTCCTGTATCTTCAGCCTGGACCCCACTGATGGTCAGACTGAATTCATCACCAGATCCACTGCCACTGAATCGAGATGGAGTCCCAGGCTGGAGGCGGTTAATATAGTAGAGAAGAAGTTTAGGAGCTTCTCCAGGTTTCTGCAGGTACCAGGAGATACATTGTGGACTACACTCTCTAGTGATGTGTCCAGCACGTCTGCAGCTGATCTTCACTGTGTCTCCTAACTGAGCTGGACTTACTGCGTCCTGAGTCACAGTAACCTGTCCACTGGAATCTAATGAGGAGATAAAAATCACCTTACATCTTACAAATTAAAAACTTAGATGTTATATTTAGTATAATAGTAAAAGTTTCTCATGCTGTAAAAATAATGTTCACCATGAATCCAGCAGATAAGAGAGAAGATGAAGATGGTGTAGGAGAAGCTGTGTGTCCTGAACAACTACAGTTATAATTAAATAAGTATAAGTATGCAAAACCCCACCTCTATGTAAATTTACACCAGTTTTACCTCAATCTACATTTCCTGCAGTCATGTACTGATGGACATAAAGGATTATTTAATGTTTTTATTGTATTTTATTACATATGTACTTCAAATAGAAATCTGTTTAATCATCAATGTGCTTCATCACATATTAACAGACACAGACATTAATAAGATCCTCCATGTAAAATATCACATACTAAAAAAAAAGTAGTAAATTAATGAACAAGTTTAGATTCATAACCTAATTTACAGGACTATAAAAGTAAATCTTGTCAGTTTACGTCATGATTGGTGTCTTTGGTCATTGTTCTGTTTCATTTTTAACATGAGAATCTTTCAAAAAGAAACGAGGATTCTATACAAATTAAAAGCCACATGACACCAGATCCAGTGAAGATGGAGAAACTAATAAAAGAATAAAGTCCCAAAATAGAGAAATTAGAGAAGCTGCTATTTCATACAGAGACACCAGCACTGAAGCATGAAGAGGTTTTTGTACGGAGTCTCAGTTACACTCCATCACTGTGGTGGACGTTCGGTGGCGGCACCAAGCTGGAACTTGGCAGTAAGTAAAAATTTGTTCTACTTTGATGCGGTTTGTTAATTTATGTGTTTCCTGTTTAAAATTAATAATGAATAAACAGAAAAAAGTATTTATCTAGTTTGATGCTTTATTACTAAAACTAATACTTCAGTAGTAGTTTTGAGATGATGACATAGTCTGCGTGTTTTCATGCGTTAAAATGTCTAAAATAATTTCCTGAATCTTGTAAAAAGTGCAAATTATAAATACATATAAGATATTATAAACCTGTTCACTACAGTTCCTCAGATACGAGTATCTGCCCTTCATTTATTTAAATCTAGTGCAGATTATGTTTTATTTCTGTGTGCTTTACCCGTATGTTTTAATAATACACTTACTCAGGTTTATGCTTTTATGTATCTGTGTATTGATAGAATCAACATCCCCTAATAAGCATGAGTGAAAGTAGTTTTAAATTCTTGATGGTTAAACAACAACAAGCTTCACACTTAATATTGTTCACCTCTCCACAGCTTCATACATCTCTGAAAACATATTAATAAATAAGTTAATATTTATGTATTAAATATATTTAATAAGACAGTAAATGATTTTCTGGAGGAACATCAGACATAAACTGGTAGTAATGAAAGGCAGCTCAGCTCCGTCCAGCTCAGACGCTTCAGAAGTGCTTGAGAAGGTAGTTTCAGATGACAGAACGTTATCTGGTGTGTTTGCTTGTTGAACGTGTGACTCTGACTGGTTTGGATTGTGGGTTTTGGCAGCTGCTTTCCCCTCTTTCCAGTACTGTGTACCAGCATTTAATCTTTTACTGGTAAACAGTACCAGACTGGACCCGTCTACTTACACACCTGATAATAAGTGAAATTATATGAACAAAATGTAAATCCATCTGACACTCTTAGAAATAAATTCTGTAGTAAAATCATTTGTCTTTATCTAATTTGGCTGAACCTGCATGTTTCACATTTACAGATCAGATCTAATGTGAGAAAATCAGCAATTACATTAAGAAAGTAAAGATGAATTGTAATTATTTTAAAACCTAAAGTGCAGAGACCCCAGTGTATGTTTTATGATTGTGGAGATTATGGTGAGATTATATGATGAGACATGTCTACATCAGAAACACTTCATAACTTCATAACAAAATTTATTGATCTAAATTGTCCTGTTTTCTTTCCCAGCAATCACCCGTCCTACACTGACAGTCCTCCCCCCATCTAAAGACGAGGTGTCCAGTAAGGGTTCCGCCACGCTGGTGTGTCTGGCCAACAAGGGCGCCCCCTCTGGCTGGAGTCTGAGCTGGAAGGTGGATGGGAGCACTAAGAGTGGGGAGGCCGGTCGTGGGGTCCTGCAGAAGGACGGCCTGTACAGCTGGAGCAGCACCCTGACTCTCAGAGCCAGCGACTGGAACACGGTCACCTCAGTCACCTGTGACGCCACCTACAGCTCCCAGCCTGCTGTTACTGGGACACTGAGGAGAAGCAACTGTTCTGAGTAGAACCTGCTCACCCCTCACAGCAGCTACCTGCTCTTTAGTCTTCTGTCTTTATTACTGATCACTTCATGAATTCACAATTTAAACCAAGTCTTCTTACGTGCTCTCTTATTGGTAGACTCTGATGATTTATGCAATAATAAAAGGTTTATCTGTTCTATCACGAACCTGCTTCTTCTTGCCTGATCTTTCATGTAAAAATTCATAAGGAAAAACATGAATGCAAATCTTGGCTGTAAAACTAATTCTGGACAAATATTGAAATGACTTTCAGTTCCTCAAAATGCTGACAGACGTTAAATAAAAATGACAAAAATTCATCATTAAACTGGAACGTGTAGCCTACACAGAAATCTGTAGAATAAGTACAACACAGCAGCAGATCCTCCTCGTCTTCAAACTGTCCTGCTCAGTTCTGTCCATTTGGACTGATGAACATCTGCGCTCAGAACCACCCAACTGTACCAATGCAAATATGATTCTCAACTCATAAACTCTGTATCCTGCTATAACCACACAGTCTGTGCCTCACAGCAACTGTAATGGTAATTATTAAACTGTTATAGAATACACACTTTATCTTTTCAACAAAAACAAGCAAATGACAAATTTCATCATTTAATTAAAATATGAAAAATTCAATATATTTAAAACCAAGTACCATACTTTAACTTATTTTCAGTACTCAATTCAGTTCCGAAAAGGTGAGCAGTGGGCAGCCATGACAGGCACCGGGGAGAAGTGTGTGGGGACGGTGCTTTGCAAAGGTCGACTGCATTGGCTGGGAATCAAACTCGGGTCAACTGCTTGGGAAGCAACTATACTCACCACTACACCACCAAATGTTAATGTAAGACAGCAGGACAAGTTTTTCAATCCAGGAAACAAACCAGTCAAACTACAAGAATAACTGATCTATTTAGCCAAGCAGAAGACACCTTCAGTTTTTGAGTATTTTGTAAAACGTGAAGAAGCTGAAAGTTTCCTCCCTGACATGAATCTGGTCGTCCAGCAACAGCAGCAGCATGATTTACATAGAGGGGACACTTTGCATTGTCACCACATGCCTCAGTGCTCTCACAGAGTTTATAGCTGATTTAGGTGACGCACTTTCATGCTTCACAACAACAGAAATGATCACAATGACGTTCATCATTGTTTTCTGGGTGTTTGCTCTGTGTGTACAAGGTAAATTACATTTAATACAGGAATAAATATTTGTAAACTGAGCATTTAATTTTAATATTTTATTATTTTATTAAATATTTTCTAAATGTTTGTGTTCTATTTTTCAGAGGTCAGTGGGCAGGTTACTGTAACACAGACTCCCAGAGAAATAACTTTTCAGCCACAAGATACAGTCGTTCTGAACTGCAAACCAGCTCTGGGATTCATAGTAACCTTCTTGCCTGGTACCAGCAGAAACCTGGAGAAGCTCCTAAACTCCTCATCTATTATATTAATAACCGCTACACTGGGACTCCAGAGCGGTTCAGTGGCAGTGGATCTAGTGGTGGATCTGATTTCACTCTGACCATCAGCAGCATTCAGGCTGAAGATGCAGGAGATTATTACTGTCAGAGTTATCATAGCGGTGATGTGTTCACACAGTGATACAGAGTCGTACAAAAACCTCCCTCAGTCAGACTGTACAGTGACTGCACTGCTGCAGCTGCTCCTACTGCAGGTGCTGCTGAGAGAGGAACATCTCAT